>NC_138730.1:44353217-44513217 GCF_965113295.1 Leuciscus leuciscus
TTGCAATTTGTTCATCGGAACGTCGTCTCTTTAGTCGTGTGTCGGCTATAATTCAAACTTCCCTCTTCATGCTTCTCTCTCCTCCACACACCCCCTTCATGTGCACGCGCACTAACCCCCCAAACCACACCCCTCAAATACTTCTTGTCGGTGATTGGCTGGAGCACTGTTTGTTGTGTTTCGTGGTGCGGGTGAGCCCAGTTTGTTTTTGTTGCCGTTTGTGGAGCCTGTGGTGTCTACAGAGACCGCGTTTTTTTACAGTGTGTTCAGGGGACAGGCAGCTAGCGGATAGTGAGGAGATGTTTGCTGTATGTGACAAAAAATGTTTTGGCCTAAAAAACGCGTGACATCACTTAGAGCACCTTTAAAGCCACTTAATATAAAGTGGGACCAAACTTTGCTTCAAATCAAAGTTTGTATTGTTGTGATTCACCCTGTAGTGGCTTGGCTTGTTTCATGACTCTTTAACAATCTATTTTAAAATCCCTATGGGAAAAATTAATGAAAAAAATATATATTTCCAGATCCAGTTACACTCTATTTCTCAACATAATGGCTATGTTTATGCAAATGCCCCCTGATTTCTTAGTCAATCGCACAGCTTTTCCCCATTTTAGATGTGTTTTCGCATCATTCAAGCTGAACAATAATGTTTTTGATTTTGTGGTAAAAGGTTAGCACATAACATTTTTTGTGAGACTCAAAAAAATATAATCTTGTGAATAGTATGTGAATTAGGATGCAGTCTTTGCTTGCAGTCAGTGTGTGTGTGTGTGATGTTGGCTCACTCATGACTCTTCAACACAAGAGTGTCTCTGTGCTGTAATGGGCTGTTCATGAGAAGAGCGTTACACATGTCCTCATGCAGATGTGCTCTGAATCAAACAATGGCGTCTCATTGTACAGCTCATTGAACTCTTGCTGACGTCAGTTAGGGCTTCCTGCAGGCCACAAATGTAAAAAAGAAAGAAAGAAAGAAAAAAAAGAAAATACAATGTTTAGCTCAAACCATAAGACTGATTGTCTGATCATCACTGATATACAAACATACAAAAAAATTAAAAGTTTAACATAAGTTTTATAATTGATATATATAATTTAAATATTTTTGATCGTTTCTATGGAATTAATATATATATATATATATATATATATGAATATTATGTATTATTTATATAGTATTTAAATGTAATTTGCATATAAATTAGATTAATTAATTTTTATTATAATAATTATAACTTATAATATATTTATTATACTTGTATTATTATTTTATTTATTCATTATTAGAAATTAGATTAAATTATATACGCATTATACATAAATATTTTATCAATACATTATTTACATATACATTTACAAATACATGCCTTATATATTTATATATAAAATATATAATATGTGTGTATATAATGTGCGTATTTATTTTTAAACAAATTTAATAGCAAATATTTATTTTTCAATTTCTTTATTATATTCAAATAAAATTGACAAAATACATTTAAAAAATATTTTAGTATTTAAATTGTCTTTTTTTCATTTTTCATTTTATTATAATATTTTTCATTTTATTACTATTAACTATTTAATTGCATTATTTATTTATTAGAAATTAGAATAAATTGTAAATACATATACATTAAAATGTTATATTTTATAAATACATTATTTACATAAACATTTACAAATACATGTCTATATATATATATATGTGTGTGTGTGTGCACGTGCGTATTTATTTATTTTTAAATATAATAAATATAGACTTTTTGATTTCTTTATTAGGCCTATATTAAAATAATATCTATATAAATACATTATAAAAATATATTTTTGTAAGGTATGTAAAGGTTTAAAAAATATTTATGTTATGTGATTTATATATAAATGCTATAATATAAAATATTCTACAATTTAATAAACACATAATATAATACTTCAGAAAATGTATATTTTTCAAAATGTAAATTGTCTTTATTTCAGATCCTCTTGTTTGCATTCCTGAAAGTGATCGAGGAAGGCAGTCACATGGTGATGATGGAATGTCCCGAAACGGTCAACACGCTCCTGCACGAGTTCTTCCTCTGGGAACCTGACGATTCCAAAAAGAACACGGTTACCAAGGTAACAGCCGACCAGACAACAGTCAACAACGTCACACCCGTCCAGACGCTCACTGTCGCCAACGGCAACATCACAGGGACTCCCAAGGTCAACAAGCCCCTTAACAAGTAACCTGATGATTGACATTTTTGGGGTAAAGCAATCAGAAGGCTGTTGATGGCAGGCTGAAACCGTCACCTTGGCTGAGAGCTGATTTTTGGTCAGATGGTCCTTGCGGGTGTCGAGGCGGGAGTGAGAAAGAATCACGCGTTCAAAGAGACTCTCGGTGAGAATTAGCGACGAGGGGAAAATAAGCAGCTGATTTTAAACCAATGATGGTGGTTTATGACATCACGATGCCTTTGTATCTCTCTGCTACCTTTGGACAATATCTTTCCTTCTTGTGCTGTCTAAACAAAAAGGACTGGATGTCCGAAATCAAAGTGTGTTCAAGCGTTGGTGTCCAGGCGGGACTGAACTATGAGAAAGATATGAGGGGATAAAAAAAAACTATTGCAATCCAAACCAAGAGAGTGTTTAAAGTCAACATGAAATGTTTGCAACCTGGGCTTGACATTAACACATGCGGTTGTTTGCATCAGTGGCGTGTAACGCGGTCACTTCTATTAGACACTTTGGCGAGTTGAATATTATAATATATACATTTATCAATTTCAGTAGTCTAATAAACAGGCATTTGAAATGATAAACTAAGCGCAATGTAGTGTTGTCAAACATATCGATTTTTCTATACATATCGATACTGAAATATGTGAAACGCTTCCAATACTCATTTTTCCGCAGAATAGATACACAAACCCGCCTCCACTCACTCACTCGGTTCATTTGCTCCAGATGAATATTGTTGCCGTTACAGGGCTTGAATTTCCCCGTGGGATTGCGCATAATTTTACTCATTCTCGCAGATTTTGTGCTCAAACACCCACATAAAGCCACTTCTCAGTACTAAACTGAGTTCTATTTCGTTGCTTATTGCACTTAAACAGTCAAACACACACAAAATAATGTCAAAATGCCAGTTTTTGCGTGTATTCACGTAAACACAGTCAGTTATGTTTAAGTGAATGTAACAGTTGAGAAAGAAAACACACGTGTAACAGTATAATGGATCCGTGCATCAGGTCTTAAAGTGACAGCAGCCTAATATTCCTGCAGCCAAATTATGAGATAATATTAAAAAATATCTTTATGGGAGTTTTTCTCCATGGTATCAAAGTCTAAATTGTGTCTAGTAAAACCACTCGGTGAAAAAGTTAATGTCAAGCCCTGTTTTCAACCCATTTCACTTCAATAATAAGACATATTGTGTGTTGTATACTGTACCAGTACGATTACAAAGAAGACCAGATTTTACTTTGTGCACAATGTGATTAGAAATGTGTTGTAATAAAAGGGTCGCTTTCATGTTGACTTTAACGGACGTTTGTACAGAGTCCGTGTTCATATTATGCGATATACAAGTACCAATATATTGAAAATCAACACATTTTAACACGTCTTCCCTTATAAAGCAAATCCATCGCTTTGGAGTTTAAGAGCGAGCGCAGACGTATACAATACTGAATTCTGTTAAAACACTCCTTGGAAGATTACATACTGTAAACGAACTCATGCTTAGCTACACATTATTTCACTTGAAACAAAACTGTATGAATTTAACAACAAAGCAACAGATGTTGGTTCACATGAAGGACAAGCAAAAACATCACATGGAAATCGACCGTCGCAATGGGAGAGATTTCATGCCAGTTGGCACTTTGTTCGTCTCTTAGCAACTAGAAAGTCGGGCATTAGAGCAGAAACACGGTGAGAGAGAGAGAGTTATAATGATGCTGCCGGCCACAATATGACATGATGGTGCTGAGGAAAAACAGGATATAAGCTATAGTAGTATCAGTGCATTCATATACAGAACTGCACGAAAGTCTGATCATCAGGTTGATTCAATCATGTGCAATGTGATGACAACGCATTTGCTAAATAGGACAGACCGTCTGTCTGTCTATGCAAAAGAATAACGCCTCCGGTCGGTTACCATGGCAACAGTAGTCGAGAGCAAACTGGATTGAGAACAGCGGGTCTGGTCCGTGTGACCCTTGCGGTCATTGAGAGATGACTGAGACATCGTGAGATCTCATTGAGCGTTTATGCAACCCGAGCAGTCGAACATCCCCTGTGTGTCAGAGCGGATGAAGGGGTGGACACATTTTCAGGTATTTATGTAATTAACAAATGTCCCACTTATCATTTTAACAATGTCGAATCCACACTTTTAGATATTTATTATATTAATAATACTTGGACACAGACAATGAGCTGATGTGCTGCGTTAAAAATAAAAATGAAAATTTGGGCAATTTAAAAGAATGCACTATTGTTCAAAGGTTTGGTGTTAATAAGGTTTTTTGGAAACACTTTATTTTACAGAGTCATTGTTACATGTAGTTACTATAGTAATAACTATTAATTATGCATAATTACATGCAACTAACCCCTTAACCTAACCCTATAGTAAGTGCATGTAGTTGCTTAATTTTACTCTGTACTTAAATATATAATTACACTGTAACAAAGAAACCTTAAAATAAAGGGTAACCCTTTATTTTAAGGTGGAATTGTTACAGTGTAATTATATATTTAAGTACCGAGTAATATTAAGCAACTACATGTACTTGCTATAGGGTTAGGGATAGGATTAGGGTTTGGTTGAGGGTTAGTTGCATGTAATTATGCAGAATTTACTGTTATTACATGTAACATATGTAACAAGGACACTGTAAAATAAAGTGTTACCTTTTTTTATTATTATTATTAATACTTTTCAGCAAGGATGCATTAAATGGATCAAAATTCACAGTGGTGTGAAATGTTACAAAATATTTCTATTTCAAATAAATGCCGTTCTTTTTTTAACTTTCTATTCATGAAAGAATCCTTAAAAACTGCATCAAGGTTTCCACAAAAAAAAAAAAACCGAAGCAGCAAAACTGTTTTCAACATCAATAATAATCAGAAATGTTTCTCGAGAAGCAAATCAGAATGCATATTAGAATGATTTCTGAAGGATCATGTGACACTGAAGACTGGAGTAATGATGCTGAAAATTCCGCTTTTCATCACAAAAATAAGTTGCATTTGAAAATATATTCACATAGAAAACAGTCCTTTTGAATTCTAATAATATTTCACAATATCACTGTATTTTTGATCAAAATAAATGCAGCCTTGATGAGCAGAAGAGACTTTTCCCCAAACTTTTGAAAAGTAGTATAACTCTAAATTCCCATTTTAACAACACGTCTACACATTAAAACATAAATGACTCTGACTTAACCCTAATTCAACCGAAGTCAACCTTTTTTTGATGTGCTGAGAAGAAACGTAGACCTTTCAGTCTGCTAAATGATTGCTGTGTGATTGATGGAAGAGTTGGAGATATTGTAGACTGAATTACAGGTGAATGAGATTGTGATCACAGCTGGATGCCAGTGTTTAACATCTGCTCAATTTCAGTGTTACCAGAGAGAAAGTTCTAGCATCTGATTACAAAGTATATTCTGCTGAAGACTTCTATCTGTAGCCAGCTGTCACTTAGCATACACAATAATTTTCACTCGTCCTTAAATTACATTTACAGTGATGCACTTACTGTACGATCCAAGTCTGTGGAGAGTTACTGGATTTTACATGGTCATAATAGGACAAAATAATGGAAATAACAGTAATTGACATGTACCGTGTGATGTTGAAGTCTCTTGGCTATACATTCAAAATGGTGTATATTTTATCCATTTATCCCAGTGCAGTGTCCCATTTGAAAGTGCATTACTGTACATGCAAAAATTATTTGTTCTGACAGATGTTGTTCATACAGCTTAAGTTGCACCAAATCCAGAATATTTATTAAAATGTTACTTGCATAATTACATTGTAATGCAGTGCAGAGGATATACATTTTATTGCAGCCACTCCTGTGAATTAGAAAACAAAAACTATTGTGTGCTTTTGACAAAAACTTGCCTATGCATTTGCTGTGGCTTTAGTACCTAAAGGTCTGTTCACACCAAGAACGATAACTGTTAAGATAACCATATTAGCATAACGTATGTTTATTCTAAGCGCACGCTGCAGTTTTGTCGTCTGACACTTTAAATGCTCAAGCTCTTAAACGCAGGATGGATTCTGATTGGATGTTAATGTTCGGCTGGAGAAAAATTCTTTCTAGTTAAATAGTAGTGGTTTGTATGGAAGCTTGTTTTTGCCACTGAATAAAAAAGGACATTTTTATCTCGCAATTCTTACTTTTTCTTGCTATTGCGAGTTTACATCTTGCAATTCTGCCTTTTTTTTTCTCAGAGTCGCAATTGCAAAAAAAAAGTCAGAATTTCAATAAAAAGTCACAAATGCGAGAAAAAAGTCAGAATTGCAAGATAAAGAGGTCGCAATTGCAAGAAAAAGTCGCAATTGTGAGATAAAAAGTCGCAATTGTGAGATAAAAAGTCAGAATTGAGAGATAAAATGTCGCAATTTTTATAAGAAAAAGTCAGAATTGTGAGATAAAAAGTCACAATTGCAAGAAAAAGTCAGAATTGTGAGATAAAAAGTCGCAATTGCAAGAAAAAGTTGCAATTGTGAGATAAAAAGTCGCAATTGAGAGATAAAAAGTCAGAATTGAGAGATAAAAAGTCAGAATTGTGATAAAAAGTCGCAATTGCAAGAAAAAGTCGCAATTGAGAGATAAAAAGTCAGAATTGAGAGATAAATCGCAATTGCAAGAAAAAGTCGCAATTGAGAGATAAAAAGTCAGAATTGAGAGATAAAAAGTCGCAATTGCAAGAAAAAGTCGCAAATGAGAGATAAAAAGTCAGAATTGAGAGATAAAAAGTCGTAATTGCAAGAAAAAGTCGCAATTGAGAGATAAAAAGTTAGAATTGAGATAAAAAGTCGCAATTGCAAGAAAAAGTCGCAATTGAGAGATAAAAAGTCAGAATTGAGAGATAAAAAGTCGCAATTGCAAGAAAAAGTCAGAATTGAGAGATAAAAAGTCAGAATTGAGAGATAAAAAGTCGCAATTGCAAGAAAAAGTCGCAATTGAGAGATAAAAAGTCAGAATTGAGAGATAAAAAGTCAGAATTGAGAGATAAAATGTCGCAATTTTTATAAGAAAAAGTCAGAATTGTGAGATAAAAAGTCGCAATTGCAAAAAAAAGTTGCAATTGTGAGATAAAAAGTCGCAATTGAGAGATAAAAAGTCAGAATTGAGAGATAAAAAGTCAGAATTGTGAGATAAAAAGTCGCAATTGCAAGAAAAAGTCGCAATTGAGAGATAAAAAGTCAGAATTGAGAGAAAGTCGCAATTGAGAGATAAAAAGTCAGAATTGAGAGATAAAAAGTCAGAATTGAGAGATAAAAAGTCAGAATTGAGAGAAAGTCGCAATTGAGAGATAAAAAGTCAGAATTGAGAGATAAAAGTCGCAATTGAGAGATAAAAAGTCAGAATTGAGAGAAAGTCGCAATTGAGAGATAAAAAGTCAGAATTGAGAGATAAAAAGTCAGAATTGAGAGATAAAAAGTCGCAATTGCAAGAAAAAGTCGCAATTGAGAGATAAGTCAGAATTGAGAGATAAAAAGTCAGAATTGAGAGATAAAAAGTCAGAATTGTGAGATAAAAAGTCAGAATTGTGAGATAAAAAGTCGCAATTGCAAGAAAAAGTTGCAATTGTGAGATAAAAAGTCGCAATTGAGAGATAAAAGTCGCAATTGAGAGATAAAAAGTCAGAACGGAGAGATAAAAAGTCATAATTGTGAGATAAAAAGTCACAATTGCAAGAAAAGAAGTCATAATTGCGAGATGTAAACAATTGCGTGAAAAAGTATATAATTATAACTCAATTGCGACTTTATATCATGCAATTCTGAGAAAAAAAGTATTTTAAATCATTTGATTCCGTGGCGGAAACAAGCTTCCGTAGGAATCTGCTATTCTTTTAGAACCATGTTCATAAAACGATAATATCTTTATCGTTATTATGTTATGGTTATTATTCTTGGTGTGAATGGGCTTTACATTTTGTAGATAAAATCCCATATTATGACTCGTCTGAATGATTCACTTTTGGATATTGGTCGTATATCCTGCCCTCAGACTGGGTTTGTAGCCACATAGTTCTAACATCACGAGGAAAATATATTCCAAAGATTTCATAAGTTTGCTAAGACAAGCAAGCATCACTTTTGCTCATATTTAGGATTGGCAAAAACAAATACCACAGAGGAGACCTCGCTAGGAGTATGTAATCCCCTAACAACCATGCAAAACACCCTAGCAACCATGTAGCAACATTCTATAAAATTCTCATGTCACATGATGGAACAGTTGCGTAACATTAGAAGTGTTTCTGAAGACACAAAGAAAGAATGTGACGTTTTAAATCCCTTGTTTCTAATTCACAGACGGGAGCAATAATGCTTTTCTATGCTAATGGTAGTTCTGGCTTTCCTCTGAGTGCCTGGGAGTGTGTTTTCTGGAGAGATGAGAAACTATAAAACACTGGCCAATACTGTTAAAAACTGCCAAAGGTTCCTCTCATGGGTCAGGAGCGCAAATAAGTCAAATGGACTGATATTTTTTGGACTGAAGTGGGTTTTGTGGGAGATGAATATCATATACAGACACTGAATGACACTACAGACTGAGAGTGATGAAGAAGAATTCCTCTTCCTCTGGTCGTGTACTGATGTCATTGTGGTCAAGTTCGTGTCAAATGTGTGTGTTGCATACAGTATATCTATGGGGAAGTACTATAACCATGCACTGCCTGAAAATATGTGCATATAAAATGTCATGAAAAGTATATAAAAAAATAAAAAATAACAACAATCGTCTTCACTTGTTTCTTTCCCCCCAAAACATCAAGGATTGATTTGATTCTTCATGACAGTTGCAATCTCACCAAACAACCACTAGATGGAGATAAAGATACGTTTGCTGGTTAACAGGATATTAGCCTAAATAATACAGTATTATTTTAAATGCATTGGTTTTAAAGTATATTTCCCCACAATCTTTGGTTACAGTCAGGTTCATAAATACTAGCTGACTCTTTTTTTTTTTTTATATAAACACAAACGCACATTTCTGAGCAGTGGTCAGGAAGTCTTGAATCAAAGAAAATGGCCAAATATTTACACTGCACTACTTCACAAACTCCACTGCCATGGAAACCAGTTCAGAAAGCTTTCATAATAATCATGTGACTCGTGGGTCACATGACAGTCCCACCCCTGCATGTATATTTTCATAAAACCTTCACTAAGTCGTCAAATTGCTGTGCAGTCTGTCTGTCTGAGGCACTAATTATGATGTGAACATATGGCACACGAGATTCATCTTCATATGGTATTTCAGTTTCGCTCAAAAGCATCTGGTGGTTGAAACGACATGGAATGAGGTTTTCGAGAAAAGCCCTGCGCTCTCGACATAATTCACGAAAGTAAATACAACATGTTGAGGAATCATTTTCTCCATGAGGTTGTGGTTTGAATCACCGTAATTGGTTGCATGATTTGACAAGACATGTTTATAACATCTGGTTATTTTTTGAAAATACTTCTGACAATTAAAAAGACATAATTACAGCAGGGAGTCCATGTAAAGATCATGCAAACCACCAGAACCGACGGAAAAATAAGGACAGTGAAAAACAAACCTATGCTTGTGTGTAATTGTAAATATTTTAAACAATCAGTGCAGGATTATGATATGGAAATAAGTTGAAATATTTATAGTTAAAAAATAAAATAAAAGTCATTCGATCAAGATTACGATAGATTAAGCAGTTTTGTTTTTTTTACAATAATAATTGTAAAAAAATATATAAATATCTATAATAAATTTTTTTTACATACATAAACTGCTCTATTTTTACATTTTAAATTAAAAAATATTTTTGTATATATAATAAGATATATATAAGTAAATGTACATAGGTACATATACACCAACACATATACTGTATATATATATATAGTATTTTATATTAATATTTTATGCATTTTATTATATTACACACACACACTAAATAATAGTAAAATTGGGGTCTTGTTTTGACCTTACATTTTGGAATTCTGTAAGAAATTATTTTTGACATCATTGTTTATAGGGTAAAAAATTTAATAAATAAATTAATCAAAATTATTATTATTATTATTTATTTTTTTATACACACACACACATATACATGTATAATATAAACATACATTTTTTTATACGGTATTTCTAATCATATCAGAAGCCATTTCAAAATGTGCAGTACCCAAATCTAACTGGTCTCCATTTCATTTTTGAATAACAATTATGATGATTCATTCTGATTTGACATCTGATGATATAATCATTGACAGGATACAGTCCAAAACATGAATATAGTTAAATACGGGTGCGGATCTCATCAAGCCCTCGCTGTCTGACACTGGTACACAGAACCGTATTTGAGTTATAAACTCAATCCAGGTCTGACACTGATTCATGATCCATCACTGTGGCTCTGCACATTAGACCTGGTCTGCAACACATCAGAAATACTTGGACAACAGTTCAGTGTGTGGAAGAGCAATCCCATCAGATGCAATGACTGATTTCACCCATAATAAAATCTGCTAAATAAAGTCTTCTGCAAACACACACATCTGGATGTGATTCCACTGGCGTTTCTTCATATCTTTCGCTGAATGGCTTGTGTCCATTAATGTCCTATTGTTTTATTAAACTGGCGGATGATAAAAAGAAAAATCTGATCTGAGAAATCTTTTTTTGTTGATTTATTTGAAGTGTTGGAAACACATAAGAACTTTTAGGGAAGTTTTCCCCCTAATTAAAAGCAAATCTATATTGTAAACTTATCTTAATTTAACCCGGCGAAACAAATTAACTGGGATTAATTTGTTCCCACACTAAACCAATTTGAACTCTCTTTCACAAAAAGAGAGAAAGAAAAAGTAAATAGATAAAAATAAATAAAACAAAGCCCTTATAGTGATATTTTAAAGGTTCCTAATTTTGATTTAACGTCTCCTACAGTAGGTTTACATGCCCAGTCTGCTCTGATTGGTCTACTCTGCTCTGATTGGTCAGATGGCCCAGTCTGTTGTGATTGGTCTACTCTACTCTGATTGGTCAGATGGCCCAGTCTGCTGTGATTGGTCTACTCTGCTCTGATTGGTCAGATGGCCCAGTCTGCTCTGATTGGTCTACTCTGCTCTGATTGGTCAGATGGCCCAGTCTGTAGTGATTGGTCTACTCTGCTCTGATTGGTCAGATGGCCCAGTCTGCTGTGATTGGTCTACTCTGCTCTGATTGGTCAGATGGCCCAGTCTGTTGTGATTGGTTTGCTCTGCTCTGATTGGTCAGATAGCCCAGTCTGTTGTGATTGGTCTACTCTGCTCTGATTGGCTCCTCCTTGCTGAGGGGAGTCTAGAGAGGAGGAGCTAGATGTAAACCCCACCCATTTGTCATGCATTGAGCAGCCTCTCGTTGTGATTGGTCTACTCTATTCTGATTGGTCAGACTGAACAGTCTGTTGAGATTAGTCCACCGCTTATAGCGCGTATCGGAAACTAAACGCCCATTACCATATCAGAATTTCAGATCTTCCTCAGTGCTTGATACACAGTGGCATCAGTTCTCCCGTATCAGTTCCACCACGAGTCCTCATCCTTTAGAAGTGGATTTGCAGTGCTGAAAACAGCTTCTTCCAGACATGAACAACACAAACCAAACTCTTGCAGTCTCAGATACATAGGCTGGCATTATGCAAATTTGTTACATAGGTATGTAACAGAAAATGAGACTGGAGTTGCTGATGTGATGACTCGTTTCAGCAGTTCAGAATCAGTTCTTTCTTTTAGAAGACATTAACTTTATTTGTTATGAACTTTGCAGACCTTTCACATTCACAAACAGCTTTATTACACACTACATGAAAAGCAATATTCAAAAAAGCATAATAGGGGCACTTAAACCAGTTTTCTTCAAGTTACAAGTATTATTAAATAATTATATTAACTATTAATTCATTATGACCACCTTTTTTCTACCGCTTTAAAATATATTAAAAACAAAATTTTTTTAATTGAACTGCTCTAATTTCATTACAAAACTATATGCTGTTTTTTTTCTTCTTCTTCTTCTGTGCAAAACAAATAGGAGAATTTAATGTTTGCATTACCTTCACACTAACAGGCCAACACCCGAGAAAGACACGGCAACAGGTCAGGACATACGTGACCCTGGACCACAAAACCTGTCACATGGGTCAATTTTAACAAATTGAGATTTATACACCACATGAAAGCTGAATAAATAAGCTTTCCATTGATGTGTGGTTTGTTAGGATAGGACAATATTTGGCCGAGATACAACTATTGAACATCTGGAATCTGAGGGTGCAAAAAAATCCAAACATTGAGAAAATCTCCTTTAAAGTTGTGCATTTATGTTCATGATTGTGCAGCATTCACTCACAAAAATAAATGTTTTATATATTTACGTCAGGAAATATCTTCATGGAACATGATCTTTCCTTAATATCCTAATGATTTTTGGCATAAAAGAAAAATCGATAATTTTGACCCATACAATGTATTGTTGGCTATTGCCACAAATATACCCGTGCGACTTGTGACTGGTTTTGTGATCCAGGGTCACATATGTCCAACATCTGAAGTACCCCCATTACACTAACAAAACTCAAAGATCTCGCATATCAACGGGAAACAGCCAGGAAGGGAGCCAGCGCAGAGGGAGTCGATTCAAACGTCTGATTGTATACTACGAAACAAATAAACAATGCACTCAAAATCTGGTGCTGGAATGAAAAACCACAACTCTAATGCACATACTTTGCTTTAAATCATTGGTTCATTTCAGGACAACTATAATCGTTGATCAAATCCAAACAACAGGGGCAGAATCCGGAGGGAATCTTCATGAAATCAAGGCATGCTTAATCTTGAGGGCAAATAGAAAGAATACCTCGCTTTTCCGATCCATTGCGATGATAAAATTGTGGTGCGTGAAACAGAGCGCGACAGTCACTGGCCACTTTTTCAGTGACTTTGGAACCAGAAGTCATTTTCTCCATAGGGATTTCAAAAACAATCATCAGTAAAGAGGTCTGAGCCATGGACCAAAACCAGGATGAATCATAACATGATAAACTGTGAATTGAAGCAAAAACAGAAAAGTATGTGAGAAACAGAAAAAAACAATAACTTAATGTCTTTGTGAGTGGATTCATGTGACTCATCACAGGAAAATTACATCATAGTTATTAGTAGTGTCTCCAAACCTTCACTGGCGATTATCCTGAGCTGTGACATCAAATATAAATAAAAATATATACATTTCCATTTAAATGGCGAAAGATCATGTGACACTGAAGACCTGTGAGTAATGATGCTGAAAATACAGCTTTGCATCACAGGAATAAATTACATTTTAAATATATATTTACATAACATAAAACAGTTATTAATATTTCACAATATTTTTAACTGTATTTTGATCGGATATCAAATCCATGGTCGATTTGGTGAGATTCGTGTTAATTTTATTGAACTGAATCTCCATTCAATTATGGAGATTCTCACCATAATTCTCTTGGTGAGAAAGTATAAATATTTAGACACTTAACACTAGAAGTGCCAGAATTCCATAACTACTAGTTCATTTTGACCGCTAGATTCCAAACTCTATATCTTTAATGATAAATACCCAATTGAGAGATTAATGCATTTATTGTACAAGGATGTCTTTTAAAAACAAAACACCACCAAACTGTACATTTAAACAAGTTTAATTATAAATGTATAAATAAAAAATATCCGTAGATGTCCTGAACAAAATGACGGAGTAGTTTTCACGTTTCTGTTCGATCGCGCCCGCGCCCGCCGACACACACACACACACACACACCATATTCCAGCATTGTAATCTTGACATTCCAGCCTGTTCATTATAGCCATAATAAAATATAATAATAAAATAGTGATAGTCAACCTAACTTATAGAAATTCCACTGCTCTGTTTGTCAGTAGCCTAGTACAATTCGTACCATTTTGCGCATTTGAAGAGGATGATTTTTTCCGTGGATATTGGAACGTGAGTGAAGTACAAAGCCAATAATAAAGAATAGTTTACCATCCAAATACATCGCAAATTTTGAAACATTTTGATTCTAATTAGAGAGTTACGTGAGCCTAACGCCGCTTACTTTCACTTTCGCTTATAAAGTATTTCATTTTGGCTTGTTTATAGTTATTTTTTCATTCTTGTTCTGTTCTGAATATCATTACATTTAAATTATTTGTTGTTGAATATGTTTAGTGTATTTTTTACCACATTTTATTGTTGTGTATAGCCTATAATAATACCGCGAAATTCCGTGCGGTCAATATGACCATCTATGGCCGAAATAGGTAAATATGTTCATTTGTTTTTTTTTTGCCTTGTGTAATTTATATGAAAAACATTTTAAATGAAAATACAGACACTTTTAGGAAAAGTCAGGTACCAGCAGGATTGTATTTATTTTTTTCAACAAAGTTATTGCTGATATAAAATTCAAAACGGTCAAAATGACCGCCATGGCAGTTCTAGTGTTAAGCCACACTGAAAAAAGTATATATAAGTGCCATCTGAAATTTTCTTCTAGAATGATCATTTTTATCAAGCCCGTACATTTATGTTCAATAATTTCACTTAAATGGCGATGCAAATGACCTATTAATTGTCATTTAGGTGAAATTACTTAACTTAAATATACAAGCTTTATGAAAATGATCATTCTAGAAGAAAATTTCAGATGGCTTTTGCATCTGAACACTTCAAATACAATATACAATATTAAATCAAGTGCCATTTACTGTAAAGATGCACAAATGCTCTTTTCAACAAAACATTTCATAGACTAAAAATATTTCGATTGGCTTACAAAATGTTGATTTTCTCAAAATACACAACTTTTTGAATGATGGGCATTGTACTGTAGAAAGATGCCGTTTGCCTGTCGAATAGTTTAGTTACAGCATAAAGTTAACCAGACGTCTTGTGTAATCAATGTGTGTTAATAGCAGCGTTTGCTCCTGATCTCACCCGCATTACCTGATAAAGCTCTAATGAGAAGTTTGCCAGCTAATTAAAGCCTCTATAACAGATTAAGCTCTGCCAGCCGTGCAGATTTAGAAAGAGCACTAATTTTGCCTCATCTGAGTTGGAGTTAACTAGTTTTCCTAGCTCTGAACGGCTGATGAAATCGATGTAAACCGTCAGAGATACTTGAGCTACAGCTGACAGACGGCTTCCCGGTAATGGACGTTTCAGAGCCAAGGTTGTTTTTAAATAAATGAATTCTTTTAATTCAGCAAGGATGCATTAACTTGATCAAAAGTTGACAGTAAAGACGTTTATAATACTACAATAAATTAGTAAACTTTCTATTTGTAAAAAACAAAAACAAAAAAAAAACCTGGGTTTCCACAAAAATATGAAGCAGCAAAAATGTGGATGTGACAAAATTCAGCTAAAAATCACAGAAATAAACTACATTATAACATATTTAAACAGTTATTTTAAATAGCAATAATGCTTAACAATAGTTTTTACTGTATTTTTGCTCAGTTAAATGGTGAGCAAATGTAAATATTTAAACACTTAAGCCACATTTGAAAAAATAAATAATACTTAGACAATTTATTAAGCAACGCAAAAAAAGTATGCAAATGTAATTACATTAGATAAAATATCAACATGCATCATTTATTGTAAATAAAGAAGAAAAAAAATTCAACAAAACATTTCATGAAAAGAAGTGTGTCTATGCTAAACCAATAGATGTAGTGTTGGAGATAAAGACAGTCAGTATTGTGTGTGATTATGGTTAGTGGACATTGTTACTTCATCGATTAGCGTTAAGCTTTGTATCAGTAGAAACCCGGTAGTATTTTGGAGTGACCGTGCTTCCCTCCCTCATGTCCCCCTGAGACAAGGGATTTATGTATTGTGTGTCTGGAAAAAAACCTCAGATGACGCAAAAAATCATCATTTATCGTCATCAGAGGCTCTTTTGTCCAGAGGCGAGAGACTACAGCCAGTAGGAGGAGCTCGTCCCGCATGTCTTCAACCCGCCCATAGGGGGATCTCACGATAAAACACCGTCTTTTCAGTTTCCAGTCGACTAGTTGCCTAGTTGTATAATTTCTCCCGATACTGTCCTCTGTAACCGGTAGGCGTGGCTTGGGAGTGTCTTCGTAGGGCAGCGAAGCAAGTGCATTCTGGGAGTTGTAGTCTTTCATCCACATGAGCCAAAAATACATTTTCTGGCGTTTCTCAGGCTAGACGGCACCAACTTCTAAAATAATTTCATAAATGACCCAATTTAAATACACATTCATCTTTCCAGTGGTGAAATATCCCTTTAATGTGATTCTCTACACCTGTGAACTTCAGGAGAACTGACTTCATACATCACTAAAAATCAGCAAAACACTAAAAAGTGTGTTCAAAGACTTAGCTATAGTTTGTTAAGTAAACAGAAAAAAAAAAAATATGTAATCGCTGGCCTGAATACCATTTGCTGAGGATTTCCCGCTATCATTACACAAGAAAATCTGTCATCTCAACAATCACCCTGTTTTGGGGTTCCAGTGAAGAGCCCTTCAGTCTGAAATGCATCCCATGGTCTTGGTTCAGTACATCTGTTTAGTAATTCACCATAAGGGTTTTGTGAGACAGGCAGCCATGCAGATAAAGGCTGAACAGCTTTGTTTAACACAAAAGCATAAGATAGAGTTTAACTGCTTCCACAGAACTATACAACAATGGGCAAGTGTTTCAACTTACACATAATGATGGGTGTGCGTTTATCTGAAAAAGAGAAAGTGAAATGGGTTCTGGTCACTTACATAATGTTCCACTTTTTCTTTTTTTTTCTTTTTTACTCGAGTAAGTAAACGTGGGAACGGAGATAATTTAATGAAATTAAAGAAAGCATACATTTGAAACTTTTTTTTTTGTGACAAACTGTTATTTGATTAGCATTGCGTGTTTTCCATTTTCATATTAGTTAAAGTTTTTTAATTGATGTGTTTTTGTCATTTTTTCATGTGTCTGTCTCAATTTAAACCAAAATGAGTTCAGTTTTAATTAACTATAACCCTGCAAACAATACAAGCAAACATTACAATATTTTTGGCACAACAGAATTGAACAAATCCACAGCGGTTCACTAATAATTGGGTGATTATAAAGTCTCCTGTTGCTAACGTCATTTTGGTCAAAAACAGCTGAACCAATCCGATTAAACATTCATGCTTTATGTTTACATACATGAGATGCCAAAGAGTTCAAGCTCAGGAGTGACTCCTGTATTCCATAAACACACAGAATGATCATTTACTCACTTGCACATTTGTGTACGTGGCCATTGTGATTCAGTATACAACCATCACAAATAAATGGCATGTTATGACACCTAAATACACTGGAAATATTGAGTATTCTATAATCACAGCCATCAACACCTGGACATTTCCAGTTAAAGGTGAGGTATGTTATTTCTGCAACAATAGACTCACCAAACAGAATTACAAAACTACTAACTGTTTTCAAAAGTATTTCTTGAGTTTTTTCCACGGATGATCCTGATCAACTCTTCATTTCCTTCTGTGTGGGCCTCTGAGTGAGTTCACGTAGTGTAACAGCGCAGCGCTTCTGGGTTGTACGTCAGAACGGAGGCTCGGTTTTTAGTACCAACTTGGTATCGAAGTCGGTACTTTTGAAAACATCACATGAATGGGGCCCGTGATTGGCTGTGGAGTAGACTGACTGGCCATTGGAAGCACCTGAACTTTTCCCGGTGGGCCGATCGGAAAACGAGTCCACAATTTGGACCACAAAACCAGTCACATTGGTAAATTTTTGGAAACTGAGATTTATACATCACTTGAAAGCTGAATAAATAAGCTTTCCATTGATGTATGGTTTGTTATGATAGGACAATATTTGGCCGAGATTAGAAAGTCTGGAATCTGAGGGTGCAAAAAAATCAAAACATTGAGAAAATCTCCTTTAAAGTTTTTCATTTATGTTCACGATTGTGCAGCATTCACTCACAAAAATAAATGTTTTATATATTTACGATAGGAAATTTACTAAATATCTTCATGGAACATGATCTTTACTTAACATCCTAATGATTTTTGGCATAAAAGAAAATTCGATCATTTTGACCCATACAATGTGTTGTTGTCTATTGCCACAAATATACCCGTGCGACATGTGACTGGTTTTGTGATCCAGGGTCACATATGTGAACATTAAATGCTGAACCTGAAACCAGATCCAATAGCTCCATGTAAACTGAAGTGTGGAGGTAAACTGTACACAACGGTGATAAGCTTTTCAAAAAGATGGGTCTCGGTTCACTTCCAAAAACTCTGATGCGCTTCGAATGAAATATGAACGCAACACGGACCAAAGACATGTAAACGAACCAAAAACAGGAAGATGAGACCCTTAAAAGGACAGAATGCTCAAGCACACCTGTTTTTCTCATCATAGTCGAGATGTTGCTCATCATCACAGTTCAGGCATCAGAACCGCATCTCCTCACAGCAGATCTGTGTGTGTGTGTGTGTGTGTGTGTGTGTGTGTGTGTGTGTGTGTGTGTGTGTGTGTGTGACGGAGGGATTCCTGACGCTGTTTTGACTCCTTTACACATTTATAAGCTCTTCACAAGTTCTCAGCTGGTCAGAATACCATCATATGCAGCGACACACACACAACCAGCGCATTTACCCCAGAACACAGCATCGTTTTAGATGTTCGGGAAGGTCTGTCGCGAAATATACGTAATAAAATCTGACCAATCAGGTTGTGAACGTATCAGTAACGTTCAGTATCTTTAGGTTCAGTGTTAAAATGCCAATGTGAACGCTAAGTGGACCAGGACTAAATGTTTTGTGTGTTTTTCTTTTTCTTTTTCTGGACCAAATTAACCAAGAGTGTGAACACACACCCTTAGAGCGTTCAAGAGAATCAAGCTACAAATGACTCATAGTTGTCTTTGCGTGTTAAAATAGTCTCTTCTTTCCAAGTTTAACATCAAACAAGTTAAATAAACTATCCTTCTATCCTCTCAGCAAAGACATGCTTCACTGTCAAACACACTTTTCTTTCTCCGTCCAGGTGCTGAATCACGCGGTTGGAATGTTACGAGAGTCAGATCTCTTCTGAGTCAGGAGTTGCTCGAGACACTTCGGACAGGTTGCAGAACGAGCGTTCGCCGTGCTGCCGTACAGTCAGACATTCATGTTTCGTGAAGGTCTTCCATCTGCTTTGCATTAACTGACTCTTAACACTCTTTATGCTGAGAGCCGATGCGTTTCAGGGAGTGTACGAGTCAATAACCTTGCATGGACCTTCTCAAGAGCCCTGCAGAGTCTCACACTTTCTCTTCTCTTCCCGGAAGACTGCATCTTTGGTTAACGGCCATAAGTTTCAAGCTATTTTGCTGTGGAAGGACTTGTGAGGTGAGGGGGACAACATGCTGCTTTCCACGACTACAAACCAAGTGCAATGCATGTCACGTCAAAAACAAATCTCAAGTCAAGTCAGTTTTTTTTCTAAAGCACAAATCAATCATTTCAAAGCAGATTACATTTACATTTATTCACGTTTTATCCAAAGCGACTTACACAATAGAAGCAGTTAAACTAACAGTAGGACAACAATATTTTAAGTGCTATGACCAGGGTTCCCACACCTTGGTTAACCCTTGTATGGTGTTCATTTTTTATCAAAAGAAAAATGATACGATTAATTATTTTTCAACCTCAGACTCATTGGCCTTGGCTCATTTTCTGTGAAGAACATATATCAGAACAATGACCACACACTGTACACCCCCCCCTCCTCCCTTCACATTTATATTACACACAGGATGTTCGGGTCCACTGGACCCGGGGCTAATAAAAGTGTGGACATTTTAGTTCCTGTTTATCTTTACTCTGTCCTCCTCCTGTCAGGGCTTGCTGTTATTGTGTGTGTGTATGTGTGTGTTCTTGTATATGATTTATGAGGACACAAATGTGTATAATCACATGGGTATTACAACGTAAACATGGTTTATTAGGACATCTGTGTCCTCATAAACCAAGCGGCTTAAAAAAACATACTAAATGGTGTTTTTTGAAATTCAAAAAAGGCCAAAAGTTTTCTATGATTGGTAGGTTTAGGGGTAGGGTTAGTGTAGGGGGATAGAGTATACAGTTTGTACATTAGTAAAAACCATTACGCCTATGGAGAGTCCCCGTAAACCACATATCCAAGTGAGTGTGTGTGAGTTTTCTTTTTACTTTTATTATGAGATTTTTTCGAAGTGAACCAATTCGTTTTTTGCAGTCAAGCTTCATGTCGAACCATTTTCTTTTCACTTCTGGGACTGTTCGATTAACAGATGAAACTCCATTAACTGCATCTGTAATATATGCTGCCAAGCTTCCTTTTTTTTAGGACCTGATACGCCACTATGTACGCTTGAAAATAAAATGTGGCGTTTTAAATGAACTTCTGATATCTGCATCTGAGAAATTTCTCTTTTTCATTTGCTTTTGAGAAGACATGTTGAAATCCTTCGTTTGGTGTCATAATATGATGCCCATATATAGTTGTCAGTCGGATTTAATGGGCGGGATTTATGGTAATTGAGAATGAGCGTGCACGCGCGTCCCATTTACGACTGATTGGAATTCACTAACACACACACACACATTTCACTATCACATCTGACGTTTACGAAGTATTTGTGAATCAGGAGAAGAGTTTTCGGGAAGGTCTGTTTACGCGCAAATCACTCACATATTTACTCGTATATTTACGAATGTTTCATGAATGAGACCCATTGTGTGTAAGTGTGAAAGAGTGTGAGTCCAAAAGTGAGTTTTGTTTCTACCCCTGCTGTTCCCGCACAAGGTTGCAATTCTTAAATGTGATCTAACAAAGCTAAAGAGGAATATGAATTAACCATATATGCTGTTTATATTGCTTGTAATTGGGATGAAGTAAACATCTGTTGAGTATTTTAACATAAATTGTTTGATTATGTTGAATTACAAACCCAAAAATGCAGCGGGTCCACCAGACCCACGAACACTGGCTGAATAACAAAAATATGAACACCACACAAGGGTTAAAGGGTTAGTTCACCCAAAAATGAAAATTCTGTCAGTAATTACTCGCCCTCATGTTGTTCCAACCCCGTAAGACTTTTGTTCATCTTCGGAACACAAATTAAGATATTTTTGATGAAATCTGAGAGCTGTCTCACTCCTCCACAGGCTTATGGACACTATAACTTGCTGGCCCAGAAAATGTATTAAAGACATTGTTAATATAGTCCAAGTGACTCCAGTGGCTCAATCTTAAGTTTATAAAGCGACGAGAATATTTTTTGTGCGCAAAAAAAACCCAACAAAAATAACGACTTTATTCCACTTTTCATTTCCTTCTCTCTGGGGCTCGAGTCTTTTCACGTAGTGTAATAGCGCAGCGCGTCTGTGTGGAATAGTGGAATAAAGTTGTTATTTTTGTTGGTTTTTTTGCGCACAAAAAGTATTCTCATCGCTTTATAAACTTAAGATTGAGCCACTGGAGTCACTTGGACTATATTAACAATGTCTTTAATACATTTTCTGGGCCAGCAAGTTATAACGTCTATAGCAGCCTATGGAGGAGTGAGACAGCTCTCAGATTTCATCAAAAATATCTTAATTTGTGTTCCGAAGATGAACGAAAGTCTTACGGGGTTGGAACAACATGAGGGTGAGTAATTACTGACAGAATTTTCATTTTTGGGTGAACTAACCCTTAACTTAGGGGCCTTTTACACCTACCTTGTTTGGTCCGGATCAAAATTACAGGTGTGAAAGCTCCCCCGGACCACGGCCCGGACTGAACAGACGAAATTTGGTCCGACGAAAAGAGGTCGTCTCGGTCCGGATGAAACTGAACAAAGGTTTGGTTCGTTTCTAGTGTGAAAGCATTTTCTGTATGGTTCGGACTTTCAGACCATTTACAGGAAGTTCTGGTAGTTCCCGCTTGGCCTAAACAACTGAAGAAGAATATTTATGTGCAGATCTGTCCCACAGCGTTTCTTCCAGCTGATTCACACACACACAAGTCCTGCCGGCGACGATAAAATGTTCGCACAACGAGGACGTTCATTTGGACTAGCCTCGAGTATAGTTGGTGCTACAGGCAGTAATGCCATAATAATAAAAGTATAGTGGCAACGATATCCGTCTGTTCATTCATTCTTATCAAAGTTACCCGCCGACTTGACAACACGCTGACGTCAGACGCACGTCTGTTTACAAACCAATCAATGTCAAGATGCAGCCCACATGTAAAGTCCTTTAGTGCGCTCGCATAATTGCAATGTGAAACCAAACCAAAACTAACCGAATGTATACAATGTATCAAAACATGAACTTTGGTTCGGACCTTGGTGTGGACTTTCAGGTGTGAAAACGCCCTTAAAATTCAAGGACCTTTCAAGGACTTTCCAGGTCCAATACCCTCAAATTCAAGGACTTAATGTGGGAACACATCTGTAGTTTCGAACAACAAACGTTGAGGTTCCATCGTAGTTGTTTTGTGCGCACGTGAACGTCATGGCAACGTAAAACACAAAGTACCTCGCGCGGGAAACACTTAACGTAACGCGTAAATGCGCGTGGCTAACGTAAATCAAGCAAGCTAGTGTGCAGAGGCCACGAAGTGTTGGCGAATTAACACATTAGCGGACCGGAGGGAATAATATGGCATTTTTTTTCCAGAAAACTAAATTAACAAAATAAATTCAAGCACTTTCAAGGAACTGTCTCTATTACGTTCATTTTCAAAAACTTTCCAGGGCCTTGAATTTATTTAATTCTTTTCAGATTCACAAGGATTTCAAGGACCCGTGGGAACCCTGTATGACCCTTCTCAGTTTAATCTAATGCAGTACATGTAAAAAAAAAATGTTTTGTTGTTTTGGTTTTTTGTTCGATAAATATAAAAGAAGAGAAAGATTTTGTATTACTGGATCAAGCGCTGCCGAAAAATACGCGTCTTCAGACGTTTCTTGAAAATGGCTACGGACTCAGCAGCTCTGGTTGAGTTAGGCAGGGAACAGTCTAGGTCAAGGTCAGGGAAAGAGATTTTGTGCCTCTTTGAGATGATGCACCACAAGACGACGTTCGCTTGCAGAGCGCAGGTGCACATAAGTCTGAAGTAATGAGTAAAGTAAAGTAAAAGGGAGCAGAGCCAGTGGTTGTTCTGTAGGCAAACGTCAGTGACTTGAATTTGATGCGAGCGGCAACTGGCAACCAGTGCAATTTAGTGAGGAGAGGAGTGACTTGTGCTCTCTTCGGCTCGTTTAAGACACTCTCGCTGCAGCATCTGGATCAGTTGCAGAGGTTTGACAGAGCAAGCTGGAAGACCAGCCAGGAGAGCTTTACAATTGGCCTTTATAGCATCACAATAGAACGCCGGAAGTAGTCGCGAAAAATTGCTGAAACAGTGTACTGCGTCTTCCGGTTACTGCGTTCACCATGGCTGCCTGTTAATCATCACTGGACTACTTCGCTCTCGCATCTCCCAAAAGTTTTTTTTTTTTTTTGATTTCTTGATTCCATTTGAATGGTTTGATTAAATTGTTATAACCAATTATTTAAAATGTAATGATTTCAGCAAAACTTTCTTCAAAAGCTAAAACCAAACTTTTATTTTGACGGGTTGCCGTGTAGACCTTTGAGTCTCTCTGTGTTTTATGTGTTTTTCTCAAATTAAGCTAAAATGCTGCTGACGTGACTCTCAGAGCGGCTGTGTTGATGAAGTGCATTAATGTCCTCATATAGGCTGAAAATATCGCGAGCGTCATGCGTGCCTCAGTGTGTGTGTGTGTGTGTGTGTGTGTGTGTGTGTGGTAAATGAAACAGCGCGTCTGTGCCATTCATTCACAGAGACGCGCAGAACATACATGATCCCTATTTAAATAGTCTTTATGCGGTTTAATATTGACAGACACTGGTCTATATCGCGATTTTATTTAAGTTTACTGACCTACTTTTCATCTAAAGGTGTAACTAAGTAGTAGGGCTGGGTAAAAACATATCGATTTCTCGATTTTAATCGATTCTCATTTTTACGAACCGATATCGATTCTTAAATCCCAAGAATCGATTAGTCATCCTGTTTTCAGTTGATGAATGTATGGAACATTGTAGCGCACGTCCCATCCAATACATCGCAATAATATTTGAGCTTTGTTACTTTTGATATGAAACAAAGTCTCAGATTTCAAATTACGTCCTTTTTCTTACGAAATTCAAAAACATAAATACCGTTTTGTCGCTGTGGCGTGAGATCGCTCTGGCTCAGGCTCAGCTCTAGAGAAGCACATGATCTTCTCTTCCGCCTTGATAACACCAGTTACCGTGCGAAATAAACATGAATGAGCATCTGAAAGTGTGTTAAAAGGTAGAGTACAACTTATCGAAATCCGTATCATGTGACAAGGAATCACTCAATCAGTGTTTCAACCGTGGAAAGACGTCAGTAAAACAGCTTGTAAAGACCTCAGAAAAACCATATCCAAAGATCAGCAAGAAAGAGTCAGCAAGAAAAATTAACTCTAGAGAGGAGCATTTTGCTAAATATATGCACCATATTACATATTCATTATAATTTTTAATGTTCTTAAATTTGTAATGCATGTTTGAATAAATCTGGCAGGTTTTTATGACAGCCACCATTTAAATGTTTATATTTCACATAACTTTATTATTATAAAAATAAATAAAAGTGTAATTTAAGTGTTTGTATACAAATAAGTTAATTTTTACCTAGTAGGCTAACGAAGCCTATAGGCTACCACTGACTCCCATAGTTTACAGCATTAGTTAAGAGATTTGTTTTCCTTGAGAAAATTTGGCATGTGTTGTACCTGATATCCAAAATAATCAATATTGAATCGAAATCGAATCGAATTGCAAGCTTGTGAATCGAAATCGAATCGAATTGTGAAATTTGTGTCAATACCCAGCCCTACTAAGTAACCACCGGAAGTGCGAGTACACCGCTTGGCGATTTCGAACGTTCCGAAACCAGGAAATGAGATAAAGGCCAATAGTTCAGTCTGGATAGAACAAGCGCTTGGACAAGGAGTTGTGTAGCATGCTCTGATAGGAAGGGCCTGATCCTCCTAATGTTGTACAAGGCAAATCTGCAGGACCCGGGCCGTTCTAGCAATGTGGTCTTTATTAACAGAAAATATAGCCTGAAAACCCTAAGTCAAAGGTCACAGAGCAAGAAAAACTTGACAAACAGCAACGTGTGCTTGCATTGACACGCACCAATGGCACACAAGCAAAAAAAAAAAAAAGAGATTACATGAAGGCCTAGTGATATTATTTATTTATTTTAGAACTGAAGTCATTCACAAACACATGCCAAACTAAATATCGCAGTAATCCTTCAGCGTCATGCAGCGTTCAATGCGGTTATGAGCTGTAGGGGAAAGCTAAACGTTCAAAAAGCGTGTCAAAAAGTGTCGCGCTTCCATTGACCTGAAAGGTGAAATTTGGCCTCCATTTCTTGAGGCATTTTGAAGAACGACGAAAGAAAACATCACAAGACAAAGACTATAAAATACAAGAAATTACGCGACAAGGTGATAAAAAGATGCATGTGGACTCGCATCTGAATTTGCATGTGTCTGCATCAGCCTTTACTGTATCACAGGTACATTAAATACACAAATAATAAACTTATTATCAAATATATTTGATCAAATAATGTTATATTATCAAATATATCATCAACAATGGATGGCAATTATTGATATAACCTTCAATTCACACACTATATGGGACCCTGGACCACAAAACCAGTCACATGGGTCATTTTTTTAAAAATTGAGATTTATACATCATCTGAAAGCTGAATAAATAAGTCTCCCATGGATGTGTGGTTTGTTAGGATAGGACAATATTTGTCCGAGACACAATTATTTGACAATCTGGAATCTGAGGGTGCAAAGAAATCGAAACATTGAGAAAATCACCTTTAAAGTTGTGCATTTATTGTTCGCGATTGTGCAGCATTCACTCACAAAAATAAATGTTTTATATATTTACGGTAGGAAATTTACAAAATATCTTCATGGAACATGATCTTTGCTTAATATCCTAATGATTTTTGGCATAAAAGAAAAATGGATAATTTTGACCCATACAATGTATTGTTGGCTATTGCCACAAATATACCCGTGCGACATGTGACTGGTTTTGTGGTCCAGGGTCACATATAATAAATAAATGATATTGTTAATTGTAAATCGTAATAAATTATATTGTTATTATATAATAATTTTTTCACATTTTCATTGATTTTCTGAGGGGGATCACACTGAAATGATTATTTTACTTGTAATAAAATCTACTAAATCTGCTGATATCAGCTTGAAACGGTGGTATAGTTTTCGTCAACTCACAGAAATTAACTGCTATGATCACAATTTGGACAGTAGCTAATTACACGGAGTACAAATAGTGCAAATACTGATAAATGCAACAGAGTTTAAATAGAAGTTAAATGCTATTTGTACTAAAGGTAAAATATCTGAGCAAATAGTGGGCAGTTACTGAAACAAGTTTGACTATTTGCACTTCTTATAACTTGCATCTTATAACTTGCATCTTTTTTTTTTTATTAACTTTTAATTAAGTTTATTGATAATATTGATTTAATTGCCTTCACAGAGCAGCTTGCATTCTTTGGATCTCTTGCAATGCATCCCCAAGAGACAAAACAATAATTAAACGGCATTAATTAAAGATTAGAAGAGTTAGTGAGTTACAAGAGTTAGTGACACTCTCTGAAGCCTGTCTTGAATTATATGGATTGTCCCACATCACAGGTGTCAAGCATGTGGTGTGCACTAGGTGTTTACAGCCCTTGTTCATTGTGCCCTGGTTGTGAGCATCCTCAGGCCCCGTCCAGCGAGAGAGGGGGGAGATCCAAGAAGCGATTAAAGTCTACGGTAATCCGACCCATCCAGTGATCAGTGTGTTGGTAGAGGAGGAGTCTCTCACACACACACAGGGAGGAGAAAGACTGACAGGGACCGAGGAGAGTTCGCCATGCGCACACCCCTGAAAAACATACACACGCAAACTCCTGCTCTCTCTCACACACACACACACACACACACACGCGCGCACGGAGGGATCTTACGCACGAAAGACTCCGTGTATGAGAGGACATCCAAACCAGGATTTGGACAGCCTGTAAGCTTCATATGGCACATGGTAAGTCTGGAAGGAATAAGCTTAGTTTAAGTACCTTACAATTTTAAGACAAACCGCACTGTGATCATATTTAATTTGAATTTGCAGTCACTTATAAAGTCACGGTTTTTAAACAGGAATGTTGAGGAAAGCGGAAAAGTGAGAAAAACATTCAATTTTGACAATTCATTTCAGGCTAAAAAAATTAATAAAATAAAAACATTTTGCCGTAAAACAAGTCAAATGCTTGGTCTAAACCATATATGACGGACAGTGAGAGACCCTTAAAGGTTTACTTAAATTTCCTGGCTTCACGTAACAGCTCTGTTGCAAAACCTTGGCTGCCGTGTTTGTCTACATAGGCATCGCAACCGAGAGGAACATCATAAGGGATTGATTTGAAACGCTCTGCATAAGGACAAACTCTGTGCACTTTACAAATAGCCACTCTGCATGGGAGACTTGACTCACGATTGACTTTGATAGAGTTTGCATGTTGCTAAGCAAACACTATGATACTCTACTAAGTGTAATGGACATAGAACACACAAATGTTTGGTGAAAGGGTCGTGTTTTAATAGATTGGACTACTTCATTGATATGAGAGAAGACCTTAAAATGCAAGGTTTTGCATTACACCTGCTTCCCCGGCTTGGGAATTTGTTGTTCCCTGGAGTAAAACAAAAAGACATGAACTTTTTTTTTATTCCACGTGCTCTTAAATTGTTTTATAAATAACTTACAGGTTTGATTGTGTGAAGCCTGATGTATTTCTTGTGTATCTGTTTTACTCCACCTGTTTCTTTTATTGTATTTTTTATTAGGCACATGAGGTTGTTTTGAGTATGTGTTATGTTTGATAAATTTCCGGGTTTTGTTCTACAATATCCTGCCTTGTCAAGCTCTTAAAAATTATTATAAATTTTTTTTAATGCTAATTTCTGCTGCTTTCTTTGTCCGTACCAAGTGCACAGTGTTGACTTTGCCAATGTGTAATTGTGTTTCAGATCTGGAATCCTAAAAAACCGGAACAGGACTCCTGAATCAATTTCCAAAAACTGATTTAAATCGCAAAGTCACGATCAACTAGTCTCAGACTTGCGTAACCGACTATGTCAAAGGATGAGGAAATTCCGAGCCCACCTCCAGAGTGGCCGGAAGAAATGTTAGTGTAAACATATATCCCGGAGGAGAAGTCATCATGAGAAGGAATCTCTAAGACGCTGGTATAGTACTTAATATTCACACAAAACCAACCCGCGATCGACTGATTACATGGATGTACGGCGTGGATGGAAAACACACACACTAGCATCTCCAATCCTGCCTCCATGAGGGATTTGCCCTCCCCACCTGTTGCCTGAGGTCAAGCCAACGCAACGCCAACCCTGATAAGTCTGGCTTAGCTGGCCACTTGGTAAGGACACATCTTCTTTTGTCAGCATAAGCTGCCACTTACAGCCGGGGTGTTAAACACCGCAGATCGCCACAGATTCAGAGAGCACAACTGTGCCAGAGCGCATACATCAAGATTAGTAAACAGGTTGTTTCATTAATCGAATCAAGATGCTGAAGTTTTCCGTTCTTGTGGAAGTTGTATTCTCTCGAAGATTACCGAGACATCTGCATGTGTCTCTCGATAGGGGCTGGGAATCTTACAGTGTTTCATCAGATGCTATAGATAGTGAAAGGAAATCCTTGTTTGGTGTGTTTTTTTAACATTAGATCACAAAAAAGTCCCCTAGGAGAACCCTTTGATTCCTAGACCTTCAGGCCACCATACATCACTTACAGTCCATTTGAGTTCAACAAGCTTGACAGTCTTTTTTTTTGTCTTTTTTTACCCATACCTTTACACAGTGGATCTCTTTAGGGGCAGATATAGAGGTATTTATGGGTAGTTCGATGTAAACCAGGTTAGAAGTTTTCAAAGGTGAGTATTCAGGGACTCCCATTGGGTTAATCAGCATTTAGTCTTGTGCTGGAAACCAAGACATTTAATATATTCAGTAATACGCTTTTAGATGAGAAGAAAGTGAATTGACTATGACACTATTGCCTTCAGTAGAGCGTATTTATAGCTGAATTGAACTTTACACAGTTATTGAACTGAATTGAATCAACATTGAACCGACTCGAGCTGAATAACGACTCAGAGCTGCTTATAACTGAACTAAACTTGCTTCGTGATCACCCAAAAATGAAAATTCTGTCAGTAATTACTCACACTCATGTTGTTCCAACCCCGTAAGACCTTCGTTCATCTTCGGAACACAAATTAAGATATTTTTGATTAAATCTGAGAGCTGGATCACACCTCCATAGGCTTCTAAGACATTATAACTTGCTGGCCCAGAAAATGCATTAAAGACATCGTTAATATAGTCCAAGTGACTCCAGTGGCTCAATCTTAATTTTATAAAGCGACGAGAATACTTTTTGTGCGCAAAAAAAACTAAAATAACGACTTTATTCCACTATTTATTTCCTTCTCTCTGAGCCTCGAGTTTTTTCACGTAGTGTTTTAGCGTAGCGCGTCTGTGTTGTACGTCACACGCATCACACACATGACCAGCGTCGGCCAATAGTGAGCCTACGTGGTGACATGCAACACAGACACGTTACGCTATTACACTACGTGAAAAAACTCGAGGCTCAGAGAGAAGGAAATAAATAGTGGAATAAAGTCATTATTTTTGTTTGTTTTTGCGCACAAAAAGTATTTTCGTCGCTTTATAAACTTAAGATTGAGCCACTGGAGTCACTTGGACTATATTAACAATGTCTTTAATGCATTTTCTGGGCCAGCAAGTTATAATGTCTTAGAAGCCTATGGAGGAGTGAGACAGCTCTCAGATTTAATCAAAAATATCTTAATTTGTGTTCCGAAGATGAACGAAGGTCTTACGGGGTTGGAACAACATGAGGGTGAGTAATTACTGACAGAATTTTCATTTTTGGGTGAACTAACCCTTTAACTTTACGCAGTTATTGAACGGGACTGAATCAATACTGAACTGACTTGAGCTACGAATGACAACACTGTTTTTTAGTCTCTGATGAAGTTTGCATTGGAGCCGCACGATTCTGCATAAATTGAGTATCACATTATTTATTTTTAAACAGTTTGACTGAATGATTCAATGACTCAATCATAAGCACTTCACTTGTTTCATTACCGGATGAATCAACGTTTTTGATCGAATCTCTTGAATGAATGATTTAATGACATACATTTTTAAGTCCCTTGTCGCCACCTACTGGTGTAACGACGTAATCGATACCAGCTTTGTATGAAACGCCAAGTTACTTTCAAAAGGATTTGCTCTATTTTGATCACTACCGTAGACATCAGTGATTATATACAAGTTATACACTTTTATTCCCAGTACTTCTGTGATAATTTGAATATTTGTAACACGATACAGTGTGATTGAAAAGACTTGTTTGTGAAGCTGTTTCATAAACGATAACTTCTCTCTGGGTCAGCGGCAGCGCGAACACAGATTTGATGCTCCGGTGTGATTTTGTCAAAGGTTTAATAGACAGAGACAAATCGTTGTCATTTAGGAATGAGATCGCGTGGGTGTTTGAATCGAGATTGTGATCTTTTAACAACTGAATCGTGCAGCTCTGGTTTCCATCATTGATGCTGTTATGTCCCTGTTTATTACTGTGAAGATGCTTTGAAACAATCTGTATTCATCCGGTAATTTATTTACAGTGCTATGCATAAGTTTAGACACCCATGCTAAAGTTGACTAAAAAGAGGAATAAAAAAATCATCTTTTGGAAATTGAACTTAATGCCTTAATTAAAAAAATTAGGAAAAATCCAACCTTTAAGGACACCAATTTTCTTTGTGAATGAATAATGTATCGTAAATAAATAAATGTTCTTCCTTAAAATACAGGGTGCATAAGTCTGGACACCCCTATGTTAAATTCCCATAGAGGCAGACAGATTTTTATTTTTAAAGGCCAGTTACTTCATGAATCCAGGATACTATGCATCCTGATAAAGTTCCCTTGGCCTTTGGAATTAAAATAGCCCCACATCATCACATAGCCTTCACCATACCTAGAGATTGGCATGGAGTACTTTCCATAAGATCATCTCTCAATGCAAATCAAACCAGCTATTAGGCTAACTGAAATAAAACCATGCCAATCTCTAGGTATGGTGAAGGCTATGTGATGATGTGGGGCTATTTTAATTCCAAAGGCCAAGGGAACTTTATCAGGATGCATAGTATCCTGGATCCATGAAGTAACTGGCCTTTAAAAATAAAAATTTGCCTGCCTCTATGGGAATTTAACATAGGGGTGTCCAGACTTATGCACCCTGTATTTTAAGGAAGAACATTTATTTATTTACCATACATTATTCATTCACAAAGAAAATTGGTGTCCTTAAAGGTTGAATTTTTCCTATTTTTTTTAATTACGGCATTAAGTTCAATTTCCAAAAGATGATTTTTTATTCCTCTTTTTAGTCAACTTTAGCATGGGTGTCTAAACGTATGCATAGCACTGTATATAGCACGTTATAGGCTACCACAGTAGTTCCAAAGTGCTGTACATTACAATAAAAAGCAAAAACAACAAGAGAAAACATAAAAACATCCATGTACTAATGTACTAAAACGCCAAAGAAAACAAATAAAATTGTAAGCGGCCCTTAAAAACATTTGAAGATCTAACATCCAATGGCAGATTATTCCACAATCTTGGACCAGCGACAAAGAAAGCATGATCACCCTTCAATTTGAGACGTGCACGGGGAATAGTTGTTAGATGATCTTAGTATTATGCCTGGACTGTAGTATCGTATTGTATAGAGCGTATTGTACAAAATCTACTGCACCACTGCCATAGTGAACAAAAATGATCTGAAAATGGTTGTAATATCACAAATCTTCACTTGGATTATTATTTTTTAAACATTGTGATTGTTAATTTAGCCAGGCTGGTATATCACAGTTGACCCGTAACGATGACCTGATCATAATCGTCAGTGGGATCTGGTGCATTTTGAGGTGGCAATGTCACAGCAGGTTAAGCTTATATTCACTTGAGCCTTTCAACTCCCATAACCTGGGATTCAACCCGGCTTAGTTTGCAAGCCTGATGAAGGAACACGCTGTAAAAATCGATGCTTTCGCCCACACTCTTTCCCCTCGACCTCAGGGGGAACTCTCCAAATCCGCTTTGCAGGTGCAGCGTTGTGCATTCAAAACACGAACCTGAGCTTTTTGACATCTCGTTTTGATCCCTGCACATTTTTCCAGATAGAAGCTCTTGAATGGGTGCGTTTGTTTTTTCTGCCTGTCCTGCTCCGACACGCTCAGAGTAAGCTGCATTGAAGTGTGCCAGTCGCTAATCATCAGGACTTTTTAAAAACGCCATCACGCAACAATAGCACCCAGGGTTTTATTTAAGTACGATCTGCTCTTCGGCACGCAGAACTGTCTGGATTGAGGCTAACCTCGGCTTTGGCTTGCGAAAGCAAACATTCGTGGCATTGCATCCAGACCGTAAAATTCCACGATGCAACTGATTTACGGTTTACAGATTTGACTATCCATTTGTAATATCTGATAACACAGCTGTTGTCAAACAAAAAATAAAACAACTCTGGAAGTTCTAAATCATGCATACGTGATTAAAACAAATGTTGAATACATTGTGGTTTAGTGTGCATTAATCAGGATGTGATATGTAAAAGGTCACGTCCTTTTCCGGCTATTGATCACTGGGGCGACGCACATGTGCATGTCTCTCCGTCGTGCATCTGGGCTTTTTATTCCTGTCAGATGTTCCAGACTTTCCCTAAATGAGGTACATTTTTACAACCAGCCACAAATAATAACTGGGGTGAAAGATGGCAGGAAATACCCTCTAAAAGACGCAGCGTTCACACAGAGCGGGTGAAATGACCCCTCCAACCTTGGGAAGCTCGGTTATATGATGATATCAAATTCCTGCCGCTGTAAATCCTCAGTGGAACCACAAATCAAACCTCCGAACCAAACTGTTGACTTCACGGCTGAGCCCACACGGAAACTGGGTCTGCAGAGCTAGGACTGAGATGCCTGTCATTCACAAACTACTTCATATTTAGTAAACAAAATGTGAAAATTGAATATGCTTTCAGATGCCAATAGGAGTGTTGCATTCTCAGGTCTCAAAATGGAAAGTTTACCCCAAAAAAACAAAACAATAGTAAATATTCACTCTCATGTCGTTCCAAACTTGTATGAGTTTTCCTCTGCTGAATAGAAAATAATATATTTGGAAGGTGGTGTAAAAACAATATTGGAACATATTTTTTTATGTCCATATAGATTTGGGACATGAGGGTTAGTATATAATGATATCTTTGGGTGAAACATCACACATTTTAACATATTTTACATTGTGTGATTTCACTCCACTGACTTTTCTCCCAAAATATGCATGAAAAATGTAAAAAATGCCTTAAAGATACAGGACAGATACCAATATGAGTGTGGTATTCTTAGCCGTCTTAAAATGGAAAGTTCACCAAACAATAAAACCATCATGCCGTTCCAAACTAGTTTGGCGTACTTTCTTTCTGCTGAACAGAAAAGATGTTTTGAATATAGATTAAAAACGCTTTGAATTCCATTAAAAGGATTTATTTATTTTTGTTAAATATCTTGTGTTCAGAAATGTTTGGAACAACAAGAGAGTGAGTAAATTATTTGTCATTCTATAAAGCCATTCCATCCCAATGAAGTCTGCTGACTTTTCTCCCAAAATCTGTACAGAAAATGCTAAAAGTTCTTAAAGATACAGGACAGGCAAAATGACGTAAAAACTAGCAAAACATTGAGGACTGTGAATCAGATTTCAAGGAGATGTTAGCATGCACGTATCACAGAACATCACAGAAATTCTCAGGGCCTGTTTACACCTGGTCACTTCATGCATTTCTACTGATCAGATACCAACCTGATTTGTTAAAACAGTTTACACTTGGCCACATACACTCCGCAAAACCAATATGAATCCGAATATAATTTAATTTGCATTAGTTTGTGCGATGGCTTGTTGAAGAGATACTCAGCTATACTCATCAGCGGCAATGCATGTTGCAGTAGCGTTAGGCTATATACGGCTTTAACGTCATATAGCCTATATAATGCTTTCAAACATTTATTTTTTAACATTTTGCGAGGAGTAAGGAGTACACCTGCATATTAAGCACATTGGTGTAATGTTCTGGAGCATGTGTATTAACTGAGTAACAAACCATCAGCATTGTGCACTTTTACCGCTGAAGCATCTGTCAGGGTTGTGCAAAATGTTGTGAATTTGAATTAGCCACAAGAAACAGGAAATTGCATTTCAATTTGAATTCGAATGATAGGAAGAGGATTTCACTGAATTGGAATTCAAAGAAATTCAACACAGGTAATGCATTCTGTGAAATGAAGTGCTCTTCCACACTTAAAGGTATAGCGGAGGATTTTCCCGAATTTTAGAAAAGAACCGCCCTCTCCACTTTTTGAAAAAATGCACATGCGCAACACTCTCCCTGCTCCCGAGAGGGAACGCCTATTAAACGCTAGCATCGCTAATCATAGCTTACATTAACTTTTACTAGCAGTGATTTTAAATGGATTTCTCCAAATAGCATGCCAAACTTTACCTGTCGAGTAGAAACTTCGTGACTGAGGCATCAGTGGGAAGCCCAACCTGTGCTTTTAGCGCACGCCAGCGTGTGAAATATTCTCCCAAAAACACTCTGGTCTTGTTTCTTTCTTCAGAGGCCTTTCTCTTCTTGTCATACAATTCGTAGACACTTTTTCTCTTGCGACCCTCAGACATTTTGAAAAAACCCGGTGAGAACGGCAAGCTTCAATGAATGGTTGAAACCATAGCTCACCACACATATACACCTGAAAGTGCGCATGCGCAGAAAGGACGAGCACATACGACGGCCTTACGTAAACATATCACCAGAATGATTGACACTTAGGTGGACCAATAGTATAGGCTACCCACCCGGAAAAAGAAAATCCTCCGCTATACCTTTAAGTTAATCTCTGTCTATCTATATCTTTCCCTCCATCCATCCCTCCATATATCCATCCATCCAGCCATCCCTTTATCTATCTTTCCCTCCCTCCCTCCCTCCCTCCATCTATCTATCCCTCCCTCCATCCATCCATCCATCCATCCATCCCTCTATCTATCTATCTATCCCTCCATCCATCCATCCATCCATCCATCCCTCTATCTATCTCTTTCCCTCCCTCCATCCATCCCTCTATCTATCTCTTTCCCTCCCTCCATCCATCCATCCATCCCTCTATCTATCTATCTTTCCCTCCCTCCATCCATCCATCCCTCCCTCCCTCTATCTATCTATCTTTCCCTCCATCCATCCATCCCTCCCTCTATCTATCTCTTTCCCTCCCTCCATCCATCCATCCATCCCTCTATCTATCTCTTTCCCTCCCTCCCTCCCTCCCTCCCTCCATCCATCCCTCTATCCATCCCTCTATCTATCTTTCCCTCCATCCATCCATCCATCTATCTATCTTTCCCTCCATCCATCCATCCATCCATCCCTCTCCCTCCCTCCATCCATCCCTCTATCTATCTCTTTCCCTCCCTCCATCCATCCATCCATCCCTCTATCTATCTATCTTTCCCTCCCTCCATCCATCCATCCCTCCCTCCCTCTATCTATCTATCTTTCCCTCCATCCATCCATCCCTCTATCTATCTCTTTCCCTCCCTCCATCCATCCATCCCTCTATCTATCTCTTTCCCTCCCTCCCTCCATCCATCCCTCTATCTATCTTTCCCTCCATCCATCCATCCATCCATCCATCCATCTATCTATCTTTCCCTCCATCCATCCATCCATCGCTATATCTATCTATCTTTCCCTCCATCCATCCATCCATCCCTCTATCTATCTATCCATCCTCCATATATCTTTCCCTCCATCCATCCATCCATCCATCCATCCATCCCTCTTTCTATCTATCCCTCCATCCATCCATCCATCCATCTATCTTTCCCTCCATCCATCCATCCATCTATCTATCTTTCCCTCCATCCATCCCTCTATCTATCTATCTATCCATCCTCCATATATCTGTGAGACACCAATGTGTCCCTGAGCAAGACACTTAACCCCTAGTTGCTCCAGAGGCGTGCGACCTCTGACATATATAGCAATTGTAAGTCGCTTTGGATAAAAAGCGTCAGCTAAATGAATAAATGTAAAATGTAAATATCTTTCCCTCCATCCATCCATCCATCCATCCCTCTCTCTATCTATCCCTCCCTCCATCCATCCATCCATCCATCCCTCTATCTATCTATCTATCCCTCCATCCATCCATCCATCCATCCATCCCTCTATCTATCTCTTTCCCTCCCTCCATCCATCCATCCCTCTATCTATCTCTTTCCCTCCCTCCATCCATCCATCCATCCCTCTATCTATCTATCTTTCCCTCCCTCCATCCATCCATCCCTCCCTCCCTCTATCTATCTATCTTTCCCTCCATCCATCCATCCCTCTATCTATCTCTTTCCCTCCCTCCATCCATCCATCCCTCTATCTATCTCTTTCCCTCCCTCCCTCCATCCATCCATCCATCCCTCTATCCATCCCTCTATCCATCCATCCATCCATCTATCTATCTTTCCCTCCATCCATCCATCCATCCATCCATCCCTATATCTATCTATCTTTCCCTCCATCCATCCATCCATCCATCCCTCTATCTATCTATCCATCCTCCATATATCTTTCCCTCCATCCATCCATCCATCCATCCCTCTTTCTATCTATCCCTCCATCCATCCATCCATCCATCCATCTATCTTTCCCTCCATCCATCCATCCATCTATCTTTCCCTCCATCCATCCATCCATCCCTCTATCTATCTATCCATCCTCCATATATCTTTCCCTCCATCCATCCATCCATCCATCCATCCCTCTCTCTATCTATCCCTCCCTCCATCCATCCCTCTATCTATCTATCTATCCCTCCATCCATCCATCCATCCATCCCTCTATCTATCTCTTTCCCTCCCTCCATCCATCCATCCCTCTATCTATCTCTTTCCCTCCCTCCATCCATCCATCCATCCATCCCTCTATCTATCTATCTATCTATCTTTCCCTCCATCCATCCATCCATCCATCCCTCTATCTATCTCTTTCCCTCCTCCATCCATCCATCCATCCATCCATCCATCCATCCCTCTATCTATCTATCTATCTTTCCCTCCATCCATCCATCCATCCATCCCTCTATCTATCTCTTTCCCTCCCTCCATCCATCCATCCATCCATCCCTCTATCTATCTATCTATCTATCTATCCCTCCATCCATCCATCCATCCATCCCTCTATCTATCTCTTTCCCTCCCTCCATCCATCCATCCCTCTATCTATCTCTTTCCCTCCCTCCATCCATCCATCCATCCATCCCTCTATCTATCTATCTATCTTTCCCTCCCTCCATCCATCCATCCCTCCCTCCCTCTATCTATCTATCTTTCCCTCCATCCATCCATCCATCCCTCTATCTATCTCTTTCCCTCCCTCCATCCATCCATCCCTCTATCTATCTCTTTCCCTCCCTCCCTCCCTCCCTCCATCCATCCATCCCTCTATCCATCCCTCTATCCATCCCTCTATCTATCTTTCCCTCCATCCATCCATCCATCCATCTATCTATCTTTCCCTCCATCCATCCATCCATCCATCCCTATATCTATCTATCTTTCCCTCCATCCATCCATCCATCCCTCTCTCTATCTATCCCTCCCTCCATCCATCCATCCATCCATCCATCCCTCTATCTATCTATCTATCCCTCCATCCATCCATCCATCCATCCCTCTATCTATCTCTTTCCCTCCCTCCATCCATCCATCCATCCCTCTATCTATCTCTTTCCCTCCCTCCATCCATCCATCCATCCCTCTATCTATCTATCTTTCCCTCCCTCCATCCATCCATCCCTCCCTCCCTCTATCTATCTATCTTTCCCTCCATCCATCCATCCCTCTATCTATCTCTTTCCCTCCCTCCATCCATCCATCCCTCTATCTATCTCTTTCCCTCCCTCCCTCCATCCATCCATCCATCCCTCTATCCATCCATCTATCTATCTTTCCCTCCATCCATCCATCCATCCATCCATCCATCCATCTATCTATCTTTCCCTCCATCCATCCATCCATCCATCCATCCCTATATCTATCTATCTTTCCCTCCATCCATCCATCCATCCCTCTATCTATCTATCCATCCTCCATATATCTTTCCCTCCATCCATCCATCCATCCATCCCTCTTTCTATCTATCCCTCCATCCATCCATCCATCCATCCATCTATCTTTCCCTCCATCCATCCATCCATCTATCTTTCCCTCCATCCATCCATCCATCCCTCTATCTATCTATCCATCCTCCATATATCTTTCCCTCCATCCATCCATCCCTCTCTCTATCTATCCCTCCCTCCATCCATCCATCCATCCATCCCTCTATCTATCTATCCCTCCATCCATCCATCCATCCATCCCTCTATCTATCTCTTTCCCTCCCTCCATCCATCCATCCCTCTATCTATCTCTTTCCCTCCCTCCATCCATCCATCCATCCATCCCTCTATCTATCTTTCCCTCCCTCCATCCATCCATCCCTCCCTCCCTCTATCTATCTATCTTTCCCTCCATCCATCCATCCCTCTATCTATCTCTTTCCCTCCCTCCATCCATCCATCCCTCTATCTATCTCTTTCCCTCCCTCCCTCCCTCCCTCCCTCCATCCCTCTATCCATCCCTCTATCTATCTTTCCCTCCATCCATCCATCCATCCATCCATCTATCTATCTTTCCCTCCATCCATCCATCCATCCATCCATCCCTATATCTATCTATCTTTCCCTCTATCCATCCATCCCTCTATCTATCTATCCATCCTCCATATATCTTTCCCTCCATCCATCCATCCATCCATCCATCCCTCTTTCTATCTATCCCTCCATCCATCCATCCATCCATCCATCTATCTTTCCCTCCATCCATCCATCCATTTATCTTTCCCTCCATCCATCCATCCATCCCTCTATCTATCTATCCATCCTCCATATATCTTTCCCTCCATCCATCCATCCATCCATCCATCCATCCATCCATCCATCCATCCATCCATCCCTCTCTCTATCTATCCCTCCATCCATCCATCCATCCCTCCATCTACATCTTTAGCATCTATATCTCTGGAATCTACAAAGTACATGTTAACATTGAAATAAAAGCATGTGACCAACGCACTGTTTCGACCTCTTCATACAGATATGCGTCGTTCAGCGTGGAGTAATAATAAGGTGTGTTAGTTCCAGGGTTATATTCAGATTTCACACTCATTCACAGGTTCAGTACGTGACAGCTGTTGTATTTCAGACATAGCATCCGCACATGGACTGGCTAACCTCCAAATACACAAACTAAATGCTAAATGGTGTCTTTCACAGCTGTCGACTAACACTTCCAGTAAACATGCGATTTCTGTGAGCAGATGCTCAGAGACTTTGTCAATGTTTATAGCTTATTTTGAAAATGAGCCCAAATGTGACATCATGTTTAGCTTATTTGCAATTTAGGGTCAGCAGATGAAAGGACGCATTGGCATAATATCTGATAAACTTTGCATGCTAACTGCTCCTGTGTTTAAATGTGCATTCAGAAATTAAATACAGAGACCAGCAAAAACGTTTCAACAATAGATGTTGAAATAGTTGATTATGTTGTCAAGTTATGCAACCACTGGCATATTTGTGAGTGACCCACTACAACCGCTGCAAGCATTTCATATACACAGCAACCCCTAAAAGTATTTGGACACTTTTGAACACACAAATTGCACTTAAAAATGTCTTAAAGGTATAGTTCACTTTGAAATAAATTTTTGGTATGTTTTAGCTTACCTCAAGGGCATCCAAGATGTAGGTGTCTTTTTTTCCGCAGCAGTTTCAATTTTGATATTTTTAGGTCAAACCGTTCTTGTCTGTCAGTCATATAATGCAGATCTATGGTCATTATCTCAAAACACAAGCACAGAGTCCAAATTAAAACAATTCCCCGTCGTCCAAATTAAACAATTCCCCATCGTAAGTACACATTGATGGCCTAAGACACGAAACGAGCGGTTTGTGTGAGAAAACGAACAGTATTTATATCGTTTTTACCTCTTATACACAGACATGTCCGAGTGATCTGATCTGACGAGTACGCAGACTGGTGCATAGATATATATACACCAGATCACTTCGACATGGCTGCGTATAAGTGGTAAAAACGATATAAATACTGTTCGTTTTCTCACACAAACCGCTCGTTTCGTGTCTTAGGCCATCAATGTGTACTTACGATGGGGAATTGTTTCATTTGGACGACGGGGAATTGTTTTAATTTGGACTCTGTGCTTGTGTTTTGAGACAGTGACCATAGACCTGCATTATATGACTGACAGACAAGAACGGTTTGACCTAAAAATATCAAAATTGAAACTACTGCGGAAAAAAAGACACCTACATCTTGGATGCCCTTGAGGTAAGCTAAAACATACCAAAAATTAATTTCAAAATGAACTATCCCTTTAATGTCATTACAATAGAGAACAAAATATCAAAGCAAGTGTCTTAAATGCGGCAGGATCATTTCTATTCACTAACTTCACTTTTCTTAATTATTTTTAAAGTGTTTTGGTGATTTTTAGTGGATTTATGAAGTTAGTTCTCAAGTTGACAAGCACAGGTGTATCACATTACATCTTTTCAACAGTGCATCTATAATTTCGTATATATTTTTTTTTATTACATATATATTTTCGTAAAGTGTAAAATAATAAATGACACTTGCTTTGATATTTTATCTAATGCAATTCATTCAGAAATTAAGTGTCCGAACACACATCTTGTATGACTGCGTAAAGATCAAAGATTAAAATATTAGTAAACATGGAATTTTTTATGTTCTGGGTCACCGCTGAAATATAAGATTTTAGTAGATTCATTTACATTTGATTGGGCCCTTTAGACCCAAGATGACCAAGAATGTTCCGTTTAAAATCCAGAGATTCGGAGAAGTCGTACTCAGATTTGTTATATATAGATGAGCTACTAATACCAAAGCTTTAAATAGCCTGTAACGAAACTGTGGATTGTCTTTAAATAAACCACAGCTTACACATAGAAAACACACACACTACACAGCGTCTGCTCACCAAAAAAATAAATAAAACTACACAACAGTGCATAAAGTAAACTTAACCAAAGTGAAATAGGAAACGCCTCAAAAAGTAAAAGTGTCAATGACAAGGTCCAGCCTTTCTCTGCCAACTTCAATGAAAACACAATTTATGTTTATTATAAATTATAAGTTTATTATTTGTTTATTTACTTTAATTAATTTACTAATTATTATATAAATATAATTTATTTTATTGTATATATATATAAAATAAAACATTTTTATTGTGTATGTGCGTAGGCTACATATACATTTTTTAATAATTTTTTTATTGTATAGATATACTGTGTGTGTGTGTGTGTGTATATATATATATATATATATATATATATATATATATATATATACACACACACACACACACAATGAATATGCATAATATGCATTTATATATATATATATATATATATATATATTATTATTATTATTATATATGCACATTTATATAATATTCTTATATCAAAAAAATTTATTTTATTGTTTATTTGACAGGGACAATACAGAGTAACATTATTGTACAGTGTTAAGCAGCAGATGCTCTATTTTCTCTCTCTCTATATATATATTTTAGTGCAGACCTAAGAAATATAACAACCAACAAACATTATAAAATTCTAAACAATAATAAAGTAACAAAATAACACACATTTAAGTTAAACAGTGGCATAAAGACAAGTACTTTTTCAGTATATCTTAACTTAGCAAGAGTGTGTGTGTGTGTGTGTGTGTGTGTGTGTGTGTGTGTGTGTGTGTGTGTGTGTGTGTGTGTGTGTGTGGTGTATATATGTTTTTCTATCCCAGTGGGGACTTCAACCTGAATGCACACAGACTCATGGGGACTCGTGTCACTGTGAGGAAACAAGCTTAAAAATCATACAAAATGATTTTTTTTTTTTTATGTAAAAATGCAGAAACTTTTGTGTGATGTGTAGGTTTAGGTGTCGGGTTAGTGTGTGTGTGTGATGTGTAGGTTTAGGTGTTGGGATAGTGTGTGTGTGTGTGTGTGTGTGTGTGTGTGTGTGTGTGTGTGTGTGTGTGTGTGTGTGTGTGTGTGTGTGTGTGTGTGTGTGTGTGTGTGTGTGTGTGTGTGTTAGGGGTGTGAACCGACACTGGTCTCACGGTTCGGTTCGATTATGATTATTATGTCATCGATCCGGTTCAATTCGATATCACGATGCATCACGATGCACCGCATCCTCAATTTTAAATTTTACTTCAAAAGTGATGTGTGCGCGCATGTGCTCGCCTGTTCGGGAAGTTGCAGTGACAGACACAGTGACATTCCAGTTTAAGTTTCAAGGGATTAAAGCTTGTTTATGACACTAAGAAAAGGAAAATCTGTCAAATAAATTTTGTTTTAAAGAAATGTTCATTTAAAAGCAGCGCTCATTAATCAGTGTATTATGTTACTTACCATTAAAGATGCGCGCATCAACCGTCGCCGAGTCCGCTGTTGAAAGTGATGATCATCCATTTATAATCACGCGTAACAACACAGAATAATTGTAATTTGACCATCGGGTGCGGATACTTAAATCAGAGAAAGTTATTGGGGCGGGTGGGTGATTTGTTTTTGGCTGCGGATTCGGGTGACGGAGCTCATCCACTTACTCTAAAGCAGTCAGACTCTGCCGGGCGATAACAGCTCGGGGTGAAAACGGCTAACGTGGTTTATCAAGTTAGTGGTATTGCCTCCTGCATATTCTATTTGTGCGTGACATGAGCGCACACAGCGCGTGTCTTCTGCAGGTCGTGCTTACCACGTTGTTCATAAAAGCCGAAATGTGCCCAGATGTTGGCTTTTAAAGTAGTTGGAGCATTTTTTATTTTCTCTCACTCGCGTCTCACCTCCCTCTGCCATTGTATGCTACCGCAACAAAGCACGTACGCGACAAATGACGTAAGAAAAGCGTCAGTACATTATAACCGGTTATGGTCTATTACTGAACCGATACCGAAATCGTCCTCGTCTGCATCGCGATGCATCGTAGAAACGATTAATTTTGACACCCCTAGTGTGTGTGTGTGTGTGTGTGTGTGTGTGTGTGTGTGTGTGTGTGTGTGTGTGTGTGTGTGTGTGTGTGTGTGTGTGTGTGTGTGTGTGTGTGTGTGTGTGTGTGTGTGTGTGTGATGTGTAGGTTTAGGTGTCGGGATAGTGTGTGTGTGTGATGTGTAGGTTTAGGTGTCGGGATAGTGTGTGTGTGTGATGTGATGTGTAGGTTTAGGTGTCGGGATTGTGTGTGTGTGTGTGTGTGTGTGTGTGTGTGATGTGTAGGTTTAGGTGTCGGGATAGTGTGTGTGTGTGATGGGTAGGTTTAGGGGTCGGGTTAGTGTGTGTGTGTGTGTGTGTGTGTGTGTGTGTGTGTGTGTGTGTGTGTGTGTGTGTGTGTGTGTGTGTGTGTGTGTGTGTGTGTGTGTGTGTGTGTGCGTGTGTGTGATGTGTAGGTTTAGGGGGGCAGGTTAGTGTGTGTGTGTGTGTGTGATGGGTAGGTTTAGGGGTCGGGTTAGTGTGTGTGTGTGTGTGTGTGTGATCTGTAGGTTTAGGGGTCGGGTTAGTGTGTGTGTGTGTGATGTGTAGGTTTAGGGGGGCGGGTTAGTGTGTGTGTGTGTGATGGGTAGGTTTAGGGGTCGGGTTAGTGTGTGTGTGTGTGTGTGTGTGTGTGTGTGTGTGTGTGTGTGTGTGTGTGTGTGTGATGGGTAGGTTTAGGGGTCGGGTTAGTGTGTGTGTGTGTGTGTGTGTGTGTGTGTGTGTGTGTGTGTGTGTGTGTGTGATGTGTAGGTTTAGGGCTCAGGTTAGTGTGTGTGTGTGTGTGTGTGTGTGTGTGTGTGTGTGTGTGTGTGTGTGTGTGTGTGTGTGTGTGTGTGTGTGTGTGTGTGTGTGTGTTGGGTAGGTTTAGGGGTCGGGCTAGTGTGTGTGTGTGTGTGTGTGTGTGTGTGTGTGTGTGTGTGTGATGGGTAGGTTTAGGTGTCGGGTTAGTGTGTGTGTGTGTGTGTGTGTGTGTGTGTGTGTGTGTGTGTGTGTGATGTGATGTGTAGGTTTAGGGGTCGGGTTAGTATAAAGGGAGAGAATATACAGTTTGTAAAGTATAAAAAACATTACGTCTATGGCGAGTCCCCACAAAGATAGTGAACCAGACGATGTGTGTGTGTGTGTGTGTGTATATGTGTGTGTGTGTGTGTGTGTGTGTGTGTGTGTGTGTGTGTGTGTGTGTGTGTGTGTGTGTGTGTGTGTGTGTGTGTGTGTGTGTGTGTGTGTGTGTGTGTGTGTGTGTGTGTGTGTGTGTGTGTGTGTGTGTGTGTGTGTGTGTGTCCAACGGATGAGGCGACAGTGAGATTAGCCTGGCCGGCTGCTTCCACACCCCGCGAGCCAATCCCAGGTGTTAGCCCACGTGACGATAGATAAAGCAGGCCGCATTAGTGCTAATCCCAGCCTGATCTTTGGAGTGTGTTCCTGCCCCCCTCCTGCCAACTATCTGCCCCATGGTGGACCCGACCGGTGCCAGGCCTTCACCCAAACCGCTGAAGTGCCCAAAGCCTTACGCGCCTGTTCTTTTCAATGAAGAGCGTAAAGTAGGTGTCACGCTTCATCAGAATTTATTACGCATTAAGTGGCTTCACCTTTCACCGTGTGGTTGATGGCTCTGACACAAAGCTGATGTGTTTTATAGAGCTGTCTGAGTATCTGACAAACGGTGTGTGAACGACAGGACAGAAAACGAGAAAGATTGAATTACTGTAAAATTAATAAGAGTGTTCTTACACTACTAGAGTCTAGTCTAGTTATGATCAGCATTTAAACAAGGTTTCGGACATAAAGATCCTCTTTGTGAGTGAAATCTCTATGGAAAGTGAAATGCTTCCAAAAAAAAAAAAAAGGAAGTTATTGTTTTTGTTTTTTTATGTGGAAAAGTCATGAAAATTCAAAACGTTTTCAAGAATTCAAGTTTCATTACATTTCCTGGAAATTGCACATTAGCAGAAAGTATAGAGTGACTAACTACTTTTCTCCATCAGTGGAAAGTTTCTAGCTTCAATTCAAACGGTGGGAAAGTGAGATCCTTTCCAGAGCTGATAGAGACTTGCTCAGGAAACAGGTAGTTTGTCACACTTTATGTTTTCAAATCATTTGCAATTGCCAGTAGAAAACTTTGCTCACACACACAGTCATATAAATTACAGCTGGGCGTGTTGAAGTTGACAACAGAAAATGTGACTTTATGGGTGGGCGGAACTGAATGTGCAAAACTTCACGTATCACGTATGAATAATAACATATCATGGTAGCAGTATAAAAATCACAACATAGTTGGTTTTGGCACTACTACACACTACACAAAATGGTTTATGTATTAACCATGTGGCAATGTTTGTGTAATACAGTGAGTTAAATACATTACCAATCTAATTTGGAACTTGATGGACACAAACCAAAAGATCAGATTATTCACACATTATGAACAATAAGTCTGACATCAGTGCAAAATAGGTTCAAAACAAAGATTCAAAACAGTCATGAGCCAAAGTCGCTGTGAAATAGCAGATATACACACGCCTATAACGTACATGAGTTAAATTCTATATTAATGCATTAAGTTGTCTGACAAACATAAGTTTAACTACCATTTGAAAGTTTGGGGTTAGTCAGTATGAATTTTTTTTTTTTCAGCAAAGATGCATTAAATTGATCATGTGACAGTAAAGACATTTATAATGTTACAAACTATTTCTATTTCAAATAAATGCTGTTCTTTAGAAATTTCTATTAATAAAAAAAAACGTGTAAAAAAAGTATCAGAGTTCCAAAAAAAAAAAAATGTTTAAAAAAAGTAATAATAATAATAATATTATATAGCAAATATAAAAAAAAATGTACAGTGTAAGCAAGCATTGCAGCTTGTGCAACAAAATTAATTTTAGTGCAAAATAAATAAATAAATAATAAGCCCACGACCATTTAAACTTTCATAAACATAAAAAAAAAAATATACAGACATCAGACTTTTGTATGTAGACATGCAATACGATGTGCAGTTCCTTTGTGGCTCTCACATTTACATTTCTAGCAGTTGACACACCTCATTATACACCTATACACACACACACACACCACAGGAGCCTTTATGTAGAAACAGCATGAAGCTGACAGGATCATTATCCATTCATGATTATGATCATTATCAGCTGTGATCTCCACAACACAAACGTTTGTTTATTCTAGAGAATAATGCATCCTGTCATACTTGTTATCAATCTGATAATATCAGACTACTTAAAGACAATTCATCAGATTACACAGACACACGCTTCTTAGAAACAGTGAACTGACATGTCAACATGCGATTTCCTGTTAAACAATCTGTCTTTGCCAAGTAGAGATAAGATGAGATAAGATGTGAGGTGACCAATGTTGTGACGGATGAAAAGAAACAGACATTCACTCTCTTTCCAGGGAAAATTTTTGTTTTGCTTTCTTATGAAGACCCTACAGCCCCTTCTGACAAGCTGGTAGGGCTTAGACTTTACATCACAGCCATAAAATATGCTAGTCATTTGCGGCATCTGGACAAAAATATGTATATATATATGTAATATTTTTGTAAATAAAACAATTGGAGTATGTTTTACAAGAACTTACTATTTCAGAAGGGCCTAAAAACCTTCCAATAGCCGCGTTTCCATTACCCTTCAAATTGCGCAAATTAAAATTGCGAATTGAAAATACGGCCAATGAAAACACGTCATTTTCGCCAAAACTCCCATTTATCGCAAAAAAGTTTTAACGCTCGCATGAGGTGGTTTTTCAGGCAATTCGAAAAATTAATATTTCGCAAACCTGCAATGGAAACAGCTTTTGCGCATTTACAGGTCAGCTGACGTATATGACGCGGTGTGTTTGGACAGAATACGAGACAGAGTTCTTTATTAAACTCATAAAAGACAAAAGAATTACAGGAATAACAGATTCTAAACCTCAAATAAATGCCACAATCAAGACCTCGAAGCAGAAATGAGTGAGAAACACCCAGAAACTCTTCATATGTGCCGCTCACAAGTATAATAAGGGTCTTTCCTTGCCATTAAGTAAGGGTTAATGCCCTTCGAGGTGTCCATTGTCAGGTATTAATGGACGACGGCGTGGCGTGCGCGTCGGACGGTTGCCTCCACCGAAGTCCATTAATACCTGACAATGGACACCTCGAAGGGCATTAACCCGCTTATACCATGGTCACTTGCCAAATAACACATTTTTAAAACATAGGTTTATATTTTAATTAGTTTTACAATCGAAATCTAAAGTTTTTACAAACAATAACTTGGTTTCCCTGGTTACGCCTGACGGTTTATTTAGCAACCGGAGATATTTATAGTCGTAGAACCCTTCAGTTTACTGCCTGTTGCTATGGTTACTCACAGCTGATGTCGCCAGCGCATTTATTTATTAATTTCGAACGGTAAACAGTCAGTTTCACCAGAACTCCTTTACTAGGTGCCCTCTATCACTTTTTAATGGGCACCCTGCAGCCAATCAGAATCGAGTATTCACCCAGACCATGGTATAATGATTGGATAACACATGTTTCCTTTGATTAATAATAATGGCCAGTGCAGCTGCTGAGATATACATAAACCGACCAACGTTCAATGCTATGATTTTTGGCATGACTTAACGCGAGAGGAAAAAAATTAGTTTTAGTCGCATAACATCGGTTAATGGAAACGGCGTCATTTCGCAATAGTTTTTTGTCGACATTTAGAAGAAAAAAAAAAGAAAAAAAAATCAAGAGTTTTGGACTGTAAAATCTTATTTTCATGATTTATTACATCTTTGTCAAATTAACTTTGTTAATTCATGTGGTTCAGATAACAATGTTTTCTATTTATTAAATATACTGTATCTCCTTCATTGTATAAACTAAAAAAATATATATTTCAATGAACTCAAAATTAATGCAACCGGGTAACTTACTTTAAGTTCAACCAACAATATTGTTTTACAGTGTAAGCTTGTGCAACAAAATTAATTTTAGTGCAAAAAAATAATAATAATAAGCCCACGACCATTTTAACACGTGTGCATGTTGCTTCACTGATGGTTTAATCATAAAAGTATATCCATATAATTTAACAACTAAAAAACTACTGAAGCCCTTTTTGAAGAGCGAAACAGTCTCTGAAATAAGGACTATTACATCACTAAAGTTTTACTCATAATCAATCAGAACACAGCCGTTTAAAATAGATGATGAGGTAACACTTAATACACAACAATTACATCATAACATAATTCATCAAACACACTGCAGTTAATGTCAGACTCAATAATCAGCATGAAGTACGTCTCAAATGTAATTGTCCATTGCGTTCATCATAACGGTCTGTGTAAATATAGTTAATTAGCAGAACACCCCTGATGGAAACAATTCGCCTCAACAGGCCAATTAATCAAACATCCATCTCTGAAAACTCACAACTGTGGTTTGATTATTTGTACTGAAACTAAAGGACGATTAAAGCAGAAAGGCGAATAACCATTAGTGGGAATAACACACATGCCGTATGAATCTAGAGAAAGTTTATTGGTTCATCAGTGTTCTTTTGTATATCTTGACACATTTTGGATTAAATCAGGATTTCAAAATACACAAATCTCATGAAACCCATCAAGAAGGTCATATTTCTCCCCAAAAATCGAGAAGGAAAAACAATTTACACTTTACTTGAAGTAAATGAAGCCTATATTCTGAGGATCATAATGAGTTTTCAAGTAACATTGGTTTCATGAGAGTTTGGGTGGAAACCAGCTAGACATGTTTTCATGACATTCACTTAAATAATGATCTATTTATTATCATTTGTTGGAAGTTTTAAGCGTTCAGACGTGCCAGATCTACATTTTGGTCAAGCGAAGAGTGATAATGCCGTTTCCAAAACACACAGCGGTCGAGATAAAGACACCAGAACACATAAAAAATCACAGCATGCTTTCCAGAAAATAAACTGAATTCCAGACTTATTAAAAAAGGCATTAATTTTACTATTAAAAATGATAATAGCTTGTGTTTACTTGTTTAGACGGGTTATTTTTGGGCCACACGGAGACATGGAACACAAAGTCTATGTACTTAAAAAATAAAGTGGATAATGATGACCGGGATAGTGACCCTGGATCACGTCACCAGTCACATGTCGCACGGGTATATTTGTGGCAATAGCAATTCATTTATAAAATAAATGAAATTATTTTTTGTTATTATACCAAATTCTCATTTCTATTTTTAATGATGATTCTCGTTACATTTAAAAAAATATATATATAAATACTTAAAAAAAGAAAAATATCACTGCATTCTGCATCACAATAATGTGATTGAGTTTTATAGAATTATATAAAATTTGGGGGAGGGGGAATAAAAAAAAACAGTCAATGCAAAAAATGTCTTAAAAATAAGCTTCATCTAGTTTATATTCATATTAGATCATTAATTTCATCATAGCTTCATCTTGCGCAACATAAATAGGATTATACCTATTTCCTTCTTTTGAATTTTGTGTAAAGTTTTGACATGCCAGACATGAATCACTAATGAAGTGAGAATCACTCATGAAAATATCTCTCAGACACACACATTAACTCTAGACTTGGCAGCCAAACCCCCCATTAACCCAATAAGACCACCATACTGTCAATCTGGCAAAACACTTCCAGCATATAGTGTCTGGATTTGTCCTTAAATGTTACTCATCTGCCATTTCCTGATCTGGGGAAGAGTTTTCCCGCTTCCTCCAACTCTGGAGAAAACGGTAACTAGTAATAACAAAGAAGAAAAAGAAAAAAAAAAGACTTCAACCAGTATGTTCAACTGCAAAAACAACAGTGTTTCAAAGAGATTCCCAGCAGGAAAAGAATGCAGCCTTTTGAGAGAGTAAAAGAAAAGTGTGTGCACACATGCACAGATACACGATTGCTCCATAGATATGTGTATAGCTAAACAAACAAAAGCTCAACAGATTGATCTGGTGGAGAACGTTCTACCAGCAGACCCACATGCAAAACTTTGAACCGTTGTTATAAAAAAAAAAATGCAATGCACAAAAACTAGATCCATCTCACCCCCATCTAATTTCAACAACTACTGAAGGTCTGTTTACCATCATAAATCTGCCAGCATTGACTGGATCATCTCGACAAAACAAAGATTCCCCCTCAGGAAACATACGACTAATAGTTTGGACTTGCTTGTGTACAATGATGTCGGATCTCATTCTCCACCCAGGTGGATGTTATAAGGGACACACCTTCATAAAGATGAGGAATCAATTGGGAAAACGACACAATGCATAGAAAAGATCATGACTTGAAAGAGAGAACCTCTATTCATACACCGATGATCTCAAAGCATTCAAAGCAGACAGTAATTCTTTCAATTGTATTATTATCGTATAATTAAGGGTTATTAAAAACACTCTCTGCGCCAAGTATGCGGTCGAAGCTTAAGAAAAGTACAATATACAAAAGGTTAAGTCCCTAAAAGGAATAGTTCAACAAAAATTGTGTTATCATCAGCTGTCATTTTAACCCTTTTTTTTTTTCTGTAACGCACAAGAAAAACATGGAGTGTTATTCATATTGCCATGTTCTGAAAATAAAAATAGGTATAAAAATAGTCCTTCAGATGGATAGTAGTCCTGAGTTTGCTGCCAAACGCCCTTTGTTTTTGGGTCACATGACCGATAGTAATGCAACCCGAACGAAACAAAGCAATATAGATTTCAGCAATATTGAGAAGTGGAAGATTATAAGTTAATAATGACTTAAATATACTGATAAATATTCCATATACATATATATACACTATACTGTTTTGTCTAAATTAAAAAATAAAACACTAAAAAATAAATACTTTTTTTTTTTTAATGGTACAAGCAAATTTAGAAATCACTACATATTCATTTTAAGATTTGCTAAAGATTTAACACTTATTAAATGTAGTAATTTTAAAGATTAAATTTAAATGAGCGTTAGGTGACAGCAGAGGTCATCTAAATATAAAAACAAGGAAAATGAGCATGCACTATTAAATATCCAATACCAATCCATATACATATGCATTCTGCCATAGTTAAATATCAGTGTAAATTTAGAAGACTTGGAGTATATATATAGCACAAAAGTCATACAAACTACTCTTACAGTGTTTTTATGTTTTTTTTTAGAAGAATAAATCACCATCCACTTTTGTTGCATGCAAAGGCTTCGACATTATAAGACAAAATGACAAGATGACAAACTGTGTAATTTGAGCGAACTATTCCTTTAATGCCATGCATTTTTTTGTAGACTGTGCTCAGGAACACTTTTACAGTTCATTGAAAGCTGTCAATAAATGTGAAAGAAGCCACATATCTCAAAGACGGGTTAAAAGCCTGTCTGAGCCATGGCTATTATAGTTATAAAAATAAAATAAAAAAGACAAAAACACAACAAAATGACAAAAAATGTAATATTTAAACAGAATATATATATATATATATATATATATATGAAGAGTTCAGATGCAAAAGCCTTCAAGTGCCATCTGAAATTTTCTTCTAGAATGATCATTTTTATAAAGCTTGTATATTTAAGTTCAGTAATTTCACTTAAAAGGTTTTGATCCACTTCAAATGTTGACTACTGTATATATAAAATCCAAAACATTAACAAAAACTAAAAGATCTCAATGATACTTAAACACCACGTGTGAGATGAGTTGCCTGACGAGCCTGTTTTAACATCTGTTTTTCAGAGTTTCAATGCTCCACGCTGCTCTAAGATGAGGGTATGGAAAGAGGTCATCGCCTTCATCCTGTTTGGTGCCTCGTTTTTCCTCCTGCTTATGAGAACCACGTTACCTATCGGGCCCTCCTACCCAAAGGCCTTAGTGATCTCTTCAGGCCCTTCCTCACATCCACCAGCCTCAGCACTTGAATCCCCACCATCATCATCATCATCATCCTCATCCTCATCTTCACTATCATCAACCTCAGCGAGGAAGCCAGCGCCGCGAAGAGCGGTCAGAGCCACGGAGGACATGGGCTCCTTTCTCTCCGAATGTAAGAGAAACCTTTTTTTGGTTTTCCTTATGTAGCGACAGCGCTAGTGTGGATTAGGTTGACGTTGACGTAGACATGACGGGAAGGATTTAAAGTTGTTCTTCAGTCGCCGTTGTGTTTATACTGCACACCAAGTCACACAAAACCTCGTATATCATCAGTTCACAGTTACCACACACACACACAGCATCTGCCAGCTCACTTGATATTTAAAGGCAAGAGCGCAGGTGAATAGGGTAAAAATGTTAAAGGTGCTCCAAGCAATGTGACGCGTTTTTAGGCCGAAACATTTTTTGTCACATACAGCAGGGGTCCCCAACCCCCATTTGGTACCGGGCCAGACAGAAAGAATAAATAACTTACCGTATTTTCGCATCAGTCAAAAAATGCACCATGAAGAAGAAAAAACATATATAGCCAGAGTCGCACTGGACTATAAGTCCCATTTATTTAGAAATGTATTTCACACACAAAAAACAAAAACAATGTTACAGACGTGACAGTTCTCCGTTACGGACGTGAGCGCTCTGAAAGCGGCACTAAAAGACTGCTTTAAAACTTTCACAGAGACCTCAAACAGAAAGCACAAAGCCTGTCTTTAAATTTAATTTCGTTTTGTATTAATTGTATCTTAATTTTAATCTATGTTTAATCAACCAATTGCCTGGATTTAATAAATAAGAAGTAAATATATTAGAAAATAGATAAATCACGACACGGAGGCGCCGGCGCGTGAACCTAGAGATCGTCTCATAAATTAAACAAAACTCAGTGATAAGGTAGCCTACTTGCCTCACAGACCTGAGACATATATAGAAAGTTTGAAATGTCTACTTTTTTTAAACAGAACAATTCAAAACGAAAGAAAACAGACTGTTCTCTGCTTACATAATCCGTATGAAATGTGCATTTCTCTCTGGCGCGTTCACTACTGCGAAGATCGCGAGTCAGCATCGTCAACTTCATCTTTGCAGCCGACACTGACACAGAAAACACTTGTTTATTAGTAAACAATTAAAATGTCTCCTGCTATATTTTACATATTCATAATCATTCATTTTGCCGGTTCGTTGTGACAGCTTTTAGGTGCTTTATTGGCAGTGCCACCCTTACATGTTACATGAACGCATTTTTTTCTTTTGGGGGGCATTTTGTTTGTGTTCAGGCTTTCTCAGTTGTCTTCAGGCGCGATGTTACGAGGACGCTGCTAATAAAGTTGCGAGTAGGCCTACACATTGGATTAACGTTTATTATTATTATATTTAAAAAATACCCCAGTTTTTATGCTGGTCGTATCATTTTATTTTGTTGTATTTATCCACCACACCTTATAAAGGCCGGTCCGTGAAAATATTGTCTGATATTAAACCGGTCCGTGGCGCAAAAAAGGTTGGGGACTGCTGACATACAGCAAACATCTCCTCACTATCCGCTCGCTGCCTGTCCCCTGAACACACTGTAAAAAAACGCGGTCTCTGTAGACAGCACAGGCTCCACACACGACAACAAAAACAAACTGGCCCAGCCTGGACCACGAAACATAACAAACAGTGTTCCAGCCAATAGCGGACAAGAATGATTTGGGGGAGGGGGTGGGGGGGTTAGTGCGTGTGCACATGAAGGGGGGTGTGAAGGAGAGAGAAGCATGAAGAGGGAAGTTAGCAAGAGGAGAAATGTCCTAGACAATGACAACGACAACGACAACGACAAATGTTATAATTATATTCTTGAGAATTTTGATATGGCCGACACACGACCAAAGAGACGACGTTCCGATGAACAAATAGCAAAGAAGAGGGAAAAGGAGAAGGAACGCGCAAAGTCCCGAATTTATATCGGAAAAGCCTTCGAAAGGTGGCGAGGAGGGAGGGGGACGGGACGGGACGAGGAGGAGGGAGGGTCGAGCTAGCCTCCGTTTTGTTTGACAATACTTCGAACGTCAATAAGAAGTCGTGACGTCACCCAACATCGCTTAGAGCACCTTTAACTAGTAGATATCAGCATTAGGGCTGTCACAATTCCTTGATTAAATTCGAGTACTTGATTATAAAAAACCCTCGATTACAATTTTCCCATGTCGACTAAAAATACCGAAAGTGGCGAATTCCATGCATTATTAGACCATTTCCAAGGCTGTATGATACATTAAAAACATAAAAAAAATTATAATATAGCATAGTGCTACTGTGAAATATTCAGTTAAATAAATATATATATGCCCTCTGGGTTTCAGGGTGAAGCGCGACGCTTTAATTATTTACATGCGTGAAGGTTTAAAGTTTCTTCTGTCTCAGAGCGTCTCCGTTCACAGTAGATTCTGCTCCAGATGAACTTAGTCTCTGCATGTGCTGTTTGTTTGGGTTTCTAATAATGTGCATATGATATGGTAATGAATAAAGTCTGACGCTCGTTGTGTTTTTCATTGCACTTTTATCATTTAAATGTGAGGAGTGCATCTCAGCAGCTCGGCTAGCTAACCCCATCTCTGCATTTGTTTGGGTTGCTTGCTTATAACGTTCATATGGGTTCGCAACGTGTGCCATTTCACCAGATAAGTAATGTTAATCATTTATAAATCTAAGCCAACACAGGAGAATACATCAATATGATTCTTAATATGCAAACTGTTGTTAATTGCAATTTGCAGTTTGCATGTTTTGATGTCCACATGTTCTTGTTCAAGAAATTACAGCGGCTGTAGCCTTTCTATAACAAAGAAGTGGCCAAATATTAAAGATTAAAAGGACGAAGTTTCCTTCAATGTTGTTTAGATATGCAAATGCATGATCTATTAAATATGAACTAATTTGCATACATTTCCAGGCCAGATTAACAATTCTTGTTTTATTTTTGTTGATATAGTTAAATGTTTTTACAGAGTGGATTTTGGATGTCTCTTTTATCACTCGGAAATCGGAAAATACTGTCAATACAGCCAAAAAAAATAAAATAATTCAACATATTTTCAATGAGAAAACTCATTTTGAGAAAACGACCCATAAATAAATAAATAAATAAATAAATAAATGAATGAATGAATGAATGAATGAATGAATGAATGAATGAATAGTTAGTAATCGAAATCTACAGTCGCAAATAGATCATATTCACTTAAAAGTGTATTTTGGAGGTTTTCTTTCCACTAATCTGAAATAACATGTTATAAAAAGCCAAATATAGTGACATGCTGAAAAGTTATGCTAATCAAAAGTGTAGAAACAGGCAAATATTGAATCAAATAAAGATAATTCAAGGAACATTTCTAGTAGTTGGCCAAAACACCCTAAATTAAATTTAGTTTATTATTGTCAAGAATATTTTTTGCCCCTTTTCTTCAGCGCATTCAGACACTGTATGTTGAAACGGCTGCATGAAAAGTGTGCAATTACACGCGAAAGCAATTTTCCTAAAACATATCCAACTTGTAAAGACTGCAAAGAAAAGCAGACCTATTCTTATCTTACATATAGGACAGTTTTCTCTCAACCTGGTACACATTTTGCATCTCTCTCTTATCTGACACACCCGTCTTGGTGCCTCTAAAGACATAATAATGAGTTAAAATCAGGTGTGTTTAATTAGGGAGACATACAAAAATGTGCAGTGTTAGGAACTACTGACATGGAGCATCGAAAGGTCCGTGCAAAAATGCTCTAAACCCATCTTAAAGATGGACGTAATCTTACTTTACAACCTTGATCATTATAGAGATTTAAAGCTGGTAAATCCGAAACAAAATGTGCAGGTCAAGCCCTTTGAGTTCTTAAGTGTAACACAACCAATATTATGATTGTTTTAAGAGCCGTGGAACACAGACAGAGAAATACTGTAGAGAAGAAGAAAATATATGGACAACATAAGACACTGATTGTGATTTTAAATGCAATTTTAGCAAATGCATTCGTTTCAAAATATTGTTCAAAAAACTTAACGAGAAGGAAATCAAATTAACAGCTTGTATTGACAGATTCTCTAATAAAGGTGCAACAACCTGTACCTTTTTAAGCATGCTGCATTCTGATTGGCAAACATCTTTCGCATACAGATGAGTTTAAAAAATGACTTCATATGGCAGCTTTTAGCAATTTAGAAATGATTCGAGCTTCTATCAAACTGTAATTTTATTTATTTATTATCTAGACAGCAATGAGTTTAAATGGAGAGCTGAAGCTGAAGACTGTTAGAGCCCAGCCCTAACCCGGCCCTGGCCCGTGGTGTTCAAGCCCTAACCCGGCTCTAGCCCGACAACATCTGAAATTTTTCAGCCCGAACCCGACCCGACCCGAGACCAACATCAATATCACTTTAAGCTCTCTCTGACGCGCACTGTCTCTGCTACACGCATGCATGCACACACACACACACACACACACACACACACACACTCACGCTACTAAGAGGTAAACTTTTATTATATGCCTCAAACATAACTACCACCACCGACAATTATGCCCACAAATATTAATACAGACTGTCCATAAATAAAGATTTACGGCCAATAGCCTACCTTTTTTTTATGTTAAAGGGATAGTTCACTTTGAAATTAAATTTTGGTATGTTTTAGCTTACCTCAAGGGCATCCAAGATGTAGGTGTCTTTGTTTCCGCAGTAGTTTCAATTTTTATATTTTGGTCAAACCGTTCTTGTCTGTCAGTCATATAATGCAGGTCTATGGTCACCACCTCAAAGAGCATGCACAGAGAAGTCCAAATTAAACAACTCCCCATCGTAAGTATACATTGATGGCCTAAGACACGAAACGAGCGGTTTGTGTGAGAAAACGAACAGTATTTATATCGTTTTTACCTCTTGTACACAGCCACGTCCAAGTGATCTGAGGGCGCGCCCTAAAATACGGAAAGGTATTTTAATAATAAAAATATAATAAATACAAAAAATCCGTTGAACTGAGTAGGCTACATGTATGTTGGTCATCATTCACTGTTTATTCGCGAGTGTTGTGAAGAAAAAGAATAGCATCCAGTGTTGAAGGCTTCAGGCTCATTGTTTGTTGTGGTAATCAAATCAAAACTCTTTCAAAATGCAGCTTTTCCTGAAGCATTGGGAACTTTTAGTAACTCCCCACGCTCCAACTTCTCCCTGATGCTCTGCATGGTCAACTGTCACCTAATGCATTGCACTCGCGTAATCGCATATTGCGTTGCATATTTATAATATTATCAATATAACAATATTTCATATGCGCTCTGCACGTATATTATGGGCACGATGAAAGGAGAGAAGCTAAATGAGCCCGAGTCCGACCCGAGCCTGATCTGTAAAAAATAAAATAAAAATGGACCTCTACCGACTGTACCTCAAACCAACCAATGCATCTCCTGAAAACAAGACTTGAGTATAATCTCACACGTCTCCTTTAGAGTCATATTGAACATTTCAAATTCTTAACTTTAAAGGCCAAACTTTCTGCCTATTTACATTCATTTTATAGTTCTAGAGACCATAAAAATGTAATTAGACACAGATGAAAATAAAAAGAAAGTCCAAAAGGTATACAGTGTCATATATAGGGCTCAACAATAAGGATTTTGTTTCTGGCCAGAAAACCATAAATTCAAAATACACTTTTCCTTGAAAACAATGATATATGATGCAAAACATTACGTTTTGGTTTGTAGTTTAACACATTCTTAATGATGCTTTTTCCAGTCATTTTTAACTGCTTCTATATAAGCCAGCTATAATGTTTGAGTTTGCCATAAAAAATGTAAAATCTAATATACAGTTTTCAACAACAATGCAGAACTGATTCAAAACACACTTTCACGCTGACCTACTAATGATCCTATTGCAACCTATTGAATGAACAACATGTTTAAACCCAACAGGCTTCAGCCTTGTTTTCATTTGTGTCAAATTAAATATGCTCTCCGTCCTCAAAAAGGTCTATATTCTTACAGCATTTCAACAACTGTGTCTACTTTTACCTCTAAGGAATTTTAGTAAAAACATCTAAGACAAAGTTGATACTTAATGCAAACATTACTAAGGTCTCAAACACACTTTATGAAAGCACAAGTTGCCACAAGATTCACTATAGAGGGAATTAGCACACACTTCTACAGTGAGCTTTTTCGTGCAGGTGAAACAATTGATAGTTATTGTTAGCATGTTTATAGCTACCCAATATAGAGCTGTTGAGTTTGTGGGCAAAACCCAGAGGAGAATTGACACTTTAATGAGTTCCCTCAAGACTTTCCTGTGTTTTCATTTGAGTAAAATACATTCTGAGGCTAACAAGAAGAGACTTTCACTTTTTGTTTCACAACAACACTCTGTAATTTTTTTATTTGCTGTATTTTTGAAAACTAAATAAAACTTGCTACATATCCATTTACTGTTGTAGTTAAAACAGTTAAAAACTCTTAAAAGAAAACATTCTAAATAGAACATTAAAGGGTTCCGTCAATCACTTCATAAATAGAACCTTTTAGGGATTCCCATCATTTCATGGATTTAGCTTGAATTAATTTAGTTTTAATTAATTAATGACATTTTATGAATTAAGCAGCTCAATAACATACTTTATAATCAGAAATAATTTGAAATAACCCATTCAACATCACATTAAGACATTTATTCTTATATAGAACCTTTCTCTCTTATATTAGAGTCAAGAACCCCATTGAACCTCTTTTTTTTTCTTTTTCTTTTTTTTTACTTGTTAGCAAAAAAACAGACAAAGAGTGGCTTCAAAATTCACATTTGAAACCTAATAGTGTATAATTTATGTTGTAGAACAAAAAACGTGAAAGTAATGAACATTACTTTACTCATAAATCCAAAACTGCTATTCAAAAAAAAAAAACCATAATACACTCCAGAGGGAACTGATGGTAAATTATCCTAGCTCTGGTTTAATGACACAGACATTCAAAGGTAACTCAATCGCCCCTCGAGAACTGAGGTTTGTTTCCGCCACAGAATCACAAACGCACGGTGGTAAGCATGTTTAATGGCTCATTAGCAAAAATCTGGGAAAAGCATACATTGATGTCAAGTATGTTTCTGGCCTAAGAACTCAATTAAGTCTCTTGAATTATGGAGGAGCACACATTAACATTCTCCCTCTGGTTGTTTTTCCTCCTCTAGTCTCGTACCTCTTCCAAAGCTTCACCGAGGGCGAGTTGAAGAAGGTGATCGCGACTCTGGTGGACCGAAAGGAAAGGAGGATGAGAACCGAGACGGGACGGAGAACCAAACGAGCACGGAAAGGCCCAAAGCCGTGCTCTCTACATGAGGTCGAGCTCACGGTGAGCGAGCTCGGGCTCGGGTACGAAAGCGACGAGACCGTGCGCTTCAGATACTGCAGTGGGAAGTGCATCCATGAGAGACGCAACTATGACTTTGTAATGGAGCACATGCAGTTAAACAACGGCTCCAGTGAGAAAGGCCGGCGTGGACGGGAAAACGGGAAAAAAGACAAGGCGCGCTACACTCCTTGTTGTCGGCCTACGAAGTTCGAGAAGAAAATGTCTTTCTTTGACAACAAGGACAGATTCTACACAATCCAGAACGTGTCTGCGAGAGCGTGCGGTTGCGTATGACATTCAGGGAACTGTGGAAACTTCAGGGAGCGTGTCCAAACATCACCATAGAAAAACCAGAAAATGTTTCAGAATTCAATGGTAAAGGAGCTTTGGAAAGCGGGCGACAAAAACAAAAAGATGCTCCGGTACGCCACCATGGAAAGAGTGAAAGCTACAGAAAAGTGATGCACAAAACACAAAAGACAAGGCCTGAATTGTCTAAAGCCAACTGTGGAAAGTTTGTCACGGGAATAAGTTTTGTTTCTGCCTTTTTTCAGTGGATACTGGCACTTATGATTAGTGCAGGGCACTGGACTTTAACCAAAGGCGGATCGTTGGTTTAATCAATGGGACCGAAAGCTGGCGGGAGACTCATTTTGCCTTCCACTGGAAACTTCTGCAGAAGAACAAGTACAGATATAATAGTATTTATCCGAAGATATATATATAAATAAATGGTAGAGGGCTACAGCGACAACTGTACGCTGCTCGCTTTTGTTACGAATCTGAATACTGAAGTATGAAGTGCAACACAGCTGTGAAAACTACCTCATTTCTTTCTTCATTACTTTTTTTTTGTTTTGTTTGTTTTCTTAGAAGAAATGTACATGCAATGAATCTTGTTCTACCGCACCCACTTCCTGGAATTACATTAGTCAGAAATATGAATCAGAGGTATACATGTGGAAAAATACCAATCTCTACCAAACGTTTTCAAGGATTGATATTACCTAAAACAACATTGTCATTTGAAACGTATATATGCACACTATACATCAAGCCCTCAAATTTGAGCGTAAAGCCTTGCCAAAGCATGTCTGATCATATCCCGCTTTTCCCTCGTCTTTGAGACAAATTTATACCCAAATATTTAGATTTAAAATAGGGAATAGGCCACCCATTTACAAAAAAAAAAAAAACAGTAGGGAAAAGTACAGCTTCAAATGCTTTCCCAAAGGTGTCGCCCCTCAAATACCGTAAAAGTAATTTTTTTCTCATGAACATGTTTCATGTTTACATTCTTCTAGACAATGATCAACTCGAGACACATTGTCTTTTGGAAAGTATGCCAGATTTAGACCCTTTTCAACAGCAAACGTATATATGTGTTATCCTTGAAGTAATTGTAAGCTTTATTTATACAGATGGAACATTTAACTCTTAAAAAAAAAAAGGTTCTTCAATGATTCTTTTGTAGCACTTTACATTAAACAGGGATCTGTCCTCTTAAAGGGACAGTTCACCCAAAAATGAAATTAAAATTACTCACCCTTCACGTCGTTCCAAACCCGTAAGACTTTCGTTCGTCTTCAGAACACAAATGATGATATTTTTGATGAAATCTGAGAGATTTCTGTTCCTCCATTGACAGCTACGCAACTACCACTTTAACACTTTCAAAAAGTTCATAAAGAGATCGTAAAACTAATGAATTGAGCGGTTTAGTCCAAATTTTCTGATGAGACTCGATCGCTGTATATGATGAACAGATTGAATTTAGGCTTTTATTCACATATAAACATTCATCAACGGAAACAACAAGCTCAAGCATGTTCGCTTGACGTGCGAGAACCAATGAGGTTCATTCTCGTGTTACGCAGCACGTTTGAGCTTTAGTTTATGTTCGCTGATCAATGTTTATATGTAAATAACAGCCTAAATTCAATGTGTTCATCATATAAAGCGATCAAGTCTCTTCAGGAAATTTGGACTAAACCGCTCAATTCATATGGATTAGTTTTACGATCTCTTTATGAACTTTTTAAAGCGTCAAAGTGGTAGTTGCGTAGCTGTCAATGGAGGGACAGAAATCCTCAGATTTCATAAAAAATATCTTCATTTGTGTTTCGAAGATTAACGAAAGTCTTACAGGTTTGGAACGACAAATTAATGACAGAATTGACATTTTTAGGTGAACTGTCCCTTTAAGAACCATTTTCTGCTGTACTTCTTCAGTGGCTAAATGGTTCTTTGGAGATAAAATAAAATTCTTCAGATCATTGTATTGGTTTCTGGCTTATAAAGCACCAGTGCGTAATGTTAAATTTCACAAAACCAGTCAAGAACATGTCTGAAACATTGAAACTCAATCAAATGAAAGACATTAAAAAAATATATATGAAGTGATGTCTTTTTAAAACAAATTAGACTTTTTTCATTGCACTGATTCGCATTACAGTAAGGCAAAAAAATTATAATATTTCAACTATTTATACATTGTGCATGATTTGTACCACCTTTAATTTATGCAGATTTAAATAAAAAAATATAATATTGCAGTAACAAGAATAATGAAAATCAGTCAGTAATAATCAGTAATTTTACGGTAATTATGAGAATTTGCTGGCAAATTGTTCTGCAATTTTTTTCTCTCTAAATATAAGCATCATTCTCTTTATAAAAATTCATATTTACCTTTGATTTTTGGGTGAAATGTGACCTGGACACATTTTTAATGAGATTCACCCATATATGTTTTTCTAAAGAGCTACCCAAGTTACCTAAAACGGACATCAGGTTGAAAAACCCTTTGAATCTTAATATTTTTAAGAGTATACATGTTTCACCCTTTCATTAGGAAAACGTTCTTTATGTTATTCTAGGTACTGGACTAATCACGGAGTACGAAATCTGTCATAACAGTTAACTGATAATTGCATGTGTGAAGATGAACTGCTGAAAAGAACTGATGGTGGAGAGTTGACAGGTCTAAGCTGTTCAGACATACAGGATTAAGCGTTAAGTTTAGCCTTGTCCTTTCAGAAACATATTGTAAAAGTGCAGCCAGTCTTCTTAAAGCTACATTCCAGTTAAATCCCTGTATATATTACACCGTATTCCAAGCTTCAACCTCAGTCAAAAACACCAAATGACAAATCTGGTTTATATATACAAAAGCGCGCTGAACAATCTTGAATTTGGTCTGAGTCAAATGAGGCACGATCCCTCAAACACATTTCTTGATATTTCTTCAGACGACTTCTTTATCCTTGTTGTTCTTTATCACCGAAAAAGACTGGTCTAATTGAATAACTCTGAAGTAATTAAGGACAAAACTACAAATGAGATTTGGAGTCACGCCGGGATCCGTCAAGTCCTAAACACGTCTTTCCTTCAAAGCTAATGGAATTACTGTTAAAAACAAGGTAACAGCTAATGGAGCATGCAGTCATTGTACATGGATCAATTCTATTTCAATTCAGGTGGAACATTTTTTGCTCATTAATGTATTTTAATTTACAAATCTTCTGAATGATAGTGAAATTTTTAGAATCTTGACACACACCGTCAATCATTGCGCAAGGAATGAATCAATTTTTAAACAATAAGTACACCCTGCCCTGTGGAAATATCAACGGTAGACGAGAAAAATGTGTCATTAATTTGTTTTATTGAAATTTATGGCACCTTGCCAATGGAACCCCAGTAAGCGATTAAACTGTGTCTTAGCTTGCTAATTGGATACAGAACGCGATCGCTTGCTTCGACCAGGCAGTGTCAAGTGTTGTCTATGCAAATAAAAAATATGCACAGACAAAACAAATGTAACTATGTAATGTCACCCAGCATGTACGGAAATAGATCCAAAGTTTTTGTCCTCCTCTAAAAAAAAAAAAAAAAAAGATAATGCAAATTGGACAAGGGGTTCAGTGACTCTACTTCTGTCCATTTATATTGGAGTGGAGTACTTCAGTGTCTGTATTTGTGTGTAAAAATGAGTCGAAAGTACTGCGGCAGTATTACAGGAATGCAAATGTGTGTGCGTGTGTGTGTGTGTGTGTGTGTGGTTACATTTCCCATGTCAACTAATCATGATCAGCATTTGGGAGTGTTGGGATTTTTCACACCAACAGCAGAAATGTCGATGCAGTGCATCTGTATTGTGGATAAACCGTATTTATTGCAAAATGCTTTACATTTATATTTAGATACTTCAGGAGGGAGACAGAAACTTATTTATTATTGTACACTTGTGCCAAATGGAATTTCTAAAAGTCGGCTGAATAAAACATACCCAGCTTACAACAACAAAGTTGCTTATTTGTCTTGAATTTCTAAACTCACTTTCCTGTTTATGCTCATGCAACATGTGTAGACAGAATATTTACAATGCCGCAACTTCAGGGCACAAACAGAAGAATTCAATTCTGGTGGGAGAGAGATCTTGTTTACGAAGCTTTGATGTTTAAGCTATTGGGGTGACGTAAGGACGGTAAAAAAACAATAAGAATTAAACCAATAACAGAAATAAGTAGATGACTCATTAAAATCAAAGCGAAAACAGATTCTACAAAGTGCCCTAAAATAAACAGAATGTAAAATCCATTTCATAAGCATTCACCACCTTTAATATGAAACACCTATATCATCACTGGTGTAGCCAATTGGGTTTTGAGGTGACATAAATAGTTAAATTGAGATCACTTGTGTAGTCTAGTCTAATAACACCTCAATCTGGAAGTTCCAGCTTTCTGGGTGAGTCAGTACAAGCAACTAATTAAAAAGCATAAAGAAGGAAAACGGATACCAGAAGATTTTCAAGGCTCGCCTCTGAATAGCCCTTGAAGTATAGTTAGTTATATCAATAATTAAGAAATGCAAGAAGCTGTAAATTCAATGGAGGCCACCAAGAAACCAATGTCCTGGAATCAGAAGGTTGATGAAACCTTCAATCATTATAAGATCATTACAAATCTCACTGTACGACATGGATCTAATAAACTTGGGTATGTTACTGTACGACGATGACACCTATCGAATCATCGGCTATGACGCAAGTTAGTATAGAAGAGTAAAACATCGTCAGCATGAGGTAGTGGTAAACAAATAGAGCAAGATGAATTGCACTTAGAGAGAGTGAAATAGGAGTGAAATAGGAGAGAGAGTGTGAAATAGGAGAATATGGACATGGTTATTGCTGGGAAAAAGAAGCCAAATTAGCACACCAATTTTGTAAATGGAGCTTGAGGTGAGTAGTTTTAAGTTTTAGCCAAGCGGCAACCTCCCTGTCTCTCTCTTGAAACCAACACGGAAGTGAATTCAACGGCAATTCATCGACTGGCCACTAGAGACCGGCTGCAGAAGTGAGTCAAATCTGCATCTCCCCCATGTTAAGACACCCAACTTTACAGCAGAAAAAAACGTTTACAGCCTGGAGCAAAAAGTGGCTTCGGTCTATACAGCTAATTCTGCCCTTCATGACGACTGTGAGGGGGGTGAATATTTTTATAACTCATCCGTTTACATTATATTAAGCCTTAAAGTTCTGCATAATTAAGGGTGTGTCCACTTTTGAGTGACAGGTGGATTCCCGCTGCTGTGGTCATTAGTCATCATTAGGCGTTTGTCTGCTGTCTGTTAGCCGTCACGTTACCTCAGCTCATTGTCTGACTGTAAAAATAGATAAATTCGGGAGTGACGCGCTGCCAAGATGGCGACGGTCGGCCACGCCCACTTTAGGCTTCAAAAACGGTCTCCAGAAACCTCCGTGTAACGTCACGGACACTACGTCCATATTTTTTTACAGTCTATGGTTTTAGCGCCATGTAACATTGATCAATACGCAATTTCATATTGCATTTTTATTTTATTTTTATTGGCTCGTCAGTATCTGTAGGTCGTGGCAGCAAACATACACTGTGAGATGATCATGATGAATTCTGACACTGTCAGTAAATGATCACAGGCTGTGTTTGGTCACAAGTCCGTGGCAATAGCCGTCTTTGAGCCTCTCTCACTGTGCGACATAGCAATGGCGTTTAGGAGACACGACCAGAGAAATCGCCACGATTGGTCATCTTTCGTCTGGGACAGCCCAAAATCGTACAATGTGTACCGGGCATTAGGTCTTAAAGTGATATTTAACCACTGTAAAGATTAATGTGTATTTAAATTGGGTCATTTATGTAGTAGAAATGTGTAATTATTTTAGAAGGTGGTGCCTTCTAGACTGAGAAAAGCCAGAAAATTTATTTTTGGCTCATGTGGATGAAAGACTACAACTCCCAGAATGCACTTTCTTTCGCTGCCTTACGAGGTCACTCCCAAGCCACGCCTACCGGTTACAGAGGGCAGTGTCGGGAGAAATGATACAACTAGGCTACTAGTCGACTCGAAACTGAAAAGACGGCGTTTTATCGTGAGATCCCGCTATGGGCGGGTTGAACATGCGGAACGAGCTCCTCCTACTGGCTGTAGTCTCTCGCCTCTGGACAAAAGAGCCTCTGATGACGATAAATGACGATTTTTGCATCATCTGAGGTTTTTTTCCCAGACACACAATACAGAAATCTCTCGTCTCAGGGGGACATGAGGGAGGGAAGCACGGTCACTCGAAAACACTACCGGGTTTCTACTGATACAAAGCTGAATGCTAATCGGTGAAGTATCCCTTTAAGTTAAGTAAAGTAAAGTTAAAAGTTCTAAATAAGATCCTAACAGAAACTCCCATACTAAACAGTTAAGATGTTTTTGTAATACAGCACCAGAACTGAATCCAACTGAGAATTCATGGGTGAACTTGAAAAAGGCTGTTCACACACAATCTCCATGCAACCTGAACGAACTTGAGTGAAACAGAACAATGGTGGGAACAGACGTTCAGGAATTGAAATGTTGGAAGGATTATATTAAAGTATTAAAGTCACAGATGAGAATCTTGAGCTGGTCAGTGTTACACTACCGGTGTGATTCTGTGCAGCATCATGCAAAAATAAAGGTTTTCAGAAACGGATGCGACTGTTAATGCGTTATTCATAGTGACCCATGATATATTTATTTGGTGTCTTTCCGAGAATGGGCGAATGTTTGCGACTTTACGTGATAAACAACATACAGTAGAGCTGGTATTACAAAACATTCAGTGGCACATGCCACTCAAATACAGACATGCGTTTTATTGACATTTAAAATATCGCTAAATTAGGCTATTTATTTAGGATTTTGTGTCACAATTACGCCAGATGCTCAACTCATCTGTCAGCCACTACTGGAGGTGTCACAACATGTCTCAGTGTCCATACTATCCAACCTAAACAGTATGTGAGATTAGAATAAGTGTGTCCCAAAGCAAAGTACGTTGAAAAGAGTATGCCAGAAGTCCACGGATGGTCTACTATTTCCGGTGGATTCTTGAGGTGTGGATCCGCGCTCATTATAAAGAGTAAAAAGTGTTAAAAAAAACTACAAAACATGGCGGATATGCGCGACCTACATAAAGGTTTGAGTGACTAATCAAAGTTTAACCTGATACAAAACATTTTATTTAATGTTATCCGTGTTATATTTCATCTGCAATAACAATGTGGACTGTTCCACATATAAAGATCTGTTCGGCCATTAACTTTTAAATGCATCATTATGCATTAATATGAGGAGAGTCTCCGCATAAAAGACCCGTGAATGACGTGCTTCTGCATTTCTCTCTGATACGGTAGGAAATTAAATTAAATTAAATGTGGAGGATTTTAACTGTGACAAGATGATTGACAGGCCAGTTTACTGCGACAACCGTATGACGTGATAGTGTGTCCCAAAGCTTGTCTACTCGTCTGCTACACACTCAAAAGTATGAACATACATTTAGGGTGTACTAGAAGTAGGCGAATTGAGACGCAGCATCAGTGTTTCTCGACTATGTCAGTGGCACATGCCAACGGATGTGTTACTAAGATTAGCGGCATGTGCCATTGGCTTCTGTGCATCAGATGTCATGTCACTTTATGTTAATACTGCCACTGGTGCAGAGAAAACATCAACAGAGCAGCTTGATAATCACTGTCTGAACATGACCACAAATACAAACACTGTTGCTATTGGCTGTAAACACTTACCCCATTGAAGGGTGATTTGTCAGATTGGGTCACTTCATTCTGTGGCTGTCCTTCTGGCTATGAATCCAATGAACCTCTAATGCTGGTCTATGTTAAAAAACAGTAAACAAGTCTGTTTCATTCCACTTCCACAACAGATGAAAACACTTAATAGCATTTCAACTGCTTCTCAAGTAAATAAAACTGTAAATAGAGGCATGTGAATAGAAAACACCACCACTTCCAGCTGTTTACCATATGAACACATTGGGTGTCTAATGAAACCTGTCAAAAACATTAATGGGTCATATTTCAAAATAACACAATCAAAAACGACTAATGTGAACCAAATGAAAATTATCAGGGAGAATTTGTGACAGTAATGATTTGTTGGTGAAAGGTAATCTGGACTTGTTTGAATGAGATTCCCCTTTTACTGGTTTTGACAGGTTTCTATACACTGGCTAAAACAACAAACTACCTCAGTCTACAAACTAGTCCATACATGAAATAGGGTTTGTTTAGACAATTCTCTTTACCTGTAGGCTACTTAAGTGTTGCAGTTTACCGTGGTAAATACGAATGAATTCATCAGCAAATGTCTGATTTAAACCAGTAGACCATATTTTGGAGATTTTGAGAGAAACATTTAATCGTAGGTTCAGGCGATTTTCAGCGTCACGTGATCGAGTATTCCCGCCTTGTACACAATTATCTTGGTACCCGTAGTTTCCGCTAAAACAGTTATAAAGTTACTGTTACTAAAAAAATAAAATAAAATAAAAAAACCGAAATATTCTGAACATTTATTACACTTTGAAGGTGATTGATATTGTTTTATAATATAAAAAACGGCAGAAATAATATTGAAGTTGCCTAACTCTGGTATTTAAGCAGAAGCTATGGTTAACAAGGTAAAACTCAGCTATTGATAGGTTTAAAAGGTTAATTAAATAAATCAAAAAATAAATTAGCTAACACAGATGATGAACGCGGAAGATGATGATTGACACGCGGTGCAGCCAATCAAAAGGAGAGTTGAGTTTGGAGGGGCGGAGAAACGAGCAAGTGCACCTGAGAGACATCTGAGAGACTGCACAGTGCACACACACCTCCAGAGACCCTCGCAAGATACAGGTATAATATTTCCTTTATATTTCTTTGAATTTAACTTAATATTCATGTTAAACCATTTTTTATTTCTACACAAAGGTAGAAATGACCTTAAGCACGAGGTTAAATAAAAGATAAGCTTCATATTTTGTTCTTTTTTGTTTGTTTGTTTTAACTTGTTTAATCATCTAATATTTCCTCACAATGTATACTGATAAATATGATGATGATATAGCAGTGCGTTATTTTGGGATTAAGATTTTTTTTTCTCATTATAAAATGTCTACAGAAAGACTAAATATATATATATATATATAACGTTTGTTGATAATCGTTAGCACAGCTTATTATATGGCAGTTTATGTTTACATTTGCCATGGTTACATTCTCTGAGTTTATGTTTCCAAGCCAACATTAATCGCTGGGCCTACATAAAAACACTTCCTTGTAATCCCACGTGACGTCTTGAGGACCACCTGACCCCAGTTCACTTCAAAAAGCCTTTGGTGTAAATATCTTAAATGCATTCAGTGTATAATGCAATAAAAGCTCATATCAAACTGTGATTTGTATAACAATTTTATTATTTTATATAAAAATTTTTATATTTGTAATATTTTAATTTCACAGACCAACCTGAAGCTTTAAGAGAGCACAGACTGTAGATACACCTGAGAAGAACTTGGACACAGAGAGTAATGGCCACAGATGCAGTGAACGAGCTCCGCCAGCAGTGCCTCAGCAGGGGCTCAGCAGGAATCAAGGGTCTCGGAAGGTAAGGGAAATATTCAAATCTCTTTAAAAATGGTAAATGATTGTATGATTCCAAAGAGAGAGAAAAAATTGAGGTGGTTAAGATTCAGGTCTGGTAATGGGAAAGTTGTTGTTGATTAATTATTAATATAGATATAATTAACATCAGGTTACTCCAGAAAGACTAAACCAGTGATAGGGACCCAGGGTTATTTAGTTACCTGAAATGAAAACCATAAAAAAAACATTTTATGTATATTATATTATTGTGTGTGTGTGTGTGTGTGTGTGTGTGTGTGTGTGTGTGTGTGTGTGTGTGTGTGTGTGTGTGTGTGTGTGTGTGTATTTTCATTTAGTTTAACTTGATGTACTAAAATTAAAACTGAAATAAAAATTAATAAAACCTACGTGGACATAATTAAAATATGATATAAGATATGATATATATGTCATATTTTAGTTGGACACATACTGTCATGTGCTCATTTTTAAAGACATTGCTAGTAAAAATGGGCTCAACTCACCCTGCTCTCCCATAATGCACCCAGATGCTTTATTTTTGAATTTTTTGTTGTTGTAATTCTCATTATTCTTTGTGATTAATTTCTACTTTTTAAGTTATAATCTCAAATTTTATGTCAATTATGACGTTTTAATTCATAATTTTAACTTTTTAGTCATAATTTAAAGTCACATTTTCAACTTTTCATTGCATAATTATGACTTGGTATATCATCATTTCGACCATAATTATGACTCAAAGTCACATTATCAAATTTTTTTAATGTAATGTTATTTGATGGATTTCGGAGTTATATGACTTGGACATGTACTTCATAAAATTCACCTTATAAGATGATACAATGATGTTTGTCAGGTGATAAATCAATATTTCAAATGATAATTTTGTCTATTTCATTCAGCTTTTACAAAGGTTGAGGATTAAAATATGTCTAAGTCCAACATTTAAACTACGAACGTAAATATTGTTTCCAGGACGTTCCGGATTATGGACGATGATGGCAGTAAATCTCTGGACTTCCAGGAGTTTCAGAAGGGATTGGAGAACTACGGCGTGTCCGTGGGGAAGGACAAAGCACAGCAGATCTTTGCCATGATGGACAAGGATGGAAGCGGCAGCCTCAACTTTGACGAGTTTCTGGAGAAACTAAGGGTAAGAAACTACAGAAACGCTTCCAGGATGCAGAAATGTAAATAAGAGATTCATTGTGCAGTGTAGACAATGTAAAGTTGACCGTTTAGTCACTGGCTTGATTTACTGATGCATAAACAGCAATAAATGATTTTAAGACGAACCTCTGACTGTACATGAATCATTATCAGAAATCACTGATAACAGATCAGGCATCAGAATGAACAAGGTAACTTGCATGTTGTGGCTTTAGTGTCGGGTCCATATCTTACAGTTAAAGTATTTTAGCAAAGCATGCACCGAAATTTCAACTGATTTACCAAATCCACAGTGAAATATACCAACACTCACATAGTTGAAAATAAATAACCACTTGAATCCGTGTCTTTGCTTCAGCCGCCCATGTCGAGTGCACGGAGGCAGGTGATCGGTCAGGCGTTCCAGAAGCTTGATAAGACGGGAGATGGTGTTGTGACTGTAGAAGATCTGCAGGGTGTTTACAACAGCAAACATCACCCCAAACACAAGAGCGGAGAGTGGACAGAAGAACAAGTCTTCCACTCGTTCCTCGACAGTTTCGACTCTCCGTACGACAAGGATGGAAAGGTTCCTTCAAATTATTCCTGCATTTACAGTCTAATAAGTGTCTGGAGATTAGATATTACTATCATCATCATCATCATCATCATGAGTGTTCATTTTTGTCCTCATACGCAATACCATAATAATTATACATATTAACCGAAAAGGTGTACTAGGCTGAAGCTTTTTTCATAAGCATCACTTCCACTACTAAATTTAATCTATGCAAAAAGATACAACACAAAACCATTACTAAAGACAAAACTGCTGAAGATTAAAAATTCGTAGATAAAGTCTCTTTCTGTGTTGACTTTTGATCTCATAATTATTACTTAGTATGTCATAATTTCGACTGTGACTTTTTAAATCTGAATTTCTGCTTTTTTGTCATCATTTAACACTTTTCATCTCATAATTATGACTGTCATATAAAAAAAAAAAATCATAATTATGACTTTTAAATATAGAATTTTATGACATTTTATGTTTAATTTTTTTATCTCATAATTAACTAAAGTCATGATTTCAACTTTAAATTATGATTTCCCAAAGCATGTTTTTTTTTATGTGGGGGAAATTAACTTACTGTACCTACCCCTTTTTTTAAATAAGCGTTGCTTATAAATCTATGCTTAAATTTAATATATGACAAAAACAAAATGGTTACTAAAGACAAATTAATTTAAGACCTTTATACTCAACTAAAAATGACACCTTTTATAAATTAATACAATTCCTTCATATTCTTTTATATACAAATTATTAAGAGACTCGATCGCTTTATATTATGAAAATATTTAATTTAGGCTTTTATTCCCATATAAATATTGATCAGCAACCAAACCTGCTTGACATGCAAACCTCTTGCTGATGCTCAAACGTGCTGCGTAACACGAGAATGAACCTCATTTGCTCTTGCTGAAGCTCAAACGTGCTGCGTAACACGAGAATGATCCTCATTGGCTCTTGGAAAAGCTCAAACGTGCTGCGTAACACGAGACTGAACCTCATTGGCTCAAACGTGCTGCGTAACACGAGAATGAACCTCATTGGCTCAAACGTGCTGCGTAACACGAGAATGAACCTTATTGGTTCTTGCTGAAGCTCAAACGTGCTGCGTAACACGAGACTGAACCTTATTGGTTCTTGCTGAAGCTCAAACGTGCTGCGTAACACGAGAATGAACCTCATTGGCTCTTGCTGAAGCTCAAACGTGATGCGTAACACGAGAATGATCCTCATTGGCTCTTGCTGAAGCTCAAACGTGCTGCGTAACACGAGAATGAACGTCATTGGCCCTTGCAAAAGCTCAAACGTGCTGCGTAACACGAGAATGATCCTCATTGGCTCTTGCTGAAGCTCAAACGTGCTGCGTAACACAAGAATGAACCTCATTGGCTCTTGCAAAAGCTCAAACGTGCTGCGTAACACGAGAATGAACGTCATTGGCCCTTGCAAAAGCTCAAACGTGCTGCGTCACACGAGAATGAACCTTTTGGTTCTTGCAGAAGCTCAAACGTGCTGCGTAACACAAGAATGAACCTCATTGGCTCTTGCAAAAGCTCAAACGTGCTGCGTAACACGAGAATGAACCTCATTGGTCCTTGCAAAAGCTCAAACGTGCTGCGTAACACGAGAATGATCCTCATTGGCTCTTGCTGAAGCTCAAACGTGCTGCGTAACACGAGAATGAACCTCATTGGCTCTTGCTGAAGCTCAAACGTGATGCGTAACACGAGAATGATCCTCATTGGCTCTTGCTGAAGCTCAAACGTGCTGCGTAACACGAGAACGAACCTCATTGGCTCTTGCAGAAGCTCAAACGTGCTGCGTAACACAAGAATGAACCTCATTGGCTCTTGCAAAAGCTCAAACGTGCTGCGTAACACGAGAATGAACCTCATTGGTTTTTGCTGAAGCTCAAACGTGCTGCGTAACACGAGAATGAACGTCATTGGCCCTTGCAAAAGCTCAAACGTGCTGCGTAACACGAGAATGAACCTCATTGGCTCTTGCTGAAGCTCAAACGTGATGCGTAACACGAGAATGATTCTCATTGGCTCTTGCTGAAGCTCAAACGTGCTGCGTAACACAAGAACGAACCTCATTGGCTCTTGCTGAAGCTCAAACATGCTGCGTAACACGAGAACGAACCTCATTGGCTCTTGCAGAAGCTCAAACGTGCTGCGTAACACAAGAATGAACCTCATTGGCTCTTGCAAAAGCTCAAACGTGCTGCTTAACACGAGAATGAACCTCATTGGTTTTTGCTGAAGCTCAAACGTGCTGCGTAACACGAGAATGAACGTCATTGGCCCTTGCAAAAGCTCAAACGTGCTGCGTAACACGAGAACGAACCTCATTGGCTCTTGCTGAGGCTCAAACGTGCTGCGTAACACGAGAACGAACCTCATTGGCTCTTGCTGAAGCTCAAACGTGCTGCGTAACACGAGAATGATCCTCATTGGCTCTTGCTGAAGCTCAAACGTGCTGCGTCACACGAGAATGAACCTTTTGGTTCTTGCAGAAGCTCAAACGTGCTGCGTAACACGAGAATGAACCTCATTGGCTCTTGCAAAAGCTCAAACGTGATGCGTAACACGAGAATGAACCTCATTGGCTCTTGCAGAAGCTCAAACGTGCTGCGTAACACGAGAATGAACCTCATTGGCTCTTGCTGAAGCTCAAACGTGCTGTGTAACACGAGAATGAACCTCATTGGCTCTTGCAGAAGCTCAAACGTGCTGTGTAACACAAGAATGAACCTCATTGGCTCTTGCAAAAGCTCAAACGTGCTGCGTAACACGAGAATGAACCTCATTGGTTTTTGCTGAAGCTCAAACGTGCTGCGTAACACGAGAATGAACGTCATTGGCCCTTGCAAAAGCTCAAACGTGCTGCGTAACATGAGAATGAACCTCATTGGCTCTTGCTGAAGCTCAAACATGCTGCGTAACACGAGAACGAACCTCATTGGCTCTTGCAGAAGCTCAAACGTGCTGCGTAACACGAGAATGAACCTCATTGGTTCTTGTTGAAGCTCAAACGTGCTGCGTAACACGAGAATGAACCTCATTGGCTCTTGTTGAAGCTCAAACATGCTGCGTAACACGAGAACGAACCTCATTGGCTCTTGCTGAAGCTCAAACGTGCTGCGTCACACGAGAATGAACCTTTTGGTTCTTGCAGAAGCTCAAACGTGCTGCGTAACACGAGAATGAACCTCATTGGTTCTTGCAGAAGCTCAAACGTGCTGCGTAACACGAGAATGAACCTCATTGGCTCTTGTTGAAGCTCAAACGTGCTGCGTAACACAAGAATGAACCTCATTGGCTCTTGCAGAAGCTCAAACGTGCTGCGTAACACAAGAATGAACCTCATTGGCTCTTGCAAAAGCTCAAACGTGCTGCGTAACACGAGAATGAACCTCATTGGTTTTTGCTGAAGCTCAAACGTGCTGCGTAACACGAGAATGAACGTCATTGGCTCTTGCTGAGGCTCAAACGTGCTGCGTAACACGAGAATGATCCTCATTGGCTCTCGCACGTCAAGCGAACATGCTTGAACCTCCGTTTATCACAACTGATATGTGAGTTGATTAAAGTTTATACGTGAATGAACGTCTAAATTACAACATGGCATGAACACACCTTTTTTTTCTTCCTGTGATAGGTGACGCTGGAGGAGTTTGTGAACTACTACAGTGGGGTCAGTGCTTCTATTGACAGCGACGAGTATTTCATCACCATGATCAAGAACGCGTGGAAGCTGTAGTCATCATCGCTCGCCATTAATTTCACATGCATTCCATTTGTCATTAGAAATAACACTGAAATAGTGCAGATTGTAAACTATTTACTTGTAGAAATCATGTCTAATTAAAGTTTTTTTGACTGCTACATTTTGCCTTAATGTTTCACACATTGCTCGTTTTCCCAGAAGACAAAAAGTCCCTCTCACAGATCCATCTGATTCTGGTTGACCTTTGACCCAGGACACGAAAGTAAACAGCGTGACAGCCAGTCAAAATCTGGGCTTGTAAGACGTCAGCTTCAGGAGAGCTTTATTGATTTCTCTGACAAACACCTTTCAATCTGTTGTTAAATCGCACCAGCTGTAAACTTGTGCATCGATAGTTTCTGTGCAGATGTTTATGAGTTTGTGTCGCCATCTGCTGAACATTCACAACATGACACCTCAACGTCAATCTCAACTCATTTTAGGAAATAAAGTCTGATTATTAATGCAGAAGTAGAACAAAAGTGATTCTCACTACACAGATTTTTGCCAAACAACTAACAATCAGCAATTTTAACCAAACTTAATACACTAGCATTCAAAAGTTTAGGGTCTGTAACAAGAAATTAATACTGTTTATTCAGTAAGGATGCATTAAATTGATCAAAAGTGACAGTAAAGACATTTATAATGTTACAAAAGATTCTATTTAAAAAAAAAAATGCTGTTCTTTTCAACTTTCTATTCATCAAAAAATCCTGAAAAATATGTATTACGGTTTCCACAGAAATATGAAGCAGCACAAACTGTTTTTAACATTGATGATAATCAGAAATGTTGATCTTGAGCAGCAAATCATCATATTAGAATGATTTCTGAAGGATCATGTGACACTGAAGACTGGAGTAATGATGACAGGAATAAATTACATTGTTAAATACATTCAAATGTCACAACATTACAATTGTTTTTAATATTTTGATCAAATAAATGCAGCCTTGATAAGTATAAGACGAAAAAAAATAAAAAATCTCACCCCAAACTTTTGAACGGTAGTATATTTCACACTAAAGTAAATAAAGCTTACTTTTTTTTCTTTTTCTTTTTTTTAACCAATAAGAAGTTTTCATTGTAACGATATTTCCTTTATGCAAAATATATTTTCTTTAAACTTTTGGATGTGTTCATGATATTCACCCATGAATTGAAAGACTGCTATAAATCACCATAACTTCATAAAGAAAAATCACATGATTCTTCCTTGTGAGAAAGTGAAGCTCACGATTTGACATAAGACAAAAATTTATTTCAAATGTTTCATCTTTTTTTCTCTTTTTTTTCTTTTTTTTTTTTACTTTGATATTACTATTTATTTTGTAAAGGAGTTTGGAGACATGGTGTGCTAGTAAGTGATAATATACGCATAGAAATTTACAGAACATTCAAGGGTACAAGTTTTTGTTTTTTTTTTGTCCTTTTTTTTCCTGTCTAAATGCACTCAAACTTCCAACACACGAAGAAATATCATCTCCAAATGACATGAAAAATGGATAAAAAGTTAATATAGTAAATCAATATTAAAAAAAAAAAAAAAAAGGCCAAAACAATACAAACCCTCAGAATATGGAAAATAAAAACAAATACAGAGATGCTGCTTTAAAAATGTTAAATTCTCATCAGATCAACTAAAAAAAGAAATATTAAACATTATCTGCCCCTAAACGAAGCTACACAACTCAATTAGATGTTTCAAGAGACGTTGGTGTGAAGATATTTTTCTCTTGTACAGGGGGGCGAGCGAGCTCTAGAAACAGATCCACTACAGCACGAGTCCGTGTGCTGGTTAAGTCCTTTATTGGTTAACACCGATGAGAAATCTAACTACCATCTTAGCAGACTAGTAAAAGTGTCAGCTTGTCCTAGAAAGTGAACATCCAGGAGATGCTTGGGTGAAACTGCCAGAAATCAGTCGCAACCTGGGAAAAAAAATGGTACAATTACACCGAACACAGGGGATATAGGTCAGGTGACTGATGCTACCGGCCAGCTGATTGGCCGATAAGTGTGATGATGCGGCGAGGGCATGATGAGAAATGGTCTGAAGCCGAGAGCCAGTGAAAAAAGAGAGACAGAGAGAGAGAGAGAGAGAGACAGAGCGAATGAGTAAAAAACGGTCCCACGGTAGAAACTGCAGTCTTGTCGATTCCGTGTCTTAAACGGAGAGAGAAACACCCTCACACTCATCAATATGATGAGCGACCAAGTCCAAAGCCATACATGGAAAAGTCTCGATTTTTTTTCTTTTTTTTTTCTTTTTTGTTGTCTTTTTAATTTGTTTATTTGCAGTCCAAGAGGAAAAAAAAACCAACAACTAAAAACAAATGAAACGATTAAAAAAAAAAAAAAAAAAAAAAAAAAACAGCTCCAGATTTACAATAAATGTTGGAGGGGAAAATGAACTACAGAAGTTTGGGTGAGTCCCAGGGGTCCTCAGAGCGGTCTGACTGGGGCTGTCCGCAGAGATGCCTGCACTGAAACACCTGGTGGGCGGCTGTGGGTGGAGCGGAGCTTCATGATGCTATGTGCTCTCGCCCGCGGGGGTCTCGCTGTTCTCACAGTTACCTGGAAGAGAACAAGACAACGTTCAACTCACAAATATACAGTAAAACAAGGGGCTGATCAAGAAATACTGCATTACCTCACCACTGTTTTTTAATGACTCAATGTTTAGGATATTAAAGCAGCCCTATTACAGTTATGGAAGTTCCTCATTTTGTTTGAGTCTCCTTCAATACATGCATCCAAGGCCAAAACACTTTGACCTGTCTTAATAGGTTCATCAAGGATTCAGTCTCTCTTAACCCCTCCTTTCTGAGAGCCTGCTCTACTCTGATTGGTCAGATGGCCCAGTCTGTAGTGATTGGTCTACTCCGCTCTGATTGGTCAGATGGCTCAGTCTGTAGTGATTGGTCTACTCCGCTCTGATTGGTCAGATGGCCCAGTCTGTTGTTATTGGTCTACTCTGATTGGTCAGATGGCTCAGTCTGTAGTGATTGGTCTACTCCGCTCTGATTGGTCAGATGGCTCAGTCTGTAGTGATTGGTCTACTCCGCTCTGATTGGTCAGATGGTCCAGTCTGTAGTGATTGGTCTACTCTGCTCTGATTGGTCAGATGGCCCAGTCTGCTGTGATTGGTCTACTCTGCTCTGATTGGTCAGATGGTCCAGTCTGTTGTGATTGGTCTACTCTGCTCTGATTGGTCAGATGACCCAGTCTGCTGTGATTGGTCTACTCTGCTCTGATTGGTCAGATGGCCCAGTCTGTATTGATTGGTCTAATCGATTCTTTCTTTTAGGAGACAATAACTTTATTTGTCATTCACTTTAATCTTTAAAAATGTGCAACCTTTTACATTCACAAACAACTGTATTACACACTGCATGAAAGGTAATATGAAAAAAATCATTATAGGTGCACTTTAATATTAATATTTAATACAGTATTTATTCCTCTTTGTTAACGATTAGAGCTAACACAAATATAACGTAATTTTTGGCTCATGTTAGCTCAAGTCCATTACAAAATAATAAGATACAACTTTTGATTTTAAGAGTGTCAGCAAATGTTGAAATTAACAAGATCAATAAATAATGTACAAGAATTGTTCATTGTTAGTTCATATTAAATAATGTTAAATGGAAAAATAAATCAAACTAAAGTAATTGATAATATTAATTTATGCATTAGCTAACAATGTGTAATAATGTTTATTAATCTTTGTTAGAGACATTTCAAAATAAGAGTGTCTGTGTATTTTAGGCTTGTTTATAATTAAAAGTCCCGTAATATGCAGATTTCTTTTAAAAATAAATACAATTTGAAGCAACAATATTTAAAAACCTACTGTACTTTGTTTTCAAATAAATGATTGCACCCTTAAAGTTCTTTATGCACTGCTAAATATTTTAAATTATGAGCATACGTGCTCCTTTGCAGAAACATCATGCTTCATACGTCCTGATGAAATCCAGGCGAATGAAAGTGTCGTACCGCTGCTGGTGGAGTTCCCCGTGCCGGTGGAGTTGGCGCCGCTGCTGTTGTTAGTGGGTTCGTCGTCGTCGCTTGACTGTGGGATCTCTGGTTCTGCCGGGGCGGGGGTGCTCTCGGTGTCCGGCTCCACACGACTCCGCAGGGCCAGGATCCGGTGATGTAGAGCGGCGGCCAGCTGACCCGCATCTTTAGAGCTCGCCTGAGGACACACATCACAGACCAACTGTGAATGTTCATGCAGGGTTCCCAAAAACAACATCTGCATGACTTTCCCAGGCACTGACTGAATGATTAATGCAAAAATTATTTTATAGACTGCAGTGCACACACACAAACAATTTAAGTAGATGCAATATTTTAAAGCTGAGAATAACTAGCCTATACAATTTAGATTCTCTTATATATCCTCCTACAAATGTCTATCACTTGATTTCATTGACTTATAAGGCCTGTAAATAATGGGCTTTATTCATGACATACAATCTAAAAAATATATATAAAAAAATAAAAGTAAAAATATTTATTAATAAATTAAAAAGCATTCATTTAAAATAAGATAATTAATTAAATAAAATTAAGAAACTCTTTTTTTATTTATAATTTAAAATAAATGTAATTAACAATACATTTTAATAAAAAAAAATGAAATTTAATTCTAAATAATACAAAATAAATATAAATTTAACTAAAATAAATACATTTTATGAAGATAAATAATTGATTAAATTGACTAGAAAACCTGATACCAAAATGTAATTTTTCAAACAAGTTATGCATGTTACCTTTGCATTAATTCACTGATAAATACAACTAAATACCAATCCCCTTCTTGTGTGAAGCGTTATGGAGGTGTCCATCATACCGATATGAGGAAGACCTTGACTCCCTGGTCCTCAGTGTCCATGGCTGTGATGCGAACGCTTTTCTCACTGGCTTTATCCACCTGCATCTGAGGCCAAAGCTTCGTGTTGAGAATCAATCGCAGACTGCCCTGTGTACGCATCACTGCAAAACAGACGGCGAAAGATGAGAAAGATGAAGACCACTCTGAAGCGAGCGTGCCACACAAGTGCTGAAAAGTGAAGCCAAAGCGTCTCGATCGCCCAGTGGTTGTTCCCAGTATAGATCATAAACCCCGTCCTCCTCTACCCTGGAAATCCAGAAATCTCACGAGAGCACAAGTTGAATTTGCTCAGCGAGTTTACTCTGGTGTCTAGTAATGATGCTCATTAAATATGCCCTTGTATCCGAGCTGCACCAATCACATCGGGTTATCTGATATAGGCGGGCCAGAGGCGAGCTAAACAGAAGACGACAGCGCTGTGACGTCGAAGTCATTAGTAAACATTGCAAGATGGCTATGGATGAACACCAGTTGTTTGAAACGGCTTTGGCCGCTACAATGAACGAGTTAGACGTGGCTTTTTATCTAAAAGAGGAACAGAAGACTGCACTCGAATCGCTCCTTTGCAAGAAGGGCGTTTTTGCTGTTTTGCCGACCGGATACGGCAAGAGTCTAATCTACCAGTTAGCTCCGCTGGTAGCTAAGCGATAACTTGTTGTGATTGGTCGTAGTGTTATCCAATTGCGTGCAGTGAGTTTTTTAAATGCATGCTTGGTGCCGCCCCTCGAGCTGGCTGATTTTCATTAGTCGATGCCAGACCATTAATCTTTCAGATTTGGGTCTGGATTTCCAGGCTAGTCCTCCCCATGAAGTCTAATGGAACGTGACGGAAACTAAAAAAATCAAATTGCACTTAAAATAAAAATTTTCCAAAGATGTTTTCTATCATTTTAGGTCATTTTTATCACGCAGATGTAAGTTTAAATGTTACTTTTTTAAAATAATTTTCGTCTTAGTTATTTGATACTATTGGGAATGTGACATCATGATTGACAGCTTCTCTAAACGAAGTGGTCCCTGAGGCATCAACAGACTTTTTCTTCTTTTTTTTCAGGGGAGGAGATTGGAGCTTGTACTTTAAGGGATACTTCACAGTTTTTTCATATTAAACTATGTTATTCCCTTAACTAAGACGAGTTGATACATACCTCTCTCGTCTCAGTGCGTGCACTCAATCGCTCTGGCGCGCGGCGACACTTTGATAGCACTTAGCTTAGCCCAGTTCATTCATTAGGACCCAAACAGAGATGAAGTTAAAGCGAACAAACACCTCCACCAACCAACGTGACTTTTTACTACGCCGAGTCGAAGTGCTCCCAAGTGCTATTCCGCCATACATTATAGTTATCCTTTTTACCCGCCTAGAAAAGCGCCACGTTTTATTTTGTGTCACCATACTTGGTCGTGTAACTACTCGTGTAACTGTATTTAAATAGAGAAAACGTGGAGGCGTTTGGTCGCTTTAACTTCATCTCTGTTTGGGTCCTAATGAATGAACTGGGCTAAGCTAAGTGCTATCAAAGTGTCGCCGCGCGCCAGAGCGATTGAGTGCACGCACTGAGACAAGAGAGGTATGTATTAACTCGTCTTAGTTAAGGGAATAACATAGTTTAATATGAAAAATCAGTGAAGAATCCCTTTAATTTCTACATGTCCATAACTGTTAATTTCACACTGACATGAGTTGTACCGCAGTAAACTGTATTAACGGTTTCTGCGGGACCTTGATATTGCGGCTCCACTTCACGTTCACTACTGCGCAGAATCAGGTCCCAAAATCAGCGCAAGATGTCCGCGCCATATCAGGACTTTGACAGCTTCCCTTTTCACCAATGGAAGAGAGTGTCAGTCTATGCTCTGAAGACACGTGACCGGCTGGACGGCGCTCTTACCTAATCTGGACTGTAACGAGCCGTCATCGGTGGACGCCATGTCGTTCAGTCTGAGCAGACCGCGGCCTCGTTCCACCCACGACTGAGCTGGCTTATCGAACACAAACAACTTGCACTGCATCTGTGGAGAGATGGGACACAAATCAGCTCATTATCACCAGGTCATCTTATCACTGAGAGGAAAACACTAGCTTGCAATGATTAAAGGAATGTTTCTGGTCAATACAACTTGAGTTCTATGAAACTTGCTTGCTGTCAATTACCACAGAAAATAGTTCAGACTTGTCCCTGTAAAAACAAGAAATTAAGTTTACAGTAATGCACTTACAATATAAGTCTATGGGGCAAGACACGGCAGACTAAAAGTTAAAGCACACCGTTTTGAAAGTATAACCAGAAAGTTCAGTACAAGTTAAGCTCATTTGGCATTACATTGATTAACACAAACAATAAATGAAGTCCTAAATTCTGGCAAGAAAATTTTTATATTTAAATATCACAAAAATAAACGGATTTTCTCCTTTTCGTTACAAAAAAAGGTTACAGCAAAGAAAACATAAATAGCACCAAGACACTTAAAAGTAAATGGTAGGATATGTCAATATGTGAAGTGTATCATGTTATACATGCCCTTAATACTAAATATTCAGTAAAAAACGTTTATGTAAAGCTGTTTACATCCTTTGTCCAGTTCTCATCATGGCAACAACATTGTAAAATTGGATTAAACAGCTTTTTTTCACACTAAAATCAATGCATTTACATCATATGACTGTACTACTAAAACGGTATTGTGTTTACAAATTGACCCTATTCACTTCCATTCCATGTATGTTTTTTTTTGAAGAAGAAGAAGAAAAAAAAAAGAGAAACACTTCGGTTTAAATAAATATGACAGGTTAACATGAGACATGTACATGTAATGTTATCCCCAATTTTGAAACGCTTGACAATTTAAAGCCACAAAACCCTGTAACTTCAATATGAAGTAACTATTCATAAAGTATTCATATCACACAACTCAGCAATGCTGAAATCACATAACCAGAAGTTCCTCTGCTGATCAGAAACGTGAGCTTTCTACTGACAGGACGACGAGCTGAGATTATCTTCTGTTGTAACTGAAAGCTGCAACAGATGTTGTTGACGGATTCAGTGAATCTCAATCCGGAACATTCTTTAAATTGTGGACTAAATGCCAACAGTTTTCCTGAGGCGAGCGACTCTTGACTGCTACGCTGAACATCGTCTCACCTGTAAAACGTTGCTCTCCGCCTCCTCTCCTGTACGGACCTCCACCTTCTCCAGAATGCACTTCTTGGCAGTGGCTTTGGTGTACGCGGCTGCCGACTCTTCTAGAGACTCTGTTACACTGTGATCTGACATATGCACAGAGAGAGACACGTCAGGATGAACTGAACGTAGCATAACTTCAGCATATCTGCCTACTATGGGGAAGGCTTAGCTATTAATTAGGGCATGACAAGCATCCAGTCACAAAACTAATTTAATATTCAAACAGTCAACAATATAGTGTGATTCTGGGATGACTAGGGATGCAGCGATACCACCTTTTTTCAGACCAAATACAAGTACTTACATTTTGGTGCCAAGATACCAATATGAGTACTTAATAATACCATTACAATTCTTCTAACAATGCTTTATTTTCATCAGATGTTTTTCACTTTCTGACTGTAACAAAGTACAACTGATGCTGTTGCTGACATTTTAACATTCAACTTGGTGTTTTCCTAAACAAACATGGCACTGCTGCCCATTTCACATAAATGTAACTGAAGAACAACTGAAATTATGTTAGCATATGTTAGTACAGTACTAAAGACTAAGCCTTTTTTGGAAAAGTGAGAGGCAGGTTATTTTTGATGAAAGCAGTGTTGATGTTTGAGAAAAAAAACGATCTTTATCTCTAAATCAGGGCTAATGTCACATTGCCATAAGGGGCCGTTCACATGTGTGACCCTGGACCACAAAACCAGTCACATGGGTACATTTTTTTTAAACTGAGATGTATACATCATCTGAAAGCTGAATAAATAAGCTTTCCATTGATGTATGGTTTGTTAGGATAGGACCGAGATACAATTATTTGGCCGAGATACAACTATTTGTAAATCTGGAATCAGAAGATGCAAAAAAAATCAAAACATTGAGAAAATCTCCTTTAAAGTTGTCCATTTATGTTCGCGATTGTGCTGCATTCACTCACAAAAATAAATGTTTTATATATTTACGGTAGGAAATGTACTAAATATCTTCATGGAACATGATCTTTACTTAATATCCTAATGATTTTTGGCATAAAAGAAAAATGGATAATTTTGACCCATACAATGTATTGTTGGCTATTGCCACAAATTTACCCGTGCGACATGTGACTGGTGACCTGATCCAGGGTCACATATCGCGTTTTTTGCGCGTCCAAATTCATTATTTCAAATGAAGGGCGCGGCAAGCGCACTCATAATAGTTTTGCGCCTATGTTCACAGTTTCATAGCAGCGACAGACGGCAGCGCGACCACTTGTGGAAAGGAGGAGAAATCCCGTTTTAAGATGCGATATGTGACCGGCCCCTTAGAGTGGTATCGGGTGCGGTTGTATTGGGGTAGTTTTACGAGTACATGAGCACAGTATCGGACCGAAACCCGAGTACTGGTATCAGTATAGGTGCATCCCTAGGGATGACCAATGTCAATGTCAAGATACATGTACTCCGATATGACAAGTTTTCAGAATTTAGTCTTTTTTTTTTTTTATTCTCACTGAAAACAAAATGATGCACAAAGCACCAAATATCATAGACAAAAGGCCCTGTTTACAGCTGCATTTTGGTCAATCGGATCACAAGTAGACGAGGGAGACACATCCTTGTTTACACCTAGTGTTTTAATCCGTCTCTTTTGTCCACTTTCAACTACTTCTGTCCTGATTTCTTCAAGGGCAGGGTCTATGGACGGGTAAATGTATGGGTTTTTTCAGATCTTTCGATCTAATGGACAAAATAAGCTCACACAATTTACATGAACGCGCCGGAGACAACGGAAAAAACACACGGAGAGCATCAGCTTTAGTTTCTGCTCTGACAGACGCAAGACCAGCCGAACGCTGTGAGTGTGTGTTAGAAATCAGGAATGATGAGAGAACATTGTGCTTGGTATGTTTTTCATCTTCAAACCAAACTTGGGTCTTTAGCCGACAAAGCTTAAACCCCATCTAGGTTAGCGCGCTTCCCATAATGCTTACGCATTAGGTTAAGCAATCTGGTCAAATACCTCTGGATTGCTTGAAAGTGGACAAGCTCAAAACATTTTACACCCCGTTTACACCTGTATTTAATGTCGTCCACTTGTGATGCGATCGACTACAAACGCATATGAACATGGCAAATGAACATTATTCAAATTAAATACTTTATTTATAAAACAAATCAATCATATAATATGACACAGACACAGTGTAATCACCATGGGAAAATCTCAGAGTAAAACTGGGAGTTGTGAAAAATATGATACACCGGTGTTTTGCCAGATGAGAAGTTTATCTATGCATCATCTTTTTACTTTTAATTCCTTTTATAACTATCATATACTCTCATATAAAACTCTTTATAGAACGGATAGTTCTAGAACTACATTGCTTGGCGGAGGAATAAATGTGTTATAACGTTATATTTTTTGTTGCTGGTGTTTATTTTATGAATAAAATAAATATTAAAATGAATATTTTTATGGAGCAACAATTTTATAAAAGCAATAAGCCCCTTGAAGCAGTGTTTTGCTCCGCGTTGTGCCTAACAACGCCCCTTAGCTGTTCTAAAAAAAAAAACACTGCTTCAAGGGTCTTATTGCAAAATTTTATTCCTTTTATAACCGTTTTCATTTTCTTTGCTTTTATTTTGTGATTATTTTAATTCCTTTCTGTGTAAAGCACTTTGAATTACCATAGTTTATGAAATGTGCTATATAAATAAACTTGCCTTGCCTAATATATACATACACAATATATTATATATATGCCTGTATGTGTTTGTGCGTCTATGAATATATACATATATATATATATATATATATATATATATATATATATATATATATATATATATATAGCTGATGCTGTGTGAAATGTAACCTACTTTTCTCAGGTGTGGCCTCTTGTGATGACGGCTCGGACGCTGGAGCCGAACTGTCTTTACTGGACTCTGTTGGCGCCTCGCCTCCTGTCGGGGGACTCTGGAAGAGTTCACACACACAACTATATTTAAACACCTCTGACATTTCCAAAACAATTAATTTAATTTACTGTATTTTAACTGGCTTTTGCTCAAATATTTGAAGAAATAGTTCCGAATAGGTTATCATCTGTTCTGTTATGGTGCTTTTTTGGAGTCACCTCCTACTTTCACTGTATGGAAAAGAGCAGCTTGGACTTTCTGCTAATCTTCTCTTTTAGTAAATTATTTAAATTTTTTGGGTGAATTGGGTTTTTGGGTTTATTTTTGAGCTACTCCTTCAAATATTACATGTAAGAGGTGATTAGACTGTATACATTTTCTTTTTTTTAAACAGGTGAGGGAAAAATGTGTCTGTGGTTCAGATCCACTCACTAGTACTCTCTCAGACATGTTCTGGCCAAAAACGAACTTGGAGCCTTTATCCGAGCTGTTTGTGGCATTGTGGGAGCTGTAAAACACAGAAGCAGATTTACAAGACATAGTTCCCGGTGCCAGAGAGCGAACAGCAGTTGGATTTAGGAGAGGTCTATTGAATCAGTTACCTAGCGCTGCCCATGTACTGTAAGAAATAATTGGTGCCGCCAGACTGAGAATCTTGTGTGGAGTCTTTTGAGTCACTGGACGTGCTGTTTTCATCCAACTGTTCAATAAAAACACAGAAAGAGAATTTGAGCATAAACACAAACACTCCAGAGGGAACTTGTATGGTGCCAATTTGCAGTCAGCGCTGACCTTCGCTCGCTCTTTGATATTCTGCCCGAACACAAAGTCCTTCTTCTGACTGCTGTCGTCTTTCTGTCCTCCATTTTCTTCTCCTTCCTTCTCCCGCTTCTGCGAAGAAATACAATTAATGCAGATCCAGCGACAAGTTTTTCGCAATTGTTTCAGATGTGAATATTGAAGCCTTGTTCTGTAGGGTCTCATATTAAAGCAATTTAATATCGCTCAACATATATGTCTCTGATTGGCCATTGTGTTCACTCGCTCAACATATAGGTCTCTGATTGGCCATTGTGTTCACTCGCTCAACATATATGTCTCTGATCAGCCATTGTGTTCACTCGCTCAACATATAGGTCTCTGATTAGCCATAGTGTTCACTCGCTCAACATACATGTCTCTGATTAGCCATAGTGTTCACTCGTTCAACATATACGTCTCTGATCAGCCATTGTGTTCACTCGCTCAACATATACGTCTCTGATCAGCCATTGTGTTCACTCGTTCAACATATACGTCTCTGACTAGCCATAGTGTTCACTCGCTCAACATACATGTCTCTGATCAGCCATTGTGTTCACTCGTTCAACATATACGTCTCTGATCAGCCATTGTGTTCACTCGCTCAACATATAGGTCTCTGACTAGCCATAGTGTTCACTCGCTCAACATACATGTCTCTGATTAGCCATAGTGTTCACTCGCTCAACATATACGTCTCTGATTAGCCATAGTGTTCACTCGCTCAACATATACGTCTCTGATCAGCCATTGTGTTCACTCGCTCAACATATAGGTCTCTGACTAGCCATAGTGTTCACTCGCTCAACATACATGTCTCTGATTAGCCATAGTGTTCACTCGCTCAACATATATGTCTCTGATTGGCCATTGTGTTCACTCGCACAACATATAAGTCTCTGATTGGCCAATGCGTTCAATAATCAACGCTTCAAAAACATGTTGTCTTCAGAGAGCGTTTGAAAGCAGGAGTCTATCAGCAGATTAAACGCTTTCGTGTGTATCTGTGCAAGCGCTCGGTGAAGACAACATGTTTTTGAAGTGTTGATCATTGTAGCCATAGACATAAATAAAAATTAAATAAGTATATTAGTAAGACGATATTAGCAAGTTTTAGTGTGGACGAAAACATTTCGGAAACATTAGAGTTTTGATATGAAAAAGCAGTTTAAATGCATCCAAATGTCACAGTTCACCACAATTATGTAACATTACTGCTGCTTAAAACTAAGATGATTCACTCTAGAATGAAAATGCAACTAGATAAGACTGCAACTAGATCATAATGTAATTTCCAAACAACTATCTATAAGTCATTACCACACACCCAGGTCATCTCAACGATGATCAATGATTACAGGTGACGGAGACATTTACGAGATGCTCTAAACAGAATGCAATTAGTTGCGATTCATTAATCAAGCGTTTCCATCTCAGATGTTTGTGCTGTATGTCCTCACCGGTGATTTGTCTGAGCTCTCTGTGTTGTTCAGGAAAACGGATCGGTTTTCTGATGATGAATCTCCAAACTTCCCCACTCCATTTGTTCCACAGCTGGAGTCTGCGAGTGAAAAATAAAATAAAAAACGTCAAACTAACAGCATCACACTCTCAACACACATTTCCAGTGCTAAAGGAGTCATGAACACTAGTGGTCATCCGATACGTCAACTAGTCGCCCATATATCTAAATAGCATGGTGTGACTGATGGCCGATATAATGCTGATACATACATAATATAACTTAATAACGGCAAATGAGATATATAAAAATAAAACAGCTGAAAAATAAGCACAACATTCACTATAAACAATTGTTTATTTTCTGTTGACAAGGTCGCCTGTAGCTTTTGAAAGTCATACAAGGTGGAAAAACTACTCAGGTTAAATGGTCCAGCCAGGACAACTATAAGCTGATCATTTAAAAATTGGTTAATTCATTTTTCAGTCTAATATATCCGTTTAACAGTTGTTGATTCAAAAGTCCCCAGTTGTCCAGCACAATATTTGTTGGGGGGGGGGGGGGCATTTATTTAGCATTTAATTTTGGATTAGAGATCGATTCTTTTAATATATTAATCATCATTTATTAATCTGAATACTTTAAGTCATCACCTAGAAGTGGCACCAGCCAGTCTTCAGTAACTGATTATAGCTTAGTTGTATACATGCTTGTTTATAGCTCCTAACTTAAAACGGGCCTTGTGAATATGAGGAATGATTACCTCATACAAACAGCTTTAGCTATATAACTGATTAAAGATGCTTTAAATCAGGGCTATTCACTTAAAGTTCCAAGAGGTCCAGTCTCTATATTTCCTTCCAGCAAAGCTCCGGGCAATCTTTTTTTGGGGGGGAATAGCTTTATATTTTCGTAATGATTATGAGTGTGTCGTTAAAAAACAGAAGGAGACTTGTCTAAATATTTTTACACACACATATATATTTATAAAACGGTTAGTTCCAATCCTTGATTCTGATTGGTCAATAGCTGTTTTATTCACGATAAAACACGGCTCTGACCGCTTCACCCAACGTTTCTATGTATCACTACACAACACCCCTAGCAACCACTCTTAGCAACGTAAACATATGTTTGATCTCATTGATAGCCTATTGTTCATTGAAGCTAGAGTAGAGCAGGTCAGTCCTATATTCATAATAAAAAAATCAGTTTGAGTGTCCGCTGCGATATCTTGTCCTTTTAACAGTTTAGGGGTTTTCCCGTGCCCTAGTCATTTGTGTCTTGCAACTGTTTAAAAGGGTGGTTGATTATGATTTCACTTTTTGAACTTTAGTTAGTGTGTAATGTTGCTGTGAGCATAAACAACATCTGCAAAGTTACAACGCTCAAAGTTCAAAGCAAAGGGAGATATTTTATTTTAAAGTAATTGCTTTTTAAGGACTACAACAGACGGCTGGTAGAGACTACACAAGCTTCCTCCCGGGTTAGTTACATCACAAACCCTAAAATTCACATTAACCCCGCCCTCGAAACATGATTTATAGATTATCAAGACAGAATATGCTAATCAATGACTAAAAGATAACTACACATAAGCTACATAAATTCACCAACTAACCATTCAGAAATGTTGTCTACATGTTGTCACTTCTTCTTGAGTCTCTCCATCATTGTCTGACTCCGGTTTGAACATAAAAGGCTAAAAGTTTTTGAAATTTTCAGTGCATGTGTGTGAGGAGGTAATTGAAGCTCCGCCCCCTGTGCCGGGAGCAGCAGCTCATTTGCATTTAAAGCGACTGACACAAAAACGGTGCGTTTTTGATCACCCTCAAAAAGTGACCATTTTAACATGTTATATAAAAATATCTGTGGGGTATTTTGAGCTAAAACTTCACACACACTCTGGGGACATCAGAGACTTATTTTACATCTTGTGAAAAGGCCATTATATCACCCCTTTAAGACGTTTCAATGTAAAAGTCTTCACTACAGACTGACTCACTCATGAAGACAGTTTTTGCTGCCATCTAATGGCGAAATAATGTATGTAACTTCTTTTGCGGTTTACAGTCAGGGACTATTTTTTCCAGTGGAAGGAAGGCTTTTAGTGATGTTACTTCATGAAAGTTGCAAAGATGCATATTTTTCGGCTTTAATATTTGTATTGTGTGGTAACAGTTTTAAAAAAGCAATAAGGTACAAGAGGCTAGTGCTGTATTGTAAATAATACACGGCTGAAGGGGGTTGCAGGCACTCCGCGAACAACGCCCTTCAGCCCTGACTTATTCACGATACATATATATGTTTTCTGTGTTTTTGGTTGCAGAGATTAAGTCACGATGCTGACTTTCATATTCTATAGTATTTTTTTTCCCTAATATGAAAGTCATTGGGGTCCATCAACTGTCTGGCCACCGACATACTCCAAAATATCTTCCTTTGTGTTCAGCAGAAAAAAATTATTCATACAGGTTTGAAACAACTTTTTTAAAGTGAACTATTCCTTTAATATGCCGCTTTAGCGGGAGAGAGAAGCAATGCGCACGGAGCAAAAAAGGCTTGGCTCTAAATAAAAACAAAGGATATAGCACTGAAAGATTATTACCATAAACTGCCCTGAACGCTTGCGGTGTGAACAGCTCTGTTGCTCACTTTAAACTGTAGAAATGGTAAAATGGTGCTACAGCTGTCATTTTGTCTCGTGGTCCGGTTGGAACCAAGCCAGGGGGCGCTGTTTGAAGATGTCTGCTTTACACCGTGCCCTAAACAGACGCGATGCGATAAGATTCCAGCGACAAATAATTTGTCTGTCCACACTAGACGCGACTGCAAAACCCACAGCCAATCAGAACAGCGTGTGGGCGGAGTCTCGCGGCGAGTGAACGGCACCAGAGAGTAATCTTGACGGCACTCGCAAGAAAATGGATAAGTAGGCTACATATTCAAATTCACAAATATTACACCATTTAAACATAATTAAAAATACATAGGCTACCGAGTTACTAAAACAATCTTTGTCAAATAATACAAATAATGTTTGTTCACAGTTTGAACGTCCTTGTTTCCATTTGTTTAATTTCAAGATCTGAGGTGAATTATCCATTGTTGCTTTTACAGCTACAAAGCTGGAGCACTAAATGATATTCAAAGTCACATTACATGCTTTTAACATTAAATAAAGCACATAAACAGTACCTGAGATTATCATTGCCACACTTTGTGTTTGTTGTTCTAACGCGACATCGCAGAAAAATAGAAACCGTTTCTAAAATAGAATCGTCGCGTGTCGCCGTCGCGGCCGGTTAGGACAAACACTCTGATTAACATGGAAAAGACGCCTTTTATCGCACGTCGCGTGTAGTTAGGACACGGTGTAAGACAATTATAATTAAATTAGCCCCAAATCTTCTGGAATCCAGAAAATAAATTCAACAAAATCAGATTTCAGGAAAACTAGGCCACTCTGGCTTAGATTTACACATCCGTTCTAAACACAACATGAGCCTGAAATGTGCTTCTTTCCAGAACAGGCTGAGACCTCCACATATTCTGTTGCTCTGAAAGCCAGCAGAGAGCATTATGGGATTTGTACATACTGGTCTTGACGGGTTCTGTGAGGGTCTTGGCCGGAGGAGCCTGTAGAACGGCTGGTCTCAGAACACTGCGCTGCTGTTCTTTGGGCTTCTGACTGGGAACGCCTGGAAAACAACCTACTAACGGATTGAATCAGAAACCAAACACCGCAGGGCAACAACACACACCAGTGTTTGAGGATCAAGTGGAAAGGGCTTAATTAGGTCTTTAGCAATGGAACAGCTAGTGTTGTTGTTATACATTACTAAAATTATTTTTGTATTCAAGTAGAGGTTTGAGAGAGGACCGGAAGTGAAGTGGGGTCGGGAAAGGACCACAAGCTGGAACTTGAACTCGGGTGGCCTAAGCACGATTACGCTACATATCGGAGTGCTGATAACGAGGATATCTGTTCTGACAACTACAACTATTTGAAATCATTTTTGTAAACTGAAATAAAGCAGAAATAAAATAAACATTAAATACTAGATGAACATTTTTGAAATGTTGCCTTGGCAAGTAAATGAAATAAAATAAGTACTAAAATTACTCAAACTGAAATAAAAATAAATTGAAATGAATGGGAAATATAAATATAAATATATATATAAAAACTAGGGCTGTCACTAATGATTATTTTGGTAATCGAGTAATCAGATTTTTTGGGTGGTAATAAAAATGGACCCAAGCCTTTAAAATGACTTGAAATACATGAGGCAATAAAATTTGGTTCAAATAAAGTATTAAAAAGAGGAAAAAACTTGGTTTTATAGACCAACACTGTTAAAATACATAATGTACATAATATAAACAATCATCTTATGTACATTATGTATTATAACAAATGCCTGCAGAAGGCGCCAACTTTACAGGGTAAACGCTTTGCGTAATTGCGTAAACAATTGTTGTTGTTACACTTTACAGCATGATCAAATTATTGTTTAATATTGGCCAAACAACATTTAATTCAAATTACTTAATCTTTAAAGGAGCCGTATGTAAGATTGTGGCCAAAACTGGTACTGCAATCACTTTCAAATTACTGTAGAGCGGTGTATCATTAAATATGTATACGGATGAACATTAAAAGCAACCAAAAGTCATATGCAGAGATGGAGTTTGAGACGCTCCACGCATGTAAATGATAACGGTTCATGTGGATCAGAATTTCCACGCTCTGAGACACACGTAACCTGCATGCATGGAAATAATTAAAGCGCATATTAAACCCGCAGGGCATATATTCACTTAATTGAATCGCAGCCTTTGTGATTTCACAATAGCACTATGTTATAGTATGATTTTTAAATGGTTTTAATTTGTGCAGCCTTAGAAAACGGTCTAAGAAACGCGGTTCATGGATTCTCGTCCGTGGGAATTCGCCATTTACGGTATTTTGCCAGTTACTTTACTGCAATCGAGGATGTTTTTTTAAAATCCAGGACTCGAATTTAATCGAGGAATCGTGACAGCCCTAAAAGAAATAACGAAATTGAAAAACGCATGTAAAATGGCTACAACCAACATTAAATTAAACCGAAAATGTAAAGAAAAGGCTCATTCAAAATAATAAATACTATAATATACAATGCTAAAATAGTGTTCTAAGCCAGGGGTGCAAAACTCACCACAGCCCTGCAGTGTTTAGCATCAACCCTAATTAAACGCACCTGATCCAGCCATTCAGGCTTAAGCCGGATGCACACTGTACGATTTTAATAGTCCTTTACGACTGTTGAACTGAATGAACATGATCCCCGCTGTAAGCCATGTCATACTGTAGGATCTCAGCTGTCATTACTTGTCATAATGTACGGCAGTCAAGACGCATTAAAAAGGTTGCATGCAAGAAGACTCATCCAGAGTTTTACTTCATCAATCCGTGACACGTTCAGTGACAGTGAGCTGCGTTACATGCAGGATTTAAATGGTAGCTAGCGAACAAAAACAATGGCTGCATCCGAAATCGCCCGCCGATACCCTTAAATAGGGCACTTTTTGAAGGGACAGCCATTTGTAGTGGTGTCCGAAACCATGGTGGACATTATCGAGTGCACTCATTCAATCCCACAACGCACCGCAATAACGAATGTACAACACTGCGAGAGTCATGAGTCGTATTCTCGCGTCTGACCAGAAGATGGCGCTGCTTAATCATCCATCGATCCATTTTACAAACTGCTGGTCCAATGTGGCTGTAGCGTAATATCATACAGGTATAAATTGATTAATAAATTGTTTAATTATGCTAGTTTCCATAACAGAGTTCAAAATAAATCTTTTCATTACTAGTTTCAAATAATTATTAAAAAGCAAGCACAAATTATGCAAAAAAAATTCACTCACTCGTTTTCATTCAATCCTTCAAGTGGACTATATTAGTGGAGTAATGTAGGAACCAGTGAGGCAAATCTCTACCATTAATTTTGATCATGGCTGGCCTTGAAAAGCAAAAGCAAACAAAGACGATGTGTGTGTGGTGGCTTGTTGTCTCACTAATTGCTTCATCAGTTTCTGAGCTGATCTAGGATCAGAGGAATCTTTTAGGATTCTCAGCATTTGTCTCAGACGGCCAAAATTGTACAGTGTGAATCCGGCCGTATGTGAAAACTACAGGTATGTGTGTTGGAGCATGGTTTGGAAGTAAACCGTAGGACTGTGGCCCTCCAGGAACTTAGTTTGCACCCCTGTTCTCAGCAACATCTCATGAAAAAAGCGAAACATTGAAGCAAACGGACTTAAATCTACTTGAGGAGCTTTCAAATGCACAAGATGACATTTAAAAAAAGGATTGAAAGAGGAAGCTTCACAGTCAGACCCATTGTGACTAATTTCCCCAATCTTTCCTGCTGAGGAGAGTATATTTATGTGAATGTTTTACTGTAGCTACACACACACACACACACACAACAAAGCAGGAATGAGTTGATCTTACCTGAGCTTGGGGCCTGGCCATGAATGAGTGTGGGGGGTTTCAACCTGAACCCAACGGGCTTCTCTTCTGAGACAGACAAACAGAAGCATAAACATGTAAGACACTAAAGCAAACATCCCTTACGCAAGACGAGATAAGATCTCTTCGACAAACAAACACTCAAAGTTAATTCGTATGTGGCCTCAAACACACCAGTAAAGAATAAGCCGCATGAATCGCATACAACTCACTCTTTCTCAACGCTATAACACTAGTTAAAGAAGGGAAATAAACATTACAATAAGTTTAAACATTGTTAGCTTCATATTTTTACAAAACAATGCAGTCAATACCACACTGTATACACTAGTAATGCAAACTCAGCCACAGAGTCTCTATATCTATATTGCCTTCAAGCTGTGCCTCATATCTATGGCCTCAAAACAACTCTGACCACTTCCGGTTAAACCTTAAATCCCCTCCGCAGGCCTCTGGACTTGATTTAGCACATTCCTGACAGTAGCCAGAACACATTTGGGTTTAGTGCGCTTGACTGGGTTTGAGCTCTTTCTAATAGAGACCAAAATAGAAAGCTGTCTTAAGTTGCATGTAGAGCATCTTCTATTTACATTACTCTGCGTAGCTCACTTTATCTCTAGAGGATGAGAGATCTGAAGCCACTTAGCAAATGTGTTTTAAATGAGATTTATATAGTCTGATTATTATTATTTTTTAAACAACTATGCAACAACTGCATTTTGGGGGCCTGAAAACAAACTTTTGGAAACGGTTTTCAAAGTTTCAAGTTTAATTAATTTATAAAGCACATTTAAAACAGCCACAAGCCTGACCAAAGTATAAATAAAATATATATATTTATTAGTGATCGACCGATATAACCCAAACTCCGCACATGCGTTGATCTGAATGCAAGTCAAAGTGAATCAAAGTGCAAGATTTGTGAAAATGGTGACATCATGCGCATGCGTATTACGTGTTTAGTCTATAGACGCGTTTTGTTTCTTTATAGGTGACATCGCCAACTACTGGCCTGGCAGCAGAATACAGCGCTTTTAATCAAATTTCGTGGATTCGTGTGAACGGGGATCGTTTCGACAGTGTTGTCGTCTGCACGCCAAAAAAACACAAAGGAAAAACGTTTCCGTTTTAAATACATAGTACATTAAGTACATTACTTATACACCAATGCATCCTGTCTGTGTTTTTTATATACATATAAAGAGCCTCAAGACAAGATTGCAAGACAATTTCATTATAATGTATCCCATTAATAGATGGAGAAAATCTGATTGTATGGCCAGATAAAAATATACAGCTTTTAAACGGGCAGCAAAATCTGATTGTTTGACATATCCAACTCAAATTTGTTTAGTTTTTTTTTGTTTTTTGTCTGAATAAAAATGTGAAAGGAACCTGATGTTTACAAACCCAATCCAAACCACATCCACATGTGAAAAATGACAATGCGAAAACCAAATTGGATGTGTGCAGTGTAAACAAACCCTAAGACTGTCAAACAAGACAAAGACCATGTATGGCCGCAGAACAAAGCTGAAGTCATGCACTCAAAACAAGACATTTCGCCAAATTTTCGAGTTCTATTTATATAGCATCCTGATTAGTAGCTCCTCCCACTGTAAAATCTCATTGGTCCAAAGCCCTCCTCCACTGTTGCATATTAAATATCATTATTTTTCTGTCCTCATTGATGTAGCCACCAGTGATCAGAACACTTATTTGATGCTGGACATCCGTAACATCGTGGCTGGTTCGGAAACAGTGTTAAGATTCAAATCTTTATAGTTTCTAGAAAAAGACTGAAAAGAAGGCTGGTTCTTACCTGGCTCAGAGTCTGAATTACCAGTTGGAGACTGGCATAAACTTGAGGGCATAAAGATATTATTCTTGGGAACTGTAGAAGGAGGGAGAGCAAGCAAGAAAGAAAGAGAGGATCAGATGGGAGCATAAAACTTTGTTAAATTCAGCCAAATAATACTCGTTCAAAGGGAACAGTGTCGGGAAACGGATCGTTGTAGATTCACCTGAATGTGACGGGGGGAACTGGGTCAAAGATGAGGTCCTCTCTCTCTTTACTGGGGGACAGTATTCGACATCATCCCGATCTGAATCTGAAGAACACAATTCAAATCAATAGACCAAACAGAAACTACAACTATTGAAGCACTCAAATTCTGTACACAGTGCTGAGAACCGAAAATTCTAATTTTAAATTAATATTTAATTTATTATTATTATTTAGAATTGGTAATAACTTCTACTTTCAATTGGTGAGACTTAATAAAAAAAAAAATTTTTAATAAGGGCTGTTCATAAATTGCCATTTTAATCGTGATTAATCGCACCCTTTCCAGTGATTAATCGTGATTATTCACATACTCATTGTGAAATTAAGCATACACTTATCTTGTTTAATGCATTTATTTTGTCATTTGCTATACCCAGCAAAGTAAAACATCAGATTGAAGGATGATTCTCACAAAATCTGCAAGCTTTTTTTCAAGGTAAACTTATGTCTTTCCAAAAAAAGACACTTGGAGACTCCAAAAGGACACCTAATAACCAAATGATATAAAAAGTCCATATAATTCATACATTTATGCATACCAAAACACACACGGAACAAATGACGTTAACAAAACTTTTCAGAAATCAGTGTTACAGAGCTTGTTTACATTTTATACATGTCACTTTGCGATACTAAACCGGACCACGTGGAGATACCAAAAAAACTAAACCACCTTGACCTGACTGCATATACCTACTACAGTACATGGATCCATTCAGAATGATTAAACACAGCAACACACACACACGACAGATAAAAAAACAAAAAAACATTATCCTGAATGTGTGTCTGTGCATAAATACAATGTGCGATCCGTGCATCGAAAGCATGGATTGACTGCGCATCAATAATAACGGACTCACGCGTGCTTCCTGTACGTCACTGCAATCGTCTTTACCTTGATTACAATTTGCATCCATCAAAACTTTACTAGCGAGACGCTGGTTTGCTTTATCCAGCCGAGAAACGCTGTTTGCCTATCATCTGGTCATACAGCGCTGGGATGTTCTGACATTCTGTTCAGTCTGTATTTCACACAGCGAGATGCGTGTGAGGGCTCACACTCTTCAGAAACAATGACAGAATATGACAAAGCTCGTGTTTTAAAGCTAAACAGACACTGGAATGAATAATTCACTGAAAAGTGGACGCGAGTCACTGTTTTCTTTGCCATATCTGATGTTATAAGCCTGGTTTTCTTAACATAAGCTCTGTTTTGAACTGATTTTTTTAATGCTTTCGCTTAATGGATAATTGGAGTTGAGCGGCTTAAAATGATCCGAAACAAAAGCGAAATCTTGTGCATGCTTGTGTAGATCTGTGCGATAAACTCCCCGACTCCCAAGATCATCTAATTGCGTGGGATAAATTACGTCAACGATGCAATTTTTTGTGCTTCATTATTTATTTGTTAAGGATATTGAATTAATCACATGCGTTAGCGCGATAACGTTGAATAGTAACGTTGAGTAACCTTGTAGTAGCGCCCTAGTTTAAATAAAAAGCTGTATAGAAGAACATATTATCAGTGTCAGAGTTGTTAAATGCATTATTGACTTTAAATTCAGACAATGACCTCCAAATAACTCTCATACTGATGTTTGGATGATACAAGCACATCTGCATCCCACAATATATTTCATGAGACATTGTGTTAGTGTCTTACTGTCTGCATCCCATCACATATCATATACAAGTTATTTTCCAGCAAAACATCATCAGGCAGTGTTTACATGAAATATTAAAAACCTGATTCATTTCATGTGCATGCTGCTTATGTTTTCTGTTATCAACTGGTGGACGTTTCATGTTTTTGATGTATTTTCTATTTTTAATCAGAATAACAGAAATGGCATTTTATTATATTTTTGGAGACTGAAATGATGGTACATTAAAGTCCAAACAAAAAAAACAAAAACTTCTCTCTATTTAAGGATGCATTGCAATTTCGGCCACTAAAAATAAGACAAATATTGGCAAAAAAAAAACAATGTACAGAAACTTTAACAGATTCAATAAAAGATTATGACAAAAGAAAAAAAAAAGAAAAAAAAAGAAGCAGATTGGATGTGAAATTATCCAGGTTTAAAAGAGTGCAACACAATAATGCAGTCCAGGGTTATTATAGTTAACTTAAACTAAGATCAAAACCATAAATTATTTCGTTACTTGAAATAAACGTTAACTGAAATGTACAATAAAAATGTATTTTATTGCAGCTAGTTACCATGGAAACATTTCTTATTTCCATTTAGTTTAACTTGATGTGCTAAAACAACTAAAAATAAAAATGAAATAAAAATGAATTAAAACTATATAGACATTTTCAACAACAAAAAAAAACACAATAAAAATGTCAAATATGTATGGCAGCAATCATAATCACAATTATTTTTGGTTAATATTGAAAGCACAATTATTTAACACGATTATTGGCGGCCGATTTGATCAAAGACTTATTTCACAACATGAGTAATTTAAAATAAAAAAAAGTCAGTAATACAATAAAGAACAAAGAAATTAATTACACACAAAACGTACAAATAAATACAACAGAACGAAAATACAAATTAAATAGTGTTTTAAGTTTTTCAGGATGTGGACAATTCCACGCAAAACTGTCACATCCATAACGCCAACTAAATACCATGGCATTGTGTTGGCGTTATGGATGTGACAGTTTTGCGTGGAATTGCCCATGTACTAACAGTGCTGTTTAGATAATAGCCTAAAACTAAATAATAACACTGTCTGCATACATGGTCTTACTGTACACATTAAATATAGATTAATCCTTATTAAAGCTACTTAAGTTATTCAGTCAAGATCAGTGAGTGATTTTCCTTTGTCATTTGTTGTTTGATTATCATTAATGACAAAGACGACAGCAGATTTATTAGGCTGTTGTCACTTTAAGCTGTCACTTTTAATGCACGGATCCAATATACTATTACACACACCCATTTCTTTCTCAACTGTGTATGTTTGCTTAAGACATAAGCCACTGTGTTTACATGAATACTCTCCAAAAAGGGTTTTGGATATTTTTGTGTATCCGCGTTCGGCTCCGACTAGCACACACACAGAAAGCCGCCTGGGGAAAAGTGTTTCTTTTGCGGCTTAGTGCGCTTTTAATAGCACTGTTGTTTAATATCAAACACGTCCCACAGTTTAGCAACAGTAAGACTGCATTTTACAACACTCACTTATTTGGCTGATTTGGACGTTAAGTTTGGGTTTTTAGGGAGAAATGAAAACAAACCGCTGTGAAGGAAAGGAAGTTGCGCTGGATGGAATCGTTTTACCTCGACTATCTTGTTTACATAATCATTGGAAGCCGAAATCGAAAATCAATTACAATTAAATCGCACAGCACTAAAAAACATATACAAAAAAATTACTACAACTTTAAAATTAAGTTGAAACCAGAAAATAAAAATAAATATTAATAAAAACTAAAAATACAGTATCTCCGTGATACTAAAATAACACTGCTCATTGCAGTAAAAGACTAACCAACATCTCATGAAATATATTGTTAGGGCATTTTCATTCTGCACAACATAATAATGGTTATCAAAAAAAAGTTCCAAATGTAAAATATTTTGTTTAAAGTTAATTTTTCACGCATTTTCAAGCAAGGATTTTCATTTTGGTGCATCACTAGAATCTGCACGAAAACTTTAACTCACCGTCTCCGTCCTCTGCACTCGACCCATCTGCGGATCTCTGGAACAGACAAAACATAATTAATTAATCTGATCACACAGAGCTGGACTACATCACAGAGAAACACACTGTACAGTGGAAAACAATCTTAAAACCAAAGGCCAGAACCATCCCGCTGAGTTTGTTGAATTTGCTTAAAATGCTTCGGGGAAATCATGTTTTAAGCCTGATTTGTATCTGTGTTAGACAGATGGCAGCTGAAGTTCATCCCACTACCAGCCAAACTGGCCAGATGAGTAGGTGAATTTACTTGCCAATGCTGAAATTTGGCAGGTACCAGATGCTAATTTCATGCTGGGCATGAGTGTTTATTGAAAAATGTCTATTTTGTTATTGCAATAAAACTCAAAGCTAAATTAAATACTTCCCACTAAGTGTATTCCATCATAACATCCTCAGGTTATTATGGAAAGTGTGTTCAACTGCTAGAGGTAGAGCTGTGCAGTTCTGGGAAAAATTTAAAACCACAATCTATATTTCACAATTCTCCCACGATTCTGAAGACAAACTAAACAAAATAACATGTAACTCAAAATCTGAATAAATAATTTAAAAAAATAATTTAAAAAACGGTTTGAATGAATGATTCAATGACTCACTCATAAATAGTTAACTTGTTTCATTACAAGATGAATCTTTTTTTTTAAACAAATCTCTTGAACGAATTAATCAATGACAAAAACATTTAATAGTCACTTGTCGTAACAACGTAATAGGGATGGGACGGTATGAAAATTTCATATCACGATAATAGTGACCAAAATTATCGTGATTATTAGTGATGCTCCGATTGATCGGCCGCCGATCATGATCGGCCGATATTGGCAAAAAATAGCTTGATCGGCAACCCCCAAAAGCGCCGATCAAAAAAGCCGATCACGTGACGTAAATAACTCGCGCAACTTTTCCGCATGCGCGGCAACACAACAGCAGAGCAGAGCTTGCTTAACAGTGGCAAAATGAGTTCTCCTATGACGGCAATTCAATGGCAATTATAAACGAGCGCACAACTGATGCTGGCGCGCGCGGTAAATGACATTCGCGAGAGGATAACAGATCTACGCGCGAGGAAACGGGAACTCGCGAGCTCATTCAAACCCTGCGCGGGCGCATGACATCTCTGCCCTCGCGCGCGCGCATGATCATTCCCAGCACTCTCGCGCTTGTTCTCCTCTCGCCTGCTGATTTTGCTCGCTCGAACACTTATTTTTGGCAGTCGAGGGGCGGGACTTACTGTTTTAATAACCTCAAATGTCATTGTCATTATTTTATTTTTTGGATCTGATGTAGTTAGTTCCTCAACTACATCCATTGTACACCCTCTTTGTTTTGAAAAATTATACTGTGCCTTATTTGGAAAAGGTGGCCTACAGTAGCCTTATGTTATCTTGTTTTCTAACTACAATTAAATAAATATTGGTGGTTCTTCAAGATTTTCTTGACTCTAGCATATTTCCATTCTGTGATTGGCAGTGATCGGCAATCGGCAGATCATGATTTTGGTGATCGGTAATCGGTGATCGGCCCCAAAAATGCTGATCGGAGCATCACTAGTGATTATCAATATTATCACGGTTTTGTTAAAACGAGATGAAAGTGTTCAAAAATAACTGATGCTCACACTGAAAACATTAACGAGTTTTATATTTGAAAATTAACAAACAACAAATAAAACGAGCAGCTCTATGCACTTTTTTAAGCAAGATTATATTCTGTGGCATTTCCATCCTTAAAATGACCGTCGTCAATAGCAACGCATTATAACACGGCGCACATCCATGTATCGCAACGCACGCGCTCTCTCGTTTCATTCAAATACAACTTGCCGTCTTGCGTCTCCGTTTTCGATTGTATTGAAAATGAAACAGAGTTGATTTATTGTTTACTGAGTTTGATAATATTTTTGTGATCATGTAAGATTTAAAACATTAATTTGCCTTCCACCATTCCTTCTCCAATAAAAAAACAACATTGCGCGCTGCGCCGGCGCCAGCCTGTTGCTGGCTGGACAGGATTTACAGTGAGTTATTAAAATCGCGATAATCAAATACGGTTTTAATGATAATTCAATTTTAAACGATAATACTAACCGTCCGTCAGTACATTTTATCGTGGTTTATAGTGAAACCGGTAATCGTCCCATCCCTACAACGTAATATTCAATTGTTATTTGAATCGCCAAGTTACTTTCAAAAGGCGATTTACTCGATTTTGATCACTTCCGTAGACATCAGTGTTTATATCCGAACTATAAACTTTGGTTACACTTTATTTGTTTACACTTTATTTTAAGGTGTCAGTATTACAGTGTAATTATATATTTAAGTACTGAGTAATAATAATTAACTTCATGCACTTAGGGTTTGGTTGAGGGTTAGTTGCATGTAATTATGCATAATTTACTGTTATTACTATGGTAAGTACATGTAAGATATGCAACAAGGACACTGTAAAATAAAGTGTTACCTAAACTTTATTCCAGTACTTCTGTGATAATGAGTATTTGTAACACGGAAATTATGATACTGTGTGGTTGAAAAGACTGTTTGTGTATACATGAAACTGCTTTCAGAGCAAGAATGAGAGCAAACCAACCTTCTGTGCTTTGTCCTTCTGAAATACAAACACTGGAGGAGCTATGGCAGGCTTCTCTGTTAAAAAACAAAACAAAAACAAAGAAAATTAGTTGGAAATTTATAATATCTCCCACAAAAAGTTTAGTTTCAAGCCAAAATTCCATTTAAACAGGTAAGCTGTGATGTACCAATGTTACATTTCAGATCGATCCAAGTTTCCCAACATCACACAAAAATATCCAAAGTCATGCAAGATAATCATTCACATTTCACAAAATAGGTCATTTCCTAAAATGGTTTATTTGAGGATTGGCCATGAAACAAACTGACGGACCAATACAGCATCCAAAGCAAATGTTGTTCTTGATGTAACATCTTAGTTTAACTACACAAGCGCTTTTTGACAAAACACTCGAAGCCAATTTGAGATCAATGGCATTGACATCAAGACTTAACCATGCCGGCTTTAGATCAATTATAAGTTATAGTTAGCCATTGGGTTAAAAGCACAAAAAAAAAAAAAAAAAAAAAAAATCAACAAAGCTTTATCAATAAATCACTTGATGGTATTTGTTACAGATTTTACCATGGTTGAGGGGGTTTGAGGCATTCGTGTTGTGCATATCTATCTATCTATCTATCTATCTATCTATCCATCCATCCATCTATAGGCGGATCTTTTGTGACGTCATTGTTTATGTTTGTCGCGTTGCATCATGGGAATCGTGTGGCAGGAAACACCGCTAGATACCTGTAATTTGATTGTTTTGCACGTTTGGAGGAGGATTTAGAGAAGAGGATGGTTCACTCTTGCTGTGTGGTCGAGTACGGCTCGTTGGGGGCCTGATAAAAAGTTTTTTCGAATTCCCTCCGAAAAGGATCGCGAAAAACGAAAGAAATGGTTGCGTGCAATTAGGCGATTGAACCTGGACGCTCCGAAGAAAGCCTGGATTCCTGCAGCTAACGTTACTGATCGAGTTTGTGAGGCTCATTTTGTTCATGGTAGGCCTAAGTCTTAGTGACTATGTATTTATAGAAGATTGAATAAAAAAATAAATAAAACTGAGTCAAATCAACCGAGTCATATGTTTTCGCGTTCTGATTCAGGTGTCCCAAACCGCGATCCACAGCACCCAGACTATGTTCCTCACATCAAAATGGGCTATTCTGGATCGCAAAACTTAAAAGCAAAAGAAAAGGCTGTTCTAACCTCTGCTTTTAGCACGATCACTGCTTTCTGTTTGGCAGAAAAGATCGGCCCAACTTTTCGAAAAAACAAAATAATCATAGGCCTCCAGACTTTTGAAAGCCTTTAATCTTTCATGAGTGAAGGGTCCAGGGGTTTCTATTAAATAAGAATAAATGTCTCCCCAGCAGATTGGTGGCCAAGACACGGGCAAGTCGGACCAACGTTTTTTTGTCATCCCAGATCTCATATGGGCTTTGAATAACTTCGATTTTGTCACCAATACAAATTTTGAGCTTCTCTCCAAACCTCCTCCGGTCTTCAGATGTTAAAGTGCTTATATAATGTGGATTTCGCCCGCTAACTCTCTTGAAAATGCTCGTCGCGTCTTTACTGCCCGCAATACTGTTTGTTTTGTTGCCACACAACCACTCGCGCATGCGTACAAAGATGTCAACAAAGATCCTCCTATATACACTTTATATTTATTTTAATGAATATTTAATCAATTAGAAATAAGTTAGAAAACAAATCCTTAAAATAAACATGCTTATACTTTAGATGGCAACTTCTTGAATCTGCAGTCATACAGTATTTTTCACAAATAAAGTAATTGTTTAAAAATATGGGAACTATACGGTTATCCGGACCACACGTGTGTCTTTTAGTCCCGTATAGTCATCCCTGATTGGTCTTAACCCCAGTGACGGGTAGGTTTAGGGGCGGGGTTAGGGGTAGGCCATCGTATGATTGGTCTTAACCCCAGTGACGGGTAGGTTTAGGGGCGGGGTTAGGGGTAGGCCATCGTATGATTGGTCTTAACCCCAGTGACGGGTAGGTTTAGGGGCGGGGTTAGGGGTAGGCCATCGTATGATTGGTCTTAACCCCAGTGACGGGTAGGTTTAGGGGCGGGGTTAGGGGTAGGCCATTGTGTGGTCCGGATAACTGTATAGTACCAAAATATGTGAAGATAAAAAGGAAGTAAACACTGTAACAGGGCACTCAGTAATCTGGTAATTTCGTGCGCACTGGTAATCCTATTTTTTCCAAATAAAGACAAGGTAACGCTAATTTTACATACAGCACACAGTGAAAACGATATGAATATGACACAGTGGACAACTGGATATAGCACAGTATATTTTAAAATGAAGGATTTAAAGTTTTTTGGCCACTAACTGTAACATACGGCCTCCAGTTTTTGCAACAAAAAAACAGCAATATAACAAAAGGCAGCAATGTTCAACAGCAACACTTATTAACCTATTATATCACATTTTTAATCTATTAAGCACATTTATTAGTCAAGAAGTACTGTGATATCATCCAATCTTAAGTCATAAACATTAAGAACAGGGCCTGAATTTCATTTTGGAAAATGGGGGGAAATCCCCCCTTAGGTGATTCTTATGGGGGGGAATTTTTTATTTGAGGAGCGAGTTTAGACTTTTTCGCCTAAATGTATGCTCACTCATTTTTAGTGATTTTGTTCTTAAGAATTTACACAACTCAAGGAAGCTTGATTTCAGTCTTTGAATTAAATTGAAAAAAAGTAGCACAAATAAATACAATAGAATAAAGATACCAATAAAGAGAAAAGTTTTTGCTTAGGTCTAACACTTGTATTCAGAAATACTACAGAGACTGAATAAAGTAATCAAATGTAAAACAACACTGGGTAGTATTTTAGTCCTGACTAAATTAAATGCATAGGCTATTAATCCTGATTCCTTAAAATGAAAGCTCTGTTTTGTTGTTTTGACAACCAAATTAATGACAGACACATATGTCTGCTGTCACTGTAAGAGCTAGTGCACGGATCCTGTTTCCATTATACGGTCACGTGCGATTTATGCTTATTTAAGACATAACCGACTGTGTTTAGACTCTAAGGATACTCACCAAGACCGAAATTGACAATTTTCGCTTTTTTTTTTACTGTTAAAGCGATATAATCCACGAAAAATAACTTGTGTTACCCGCGAGCTGTTTGTGAGGCGGCTTTACTCTATGTATGTGTGCAAAAAAAAACATCTCTCAATGCAAGTACCGAATAGTTTAAAATCGCGTGAATGTTTAAACTGTAAGACTTAAAAAGACGTGCAAATGGTAAACTTTAGTTACTCATGATGCAATGCTGGCCCGATTATGCAAGTGACAATTCTGTCTATGCCAACTCCCGAAACGCGAGAGTGTATTATCGCCGCCTGCAGCGCGCTTAACGATTGCCTTGTGCAACCCATTTTGAGAGACGACAGATAGAAGACGCAGCACCGCTGAATCACTCACGCTGTTTGAGAAATTGCGTCTCGCAGACAGTTTTAAAATGACTGATTTGATTTTATAATCTGTGTGGATTAATTTACTAATACAACCTACATGCTAAAGTGAATCAATGTTTGTGGGAATTTCCCGCATTATAAGTGGGAGACCTGCGGGAATGATTAAAATTATGCGCAATACCCGCGCCGAAATTCGAGCCCTGAAGAACGCGATGAAAGAAAAGCAATGTCTGTTATGGAGCAGAAAACCAACATTTCATTATGTTAAGTTAGTTTGAAGTCTCATACCACTTTGAAGTGATGAATGCAACAGTCACCAGATGCTAATATGATCGTTGAGATATGGGTGATTAAAATATTTAAGCAATTACTCAATATTTAAAGCAACACCAAAGCACTTTTCCTCTTTGGTCCCCCTACAGGTTGGAAGCAGAATTGTTCATTACCTCTGTCGTAAATAACTTAGCCTACCGTCGCACGCACGCTATTTGTTTATTCCAGCTTTGGAAATAACGATGTCCACAGACAAGGTTGCATGATTTTATGAAAGTATGATGTATTGCTGCATCAGAAACGGCTATTTTTTTTATATAGGCTCGACCTATCGGCTATAGTAACGCTTGCCGTAAAGCAAGTCACATTTGTAGTTTCTTATGTCTCATTCGAACTACAGATCCGCTACCCGATCTGGCAAACTTGCATAATGCGGTTATAGCCGATAGAGGGCCGCAAAGCGAATGCAGAAGTGCCGTTCACCCTGTTACGAGTTGATGAACCACTGAAACGATTTTGGAAACATTATTTTAAGGTACAAAACCATCTTTGTTGTTTCTTTAAGAAAATGCCAAGGTTATGGGTTTGAGTCCCAGTGATTCCATGGCTTAATACAAATGTATACCTTCTAGGGGTGGAACGGTACATGTATTCGTATTGAGCCGAAACGGTATACACGGTATAAAAATAAATAAAACTCGCGTGCTAATTAATTAATGAAATGGGGAACTACTGTTAGATACGCGGGTTCTTTAGGGACACCTAATCTGTAACCCCGCCTTAGCTCTGAAGCAGGCTGCGGTGTAAAGATTGCAATGCTGGAATATGTTGTGTGTGTGTGAGAGAGAGAGAGAAAGAGGCGCGGGCGCGATCGAAAAGTCGCAAAATGTTTACTTATATTTGTGTGCGCGCGCGTGTGTGTGAGAGAGAGAGGGGTGCGCGGGCGCGATCGAAAAGTCGCAAAATGTTGTGTGCGCGCGCGTGTGTGGGGGGCGCGGGCGCGATCGAACAGTGGAAACATAAAAACATACTCCGTCATTTTGTTTATACAGGACATCATTCAAACTGCAAAGTGTTTAAGTTACTGTTATTTAAAATTAAGTAAAAAACAAATATATTAATCTGAAATGTAGCAAATTAATTTTCAATTCATTCAGGTACAATTACCAAACATATCTCAGGGTCTTTTTGTCTTTTTATTAATTTAATTAAACTAATTATATAAAACTATTGTCAGTGCACTACAAATAAACTGGTTCTATGCCTTTACTTTATTAATAAAACGTATTTAAAAAATACAATTTATTTTCCTTTGGTGGTCCAGCCTGAGACATGCACAAGTCTTCCGCACTTTTGTTTTGCTTTTCCCTCCATTGTACCGAACTCGTACCGAACCATGATGTCTGAACCGAGGTATGAACCGAACCGTGACTTCTGTGTACCGTTCCACCCCTAATACCTTCATTGCAATGTAAGTCACTTTGGGAAAAAGCATCTGCAAAATGCATAAAAGTAAATATGTTAATGTTGTCCATTGCATTGAAAAAGTCTTATCAATCAACCACTTTTTTGAACCGCAACCTGTGGTATGTTCTTGCTATTACAAGCCTCTGGGTGATCTGATCAGCTGGAGTTAGTAACCAGCAACAGCGAGCCAAACACTCTCTAACTAGTGTTGTCAAATAGCCTAAGTTATCTTATATCTTCTCTCATTTCAAGCCAACCAATAAAACCCCAGACACTTCTGGCTCATTCAAAGGGCTTTAAAATGATCGTCATGCTTCGTAAATAAACAGAGACACATGATCAGGCTGACACGGTCTGATATTTTTAGCTCCAGCACGTTGACAGCAACACAACTGGAGGGTAATAAATCAAATATTTGTAAGGAAGAGTATAAGGCATGTTGAAGAGATGATATGCAAACCACAAACGTGAGCAATACATCCAAACACACGTGGTGCATCTGTAAACAGCTGCCTTTCCCAAAACAAATCACATAGTCTTCTGGGTGGCTCATTCAGCACTGTGATAAACCCATGCACATCACTGTAATTAGGTCAAGGGGTGAGGAATCCACCGAAGGGTGATCTCACCACTCATGGCTGCTGTGCTGGAGGACATTAGAGGGCTAAATCATGTGTGCATGGGGTTGCATTTCACCCCGGGGCAGGAGAAGGGTGGGCGGGCCTGCATTAGCACAGACAGCGGACCCCGGTAACGCCACTGGCCGCATGAGCAGCACCGACAGGCGGCTTGACCGTGAACGAACCACCGCCACTTGCTCCAGACTCTGCTTTCCGACTAATAATCGATGCATTTATCAGAATAACGTCCAAAAAGGATTGTGCATTCATATCAGATTTAAACAAACCACGAGATGCGCAACTCACTACCCCACCCACCAGACATTTGCTTTCGTTTCTGAATTTGGACTGTCTCAAAGGAGGATAAAGAATTAATTATCACTTAACAAACGGGGACAGACGTACAAAGCACGATTAGAACAGAACAACACGTTGCAAGCTAAATGCATACTAATGGTGTCAGCTTAAAAAGATGCCATAATTATGCACAATGCATTTAAGTTAGATAAATGGGCACATGTATGCCACATATTTTTTATTCTAAATATGATGGGATATATATATATATATATATATATATATATATATAAATCACGTGCACATAAAAAAGCGTCATTCATTAAACCTTTATTATTATGCAATGCATGAATACATGTTTTCATAATTTTAGAGCGTGCACGCGTATGCGTTGCACGCGAGAGCATCGGGGTGAGGCGCGTGCGTTTCCACCCGCCTAAAAATCAAAAAGAGAAACACAGCGAGAGGCCGGGGGTTCGTCTGTTAGCTACACAACACACTAACTACCATACACACACACACAGTTCTGTCAGTGCGCTGTTTAGCCCGCGAAGCTAACACACTCATCGGCTAACTTGAGCTAAACATCCACACACACTCCCACTCAGAGCAGCTAATGCGCACAGAACGCACCAAAAACCCGTGTGGAACTCTAACCAGCACTATTATGGTGTGTACGGCTCATGGTGGCGGTTTATTTGCTTTATTTTGCTCATTTTGCGGATTCACACGGTTGCCTACCTTCGTTCGCCAAGTCCGCCATTTTACTTCTCCGTGCACACCCACAATGCACCGCGGCACTAGTGCGCTTTATTTCTCAGAGCAGCGGCACTTGAAATGCATTTACATTTGAATATTAGTCATTTTGTATGGAATATTACAATATTATGTATTAGTATTGTCTATGTAAACTTTTAACAAATATTGTAAGGTAAATAATGCTCGATAATGTTAATATTATTATAATATCCAGTAAATAATCTCTGTAATAGCAGATATTGTTTTACTGTTTGTAAATCATTTGCTTGTTGCCTGTAGAAAGAAAAACTAATTGTCTTGTAAAAACGATTATCTTATGTTACATATTGCAATAATTATTAATATGATATCTAGATATTAACCACTAGGCCTATATTATTTTAATATGCTGTATGACAATTATTTCCCTTTATGTATCGTTGCATCTACTAACAATAGCCTATTAATTATAATTACAAAAATATTATCTTATGTTAACATATAACAATGCCTAATTATTATTTTTATTTGTTAAAAATGACCACATTCGTACTATTTGTAAATATTTTTCCTTTGTCTCGTTGCTGATGTCTAACAAAAAATTAATTAATTATATTAAACGATTATCTAATGTTAACATATATTACAAGGCCTAATTATTTATTATGTTATTTTGTTGCAGGCTAAATTATGTTTATTCCTGTTTTTCGGCCCTTAATATTAAGTAATAATATAATAATGAATATTGCTAATCGAATGTTAAAAATAATATATATATACATCCTAAATAAAATTATACATTTTTATATTATGAACATAGCCTATAATTTATATTTTTCATTAAACAAATTTTTTTTTTATTCCAATGTATTTCTGTATTATTTTTATTCCTATGTGTTGTGTAATCAGTGACCACTAGATGGCCAAGTTGGTCAAGGCTGTAGTTTGGATGATATGGACTTGATGGTTGGCCTGAACTTCACCTTGTATTTAGACTTAAAGTAAGTATAATTTTAAATTATATGAAATCAATTTTTTCATAAAATATGCAATAAGCTGCAATGTTTCAGGTTCAGTCCTGAGTCCCAGTAAGAGTAACTGGAAAGTTCTGATTAGTGTTAGTCAAGACCACCTTAAATCGAGACATCCACAAATTAATCTAAAAGATCCACATTTACTGCCGGAGAAATGTCTTATATAATCAATACACTGAAAAAAAAAAAAAAAAAAGTACATGCAATCAACTTGGATGTTTAAGTAATTTCAACTTAAATTACATTAATCTGACTTTTTTTTAAAAAGTTGAAAATTGCATAACTTATTTTAATGAGTTAAAGCAATGTAAAAACATGATCAATGACAACATACAGTATGTATAACATATAATAACATATAACCAATAGGCTATACAATTAGAATAATAAAACACTGTAATCAATAACAACAAAATGTATCTTTGTGTTGCAGAGGTGCATTCATCAAATTACAGCTGCATAAATAATGTTTTAAAAATAAATATTGTTTATTGAGCATTTGTATGAACTCAATATCACATTTGCAGTCGTGCTCATATTTGTGAAAACAGCTCTCTTGCTTAATTATTATCATATAATGTAAAAAACAACAACAACAAGATATTATACAAGTAGGCCTTTATTTCTTGAATATGTATAAATATTTGGTGACGTCTTTGCCACAATTCCTCATTGATTTCTGCCCCGGCAACAAAATAAAGCGTTTCTGGTTGCAATAAGTGTTATATCCAATCACAATGATGTTAACAAATAAATCAGACAATGGCAATAGTGATAGTGATATCCTCTCAGTTGTGGTCTTGAAATCCGAGACAAGACCAAGACCTTCAAAAAATGATCTCAAGACCAAGTACTACAAGTTCTCATACTCAACAATTGATCATGTTTCTCAAATGAGACTGACCATTGCATAAAACTCTATTAAAAAGCAAGCAACTGCACCCTTTTATTAAGCTCCAGTATTTCTATAAATGAAAGGAGAATGTTTTATATTCTTTCAAAATGCATATAAACAGCCCTCAGGCAAAACCCATGCAACCACATGCAACCAGACCTCAGACAGATGAAGATAAATGTGAGTGATTATATAGTGAAAAAGTTATAATCTCTTGATTGAAAGATTTATATTCCTCTATGAAAGGGAAAACAGGTTAAATTAAAGGGCATCGTGTGTATAAACGGGTGTTTTTCATTTTCATTGTATTCCAAATATTTAGTGCACAAAAAAGTATAAAGATGGATTTGTTCGTGCATTTGACCATTAGAACCCATTCCGTGTGTGTGTAGCGTATATATTACATGAGTCAGTGGCACAGTTATGAACTGTCAATAAACAATATCTCACAGGCTCATTCAGGCTTAAAGTGAAACATGAGCAGCTGATTCAAGTTTCTCACAGTCAGGCTTATTGTTGACACTTTTCAAAATGTGTTTTGAGCGTAATTCACCTTTAAAATGGTCCTTTAAAGGGGTGGTATAATGCCCTTTTCACAAGATGTAAAATAAGTCTCTGATGTCCCCAGAGTGTGTGTGTGAAGTTTCAGCTCAAAATACCCCACAGATATTTTTATATAGCATGTTAAAATTGAACATTTTTGAGGACGAGCAAAATGCACCGTTTTGTGTCTGTCCCTTTAAATGCAAATGAGCTGCTGCTCCTGGCACAGGGGGCGGAGCTTCAACAGTTTGCACTCACACAGACATGCACTGAAAATTTCAAAAACGTGTAGCCTTTTATGTTTAAACCGGATTCAGACAATGATGGAGAGACTTAAGAAGAAGTGACAACATGTAGAAGCAACAGGACGTTTCTGAATGGTTAGTTGATGAATTTATGTAGCTTATGTGTAGTTATCTTCTAGTCATTGATTAGCATATTCTATCTTGATAATCTATAAATCGTGTTCCGGGGCGGGGTTTATGTAAATTTTAGGGTTGGTGATGTCACTAACCCGGGAGGAATGTGGTGTAGTCTCTACCAGCCGTTTGTTGTAGTCCTTAAAAAGCGATTTAGTCCTTAAAAAGCGAAATATCTCCCTTTGCTTTGAACTTTGAGCGTTGTAACTTTGCAGATGTTGTTTATGATCAAACAGCAACATTACACACTAGCTAAAGTTAGAAAAGTGAAATCATATTCAACCACCCCTTTAAGAACTGTTGCCTGAACGGTTCTTTGGCGGAACAAACATGGTTCTTTATGACATCACTGAAAATAAAAACTCTTTTGGAACCTTTTTTTTTTTTTTTTTAAGTGTATCAGATGTGATATGATATGAAGTCCCAGAAGTGATATCCAGTCCCTTATTAAGACCACACATAAACAAAAGGATCTCAGATAATTCAAGATTAGATTTGACGTACTGGTTCATGAGCTCAAAGGAACAACGTGGCTTATGTAATGGCTAATAAATACCTTGTCACTTGTGTGTAGAGTACATGTAGAGTAACACTTTCACCATTGATAGCTTGTGTGAAATGATACAGGGGATCTCCAGACTCTCACAAAAAATAAATAAAAAAATATCATTTATTTCCTTGTTTTATACAAATACACCAACCAAAAAAAGCAAAAAGGGGAAAAAACGCAATTATTATGTTTCTAGAATGTTATATGTTTGGCAACAGTTCTTCTAACCCTAATTGATGGAGTGTGTAGCTTTTCATTTCTTAAAGACACATCATGATCATATTCCAGGATGACAATGTCAAGATTCATCAGGCTCAAATACTGAAAGAGTGGTTGGGAGGGAGCATTGGTTCATCAGTTTTTGGTCAAGATCTTGTATTGTCAATGCAAGAGTCCAGCACTCTGTAAAGTCTCCTCCAGAACACCCCAAAGACTTTCAATTATTTTAAGATCTGGACTTAGAGGAGCCGATTCATGTGTGAAAATGATTCTTCATGGTCCTCACAACCATTCTTTCACAGTTTGAGCCTGATGAATCTTAAAGGGGTGGTATAATGCCCTTTTCACAAGATGTAAAATGAGTATTTGATGTCCCCGAGTGTGTATGTGAAGTTTTAGCTCAAAACACCCCACAGATATTTTTATATAACATGTTAAAGTTGTCACTTTTTGAGAGTGAGCAAAAACGCACCGTTTTGTGTCTGTTCCTTTAAATGCAAATGAGCTGCTGCTCCCGGCACAGGGGGCGGAGCTTCAAGAGCTTGTGTCCTTTTACCTCACACACACATGCACTGAACATTTCAAAAACTTTTAGCCTTTTATGTTCAAACCGGAGTCAGACAATGATGGAGAGACTCAAGAAGAAGTGACAACATGTAGACAACATTTCTGAATGGTTAGTTGATGAATTTATGCAGCTTATGTGTAGTTATCTTCTAGTCATTGATTAGCATATTCTGTCATGATAATCTATAAATTGTGTTCAGGGGGCGGGGTTTATGTAAATTCTAGGGTTGGTGATGTCACTAACCCAGGAGGAATGTGGTGTAGTCTCTACCAGTCGTTTGTTGTAGTCCTTAAAAAGCAATTTCTTTAAAAGCAAATATCTCCCTTTGCTTTGAACTTTGAGCGTTGTAACTTTGCAGATGTTGTTTATGATCAAACAGCAACATTACACACTAACTAAAGTTAGAAAAGTGAAATCATAATCAACCACCCCTTTAACATTGTCATCCTGGAATATGATCATGATGTGTCTTCATAAATGGTTGTGTAAGAAATGAAAAGCTACACGCTCCATCAATTAGGGTTTGAAGAACTGTTGCCAAACATATAACATGATAGAAACATAATAGTAATGATCCAATCATAGACTCTTAAGCCTGTTTAAACAGCATTATTTTTTCTTTTTTTTTGGCCAGACAGTGTATATGGTATGTAAGAATACCACGTTAATACATTCCTGTCTTTTGCATCCTCATTTCAGGCCAGATATTTAAACGAAGACTTCATTGTTTTATCTCACAGATGATTGATTATTTTCCCATGTGAGCTACTTGTTCCTGTCTTTCAGGCTTCATATGGTGGATCTGAGTTGCTTATGTAACAAAATACCATAAGTGAGACATAGAAAGACATTAATGTCACAAGTAGACTATATGGCACACATCTGTGGTTTTCAGCCAGATATTTGACACACATATATATACAGTATATCAGCTCAGGTGCACCTTTACATAAAATTTCTCCCATGCATGTAACATTCTTTTAATGTTGCTGCCAGAAATTCAGAGAGGTTCATTTAAAGGGATACTTCAGGATTTAGCATTAAGCTTTGTATTAGTAGAAAACCTGTAGTATTTTAGAATTACCGTGCTCTACCGAAGAGAGATTTATGTATTTTTTGTCTGGAAAAAATCCTCAGATGACGCAAAAATAGTCATTTTGCGTCATCGGAGGATTTTTTGGCCTGAGGCTAAAGACTACAGCCAGTAGGAGGGGCTGTCCCGCATGTTCTCAACCCACCCATAGGGGGATCTCACTCACAGAATGTACACATAGTGTCAGCAGTCTTTCTTTGGAAGCTAAGCTAGCAGGCTCTTGTTCTGTGGAGAAAGCTGAGTAGTAGGAGAAAGCTGAGTAGTAGGAGAAAGCTGAGTAGTAGGAGAAAGCTGAGTATTAGGGGTTACCATCCTCTTTTCCCCGGACATTTCCGGCCGTCGAGATCGTCCAAAATGTCCGGGATTCGGCTTTTGCTTTCTGCAGTCGCCATTCATTGTTTCCATGCACACCTTTTGTTTCAATCTAACTGAATTCATTCTGATTGGTGAATCTGAATGTAGTGTTTACATGAACGCTAAACAAGTGATCGGTTGATGTGCGTTTTAGCATTGCTAAGAAAATTCCCGCTCCTCCGTGAGAGATACGAGACCGGTGCGTCTCGCTCATCAGTAATCACGCCACCGGCCTCGCGCCGTTCTCCCGCGCCGCGCCCCTCAGCCTTGTCCTGCTCGCCACAGTAGACATGATGAATGGCGACTGTAGAACGCAAAAGCCGAATCCCGGACATTTTGGGCGATCTCGAAATCCCGGGGCAAACTCGTCACGGAGACTCACTAGTAGCCTAGCCTTGTTGTTTTCAACTGCGCTCTCTTACCGGTAGGCGTGGCTTGGGAGTGAAGCAAGTGCATTCTGGGAGTTGTTGTCTTTCATCCACATAAGCCAAAAATAAATTTTCTGGCTTTTCTCAGTCTAGAAAGCTCCAAATTCAAAAATTAATTTCACATTTCTTCTACATAAATTACTCATTTTAAATACACATTCATCTTTCCAGAGGTGAAGTATCCCTTTAAGACTGATTTTGAAGGTAAAGTGACTTCTTTACTTTTAGATTTCAGCATGCATAGTATTTGTAATGAACGTCAAATGGTCAGGATTTAGGGACTCATTTGACAATTTGAAATTATTATTTTATTATCCACATTTTTGACTGCCAGTGTAAACTTTTCTCCTAATTCTGTCGATATAAAAACACGAGTCAATATGTCAAAATGAGTCAATAGTTGTCATTCAGTAAGAGTATAGAGCTATACAATGAATTTGGAGAGCAGCTCAGATGATTTGATCTTTCCTTTAGGCAATGTGAATCTCTTTTCGTACATCTCTCAGTCTCTAGGAGACGCTGTATAATGTAAGTGTTTATGAGAGACTGAAGATCATTGCTGAATTTGTGCAGTGATGATTGAGGCGCTTTGAGTTGTTCATCTGCCCGGGGCCAATCTGATCCGCTCATGATTGATGACATCTATATTTTCTCCTAAAAACTCTCAGAAAATGACCTCAGCGCGGTGAAGTTGGTATAGCATGGGAACGATTGTTATGGTTTGCAGAGGACAATGTGTATATTTGTTTTTTCAGGCACAAAAGAAACAAGTACGGTTGGTGGCAGACCATCAATTTCTGGAGGTCTTTATTTGTAAAAAATATGTCTTTGCTATCAGTGCCATTAATCTATCAAGATGGTACTCTGATGATCTCTTACGGGAAAAGAAAGATCCAGATGCCAACACTGTTTTTTTTCTCTCTCTTCACTGTTGTTATGCCAGCTAAACGTCAGAGTTCAGACAAATGGGAATTTTTTTGATAATGAGCCTGTTTTCTTATGAACTTTAAGAAACAAATCCTTTAGCAAACAATAGTTGATCACTATTTTTTTGGGTGGGTATGTCGGTAATAACACAAAATTTAAAAAAAGTAAAAAAAAAATGTTTTGTCATAATTACTTTAATATTTTTTTTATGCAGCCTGCTATATTTCCAGCAGTGCATTCATTTATTAATTACGTAATGAATTAATTAAACATCAATTATTTTCCTATGTACACCAATTAAGGCTGCACTGAAAATTGTGAAATAGTTATTACCTGTTTTCTATGTGAATTGTGAAATTTATTCCTGTGATTCAAAGCTGAATTTTCAGCATCATTAGTGTCACATGATCCTTCAGAAATAGTTCTAATATGCTGATATTGAAGAAACATTTACTATTATTATAGTAATCACTTTTGATCTATTTAATGTGTCCTTGCTGAATAAAAGAATGAACTTTTGAACGTTATACAAATATATAATATTTGAAAAAAAAATAAAAAATACAAATAGTATGTGTAAATGCTTAGAAAGTATAGCAGCATGAATTTTAGAAACAGGCACAGTCCCATTTGCCTATCGTTCTCACCATGTTGTTGGTCTTGTCACTAAAGGCAAAATAGCCCATGACTAACCCATTAAAAAAAAAAAGAGAAAAAGAAAGAGAGCATCACATACCGTGAGAAACAAACAAACTCTGTCGAAAGTAAAAGGATTCAGCTCTTGCTATGGATCAACTCTGAGGAAAGTGAGATATCATAAACAGTGACCGACGCTATCACATGGTCCCCCATTCCCACATCGGAGCTCTGGCGTCTCAGGACGACTGAAATGGAAACAAGGGCCCAAAGGTGCAACACATTAGAACACATGATTTAATGTTCTGGTGACAGAAGAGTTTGAAATATGATGCAAAACGCTGTCAGAACATGATACAACATGAGATAGAGAACAGCTTGGGAAGTAAACGCTCCAGTTCGTCCTTTTGACTTTTTTTTTAATCCTATGGAGTCCCTTATGTTTCATCGCACTGATGTTATTTTTGGCACAATACAGGCCAAATGTCAAATGCCTTCATCATATATACACACAATCTGAAAGTAACAGCACAACAGTTGTATTGTTCACAGTGTATATTTATAGTTTGCGGGCTATAATCAGCACTGTGTATATTAATTATTAAAATCTGCACCTGTAACGATCACCAGTGAGAGTGCCCGGGATAACCATCAGAGGGCACTACAACCCGGACAATCACCACACATCCACTAACTACATTTCCCACAATCCTTTGCCTAGACTTATCAGCCATCATCACATTCACCTGTGTGTCATTACCTTGTTTAGCTCATAGATATCATATAATAAAGGCTAGATGTCTCGTCCGCGCTGCTGGCCAATGGAGGTCGATGTCCGCACACGGCGGCCATCTTGCCACAGGGAGCTCGCTCACTCGTAACATTGTGTTAATGGTGCATGTACTTTTTAAATAACCATAACTTGTTCAATTTTCTACTGATTTTCAAACGGTTTGGTTTGTTATAAACGTCAGAGATGTAGTTATGACACTGCATACTTATCAATAAATATAATATAATATATTTAAACATGTTCAAGCATCCATAATTATAGCCACGTTAATAACGTTTGTAAGAAACCAAACCGTTTGTAAATCCGTCAAGATTTCAGCGAGATAAGAGGATTTGTGTTCGTGCTGATCATCACCTTACTTCAGATACCACAGAGCTCGCCAGAAAGCTTCCCTGTGACAAGATGGCCGCCGGTGTGATGCCGTTCAAGACTCCGCCTTAAGACATCTAGCCTTATATGGATATCTATGGTTTAGCTCACCCCATATAAGCCTGGTTTTCACATTCACTCCCGGTGAAGTCTTGTTTAGTGTTTACACTGCGATTCTGAGCGTGTTTGTGTCCTGGTTACCTGGATGGGAAGTTCAGATCATTTTACTGACTCTCTTGTTTGATCTCCTTCATCAAAATGAGTCATTTCGTTCATTTAAGGGGCTTTAAATGTTATACTTTTAACAGGCAAATTCCCCGAACACATCCACCTATACGCAATCTTGATCATATTCTGAATTAAGAAATCATTATAATGCAGTCAAAAATAATTTAAACAGGGAACATAAATAATTACTTTAACTTCCGAGTCTTTCGTTCGTGACAGACGCAATGAACGGATCGTTCATGAACGACTCATCACTAGCCTACAGCCTATAGGTGAATGTGGTGATGTCTGATTAGTCTGGGCAAAGGATTATGGGAAATGTAGTTTGTTGGATGTACGTTTGGTGATGCTCATTCTGTTCACTGGTTCTCTGGTCGCCGTGGTTTTGTTATAAACTATAAAACTGCATTTGGATCCAGCTCTTCTTTTGTTTTTTGAGTTCACCCAGCATTACAGCACCAATGCCTTTACAACATTGCAAATTGAATAATTTCACTCAACTAACCCATCGGTTTTAATGAAAGGGAAGATGTCTGAAATGTACAAAATTCATGGAAATACTGAATAATAACTCCATTAATTGCAATAATTATTCAATTAAAAAATAACAACATGCTACTCTGGGACTTTTGTGCCATTTCTGGTGGCCCATCTTACCCCAAGGGTCTAATTTGATCTTTTTATTTAAAAAAATGCACAAATCAAATAAAAACATTAATTTTTCCACAAATCCCTCTTTAACAAACGGACACAAAAAACTTCAATGAGATCATATCATCTTACCCCAGGGGACATCTTACCCCGACTTACCCTATATCATTCTAGCATTTACGAAACGAGTTGTGCACAACGGATTTCCACTGCATATTCATAGCAGTGTTTTTTTGTTTTTTTATGGATACTTGTTTTCACCACAGAAAAAAGCGTAATTGTGACTTTTAAGCAGAAAGAGTTGTCATATTTCACAGTCTTGAGATCATAGGCCAACTTCTCGACAACGATTTCATTCCACTCTTATTTGATATTTAGATTTTTACTGTAACATTACTCCAGACAGTTTCATTTTGATTGCATTGTAAAACAAATCAAGTCAGTTTGAGAACCTTTATAAAGTTGGAGTGAGTCTCAGCTGTAGAATTTGCACATGCTATGAATTTCATTAGAACTCCTTTACAAGTTCCCTGTTCAGATTATTTATGTGGTGTGTGAAGTCAAGGCTTAGAAAAACAGAATTAAAGCTTACATAACAGCAACCTGACAGTCAGAATGCAAAATGCCACACTAAAAGGTTTTTAGGAAACATGAGATGCAGGAACATCTGTGCTTTTAAGCTGAAGCATGTTTGTGTCTCTTCAGAGGTCGAAATTTGATGAACTTCTCCTGTCACTCGCTTTTTGTATAATTGCAAAATGTTAGAAGTCTCATTCAACACAAGTCAAGTTTAAACAGCCCTGTGTTTGGCTCACATTTCCTCAAAAACGCTGCAAGGCCTGAATTTTCACCTTGATGGCTTGTGTTTCAGATTTTTTTCAATACCAAACACATGGCAAGAACTGAAAGATCTTCATAAAATTTGTATAAATTGGCTCTTGAAGGATCAGAAAATCATGCATGAACAACAACCACACTTGTCATTTTTTATCTTGACTGTCACTACCGTAACAGTCTTTTTCATTATTAATCAAAACAATGAAAACTGAATGTATGCAGTTCATGGTTTAATTACATTTTACATTTATTAATGCATTTACTAGACGCATTTATCCAAATGCATTTGGCTGCAAAAGCTATTTTCAACAAAAACAGAAGTGGACACACAAAGGGCCCTATCTTAGCGCCAAGTGTGTTTTGCTAGTTTCAGCCTGACGCAGTTATCATTTTCACGTCCTGCGCCACGTTGTTTAAATAGCAAATGCATTTGCGCCCATTTGTGCATCCATGCGTGCTGGTCTGAAAAAAGAGGTGTGTTCTGGTGCATTGTTGGCGCGTTGCTATTTTGAGGCAACAGAAGTAGACTGAGCCATTGACCAACTGAAACCTGCTCTAAAGTCAATGATGCAATATACTGTATACAGTACACTCTAAACAAAAATGGTGCTAAATAGCACTAAAAGTGGTTCATTGGCTTGTAATCATAGGGGAACCACTTTAAGTGCCATATAGCACCTATCTTTAAAGGTGCTATACAGCACCTTTGTCAAATGGTGCTATGTAGAACCATAAGAGGTGCCATATAGCACCTTGGTTGTTTATAATTGCTTCAACAAAAATGGTGCTCAACAGTACCCAACAGTGGTTCTTTGGCTCGTAATAATAGGGGAACCTCTTTTGGTACTATATGGCACTTAATTTTCTTTGAGGAATACGGCGCTCGCGCTCACTCACGTGCACCTGACATGCACAGTGCACACTAATCGGCGCGTACGTTTTTATTTAATTATATATTTATTTATTATGATTTTTTTTTTTTTTTACTTTCAAAATGACAGAATTCAACAACAAGTTCTTGACACATTTTCAAATTGTGTAAGTATAAATTTAAACACGTTTTTAAACATAACTTCTCTCGTCACTCATTTGTTTAGCCTAATTATTTGACTAGGCCTACACAAATAACAAAAAGCAGTTCATATATGAATATAGCTTTTTATTGAAGTTTGTGACATAATTTCAGTAGGCCATATATCTGACTTCACATCCACACAAATTTTTTCTGTGGTCAAAAAGTCTTGTGTGGGGGCCCTGGAATATATATAGGCGGGACTTGTATTCAGGAAAATCACTATATTTTAATGTCGTTTTTCTAATCCTATCACCAACTAAACTAAGAGACTAAGAGAGCCTTTAAATAACTGTAGGTGCTTAACAGGTTTTTTGTATGGTAATGGTGACATATAGCACCTTAACCACCCCAAAGAACCGCTAAAGAACCGCTGAAGAACCAAACTGGGCTTAACAGGTTCTTTAAATGGTAGTGGTGCTATATAGCACCTTAACCACCGCAAAGAACCCCTGAAGAACCGCTGAAGAACCATTTTTTTTTTTGTGTGTAGGCTACCAGTCAAAAGTTTGGAAACATTACTATTTTCAATGTTTTTGTAAGAAGTCTCTTATGCTCATCAAGCCTGCAGTTAAAGAAAGAAAGAAAAAAAAACAGTAATATTATGAAATATTATTACAATTTAAAATAATGGTTCTCTTTTTTAATGTATTTTAAAATGTAATTTATTTTTGTGATGCAAAGCTGAATTTTCATCAGCAAGTACTCCAGTCTTTGGTGTCTTATGATCCTTCAGAAATCATTCTAATATGATGATTTGATACTCAGTTATTATCAATGATGGAAACAGTTGTGCTGTTTAATATATTTTTTTGGAATACTTTTTTCAGGATTCATTGATGAGTAAAACGTTAACAGCATTTATTCATTAAAACAGCATTTATTCAAAATAAAAACATTTCTAACAATATAAATCGTTACCATCACCTTTTATCAATTTAACGCATCCTTGTTGAATTAAAGTACTAATTTCTTAAAAAAAAAAAAAGTTATTGTTCCCAAACTTTTGAACGGTAGAGTATATTGTTTCAAAAGATTTCTATTCTAAATAAATACAGTTCTTTTTAACTTTTTATTCATCAAATAATCCTCAGGTTATAAAAAAATTATTAAGCAGCACAACTGTTTCCAACATTGATCATAAATCAGCATATTAGAATGATTTCTGAAGGATCATAAGACACCAAAGACTGGAGTACTTGCTGATGAAAATTCAGCTTTGCATCACACAAATAAATTACATTTTAAAGTATATTAAAAAAGAGAACCATTATTTTAAATTGTAATAATATTTCATAATATTACTGATTTTTTTTTTCTTTTTTTTTTAACTGCAGGCTTGATGAGCATAAGAGACTTCTTTCAAAAACATTAAAAATAGTAACGTTTCCAAACTTTTGACTGGTACTGTATATATATATATATTTTATTTTTTTAAAGAGCGCGTTAGTAATGTGCGCCTATAGGCGGGTCCACAACGCGCGCACACTCTGCTTATTAAACACACAGGGACACACAGCAGCACACAAACATGCCAAATATTTTAAATAGAAGGATTACAATGTAAAAGATTATTATTGTGCACATAAAGATATGGTGGAATCCGGCTTGTCCCGTAGATGTTCTGCTTGCGCACTTTTACCTCGCGCACGAGCAGATCCGTTTGCGCTCTGGAGACGCGTTCGGTCTTTCCACTATCAAATTCCAGGGAAAACGTAAAAATTCTACGAAGTGGCTTATTCGTACGAATTCATACGACCTGACTCGTACGAATTAGTACGATTTTTGCAAAATCGTACATATTTTACGAATTGGCCAATTCGTATGAATTCATACGAATGACCTACCCCTGACCCCGCCCCTAAACCTACCCATCACGTGGGTTTAGACAAATCGTACAAATTCGTACGAGTGAGGTCGTACAAATTTAGCCAATTTTTTATCATTCGTACGAATTCGTACGAATTGGTCGTGAGATAGCGTTGCAAATTCCGTCATGTAAATAGCGAATCTGCCATGGCGCGAGCGCAAATGGGAGATGAGACTCTGATTGGTTTAACGCACGTAAATCCCAAAACACACCCATTACTCACTGAGAATGGGGACAACCCTTTTAGACCATGCGCCAGGCACGCCGACCATTTTCCCCGTCGTTAAACTATAGCAAAAGTTGATTCGGACTCGCCCTGAGTGAACTTGCGCCCTGCGCTTCAGACCATGCGCTTAGATCGTTAAAATAGTGCCCTTATTTTTTTTTTATGTTTTTGAAAAAAAGTATCTTCTGCTCACTAAGGCTGCCTTTATTTGATCTAAAATACGGTAAAAATATTATTACAATTCAAAATAACTGTTTTCTATGTGAACATATGTTAAAATTTAATTTATTACATAGGAATAAATTACATTTTAACATATATTCACATAGAAAAGTTATTTAAAATTTTAATAATATTTTAGATCAAATAAATTCAGTCTTGGTGAGCAGAAGTGTTTCTTTCAAAAAAACATAAAAAAAAAAATTAATAATTCCAAACTTGTGGTTTAACATCAAAGCTGGCTAAAGGAAGGTCACAGTTCTCCTATCAGCTCGTAAAGCTCATTTCCAGCATGTAGTGTTTACATATTACAATTTTTGCAAGCACTGATGACCAACATAGATTATTATGAGAGGGAAACCCACCGGTATGGTGGTTAGCCACAAATAAGGAAGTATTAGGAAATAAATCCCAAATCCTGATAGATAAATCAGTAACTGTGGTTTTTAACCCAAAAATGCAAGTAAGTTGATCTCATAATTCCCTGTGGTTTCCTTGTGAGGGATGTGGCTCTACCTGGCTCAGGTATCAGGGTTGGGCCCGATATAAATCGATGCAGATGAGAAACGTGCACAATCCTGGGAAGAAACTGCTTTTCTCCTTTCTTCACAAACAAGGTGAGCCGACAGCAACATCATTTTTACAGCAACCATTCTATATAATGTTTAACAGCAATGCTTTGAAAATCTAAACTCCTTTAAAGATACAGAGGATTTTTCTCTTTGAAATGCAGACCTTCACCTGTGTGGTGGGTTAACTGGCAAATTTGACTTGATTTTACTGCGTTGTAACACTGTAACACAGGTCCATATTCATTAATGATTTACCTAAGCTAAATTAACATTAGTGGTTGCATTCAGTTTTAGTTTTTTCGTCTCTATATGCAACCCATAAAGTTTATGAATGGTTGCTTGTTTTATTCAGAGGTGATGATTTTACAGCATCTGTCGTAATTTTAAGTGCTTTTTCGACAACACAAAAAGCTGTTTTATGTTTTACACTTAATATGTTAGTGATGTCCAATGGTCAAGGCTGGAGGAATAAGGATAAGTGTGTTGGGAAAACCCAGCCTCTAGTGCTGATAAGGTTTCTCGTATAAGAACTATCAGTTTGTGATTTTTTCTCTCATTTTACAGTAGAGATACTGGGATATCATGCGGTTCAGCGTCTTCTTCTTCGCCGTCCTCCTGGGCTTCCTCTACCTCACACTGGCTCAAGGTAAACGCCACAAGTGATGATGATGATGATGATGCAGCTGTTAAGCTTGTGTTTTAAATAATCGGGTTACTTTTTGAGGTTGCAATAAAGTTTAAGAAAACATACTGGGAACGCATTGCATTATGCTTTATTCGTTATTGCATCATCTTTAGTTTGCACTTATGAGATTCAGAACAACAACAAATAAATGAATATCAAACTCAAATAGTAATTTTGCCAAATTCATTCACAACATCTTATTTAATGGTGCAGCAATCTATGTTAAAATGCATGATTTTAAATGTTAATTAAAATCACTCATGCAATGTAAAGTCTGTTTTCTGTCATGTTTAGCATAATTGTCATATGATAAGTTTTAGTGATATTGCATATAGAATGTGTCTATTTGGAAAAAATAACTATAATGATTATATTACTCCTATTGTTCCACTCCTGATTAGTAAAATAAAAGCAACTAATAATTGAATAAATATAAAAGAAATAATACAAATTAAGTTCTGGTGATATACATATCATGGTTACTAAACATAATTATTTACACTGTAAAAAAAAATTATATGATCAAAAAGTTATGATAACGTGTTTTTACATGGCTTTAACTCATCAAAATAAGTTAAGCACTTCAACTTTTTTTAAGAAGTTATACAAGATTCAACACATTTAAGTCAGTTTAATGTAATTTAAGTTGAAATGACTTAAAAATCCAAGTTGATTGTACTTAAAAACTTAAGATAGCAATCATCCGGGAGATCGTTCTTACATGATAATATTGACATTTATCGTTTTATGAGACAGTGACACATTCACTAAATCTGTAAAATAGGACTGTAAAATAGTTCTGATGTGTGTGTATCTCTGTCTGTAGGCTCGTATGAGGACTGCTGCCTGCGGTACGCCAAGATAGTGAAACCGTCCATGAGGAACAGAGTGACCAGCTACAGAAAACAACAGCAGGACGGAGGCTGCAACATCCCTGCTATTGTGTAAGCAACATATATATGATCATTTATAAACGTGCACTTTTTAGACTGTGTACAAAAAGTTAAATTTTGCATGCCCATTTATCACTTCATAAATAACATGTTTCAGGTAGAAAATATATAAGAAGTGAAAGTGACGGCCAAGTATGGTAACCCATACTTGGAATTTGACCTCTGCATTTAACCCATCCAAGTTAATGCACACACATTAGGAGCAGAGTAGTGAGTAGTAAACACACACACACACACACACTGCAAACGTGGATACACACACCCAGAGCAGCGGGCAGCCTTTGTGTGGCGCCCGGGGAGCGACTAGGGCTTAGGTGCCTTGATCAAGGGCACCTCAGTCATTTCCCACCGGCTCTGGAATCGAACCAGCAACCTTTGGGTTACCAGTCCAACTCCCTAACCACTAGGCCATGACTGCCCCCAAGTCTTTTCCATATGGGAAGTGTGTGCATGACATGTTTGAACGTCTGTGAAATCATGATGCAAGAAAATGCACTTACCCAATTTGTGACTCTGTCTACATCTGACCTCATGGTTAATGATGTTTGATGCAATGTTCTCTCCCTGCAGCTTCACACTGAGACACGGCCGTGTGTTTTGCGCTAATCCCAAAGAGAAATGGGTCAGGGAAGTCATGCAGAGGGTGGACAGTCAGGAACCATTCTCACCTATGAAGAAGAAGGTGAATATAAAATGTATATAGATCACAATTTCTGTTTTATTTTCCTTAGCATTTGCAATCACCTGTTGACTTTAATACTCCTGCAGAGTGAAAGAATTATTTTAGTTGAATATTTTTAAGGCAAGACACTATTAAGGCAAAAAAAACTACACAATTTTGAGCTATTTTGCTTGCATAACATGTCCGTAACATGTAACAAACATCCAAAATGTACATTTATGTATTTTACTGCACTTACTGTACATACACTAAACTTTACAGTTTTATTCCTATCTATATTTGAAAGGTTTTTATATTGTGAGGGTGTTGTTCATCATTTGCCTGATTTATATATTTGATTTCTTAAAAATATAGTGGAAAAAAAAGTCTGCCTTTTGACAGCATTTTTTTATTTATGGTGTTATAAATTATAAATATTGTGTAAATGTATGCAAATTAGGGCATATTTAATTAGATAATGCATCATTTGTCTGAATGTACTGTGATTAACTCTTTCCCCGCCAAATTTAAAAAAAGAAAAGTTGCCAGATAGCCAGCATTTTTGATCATTTTCACAAAACTTTCATGGCCCTTATAATATTTTGTTGTAGGAATATCTGAACATGCAAAATATCAAAAGAAAGAAGAGAGCCTCTGTAAAAAATTTAAATAAAAATAAATAAAAATTTCATTCTACCTTCATGCATGTGGATAAGTTTAATAAAAAATAAAAAAATTAGCATAATTGGAAAATGGAGAAAGCAGAAAGCAGAAAATGGCGGGTAAAGAGTTAATCAACTAGGGAATGTATGTTGATATCTATCAATCGGTTCAAAGTTTTACCCTATTCATGTGGTGTCTTGCCTTAGATGTTCAAAAATTCCATATAGTCATAAAAATGGCATTCATAATAATTATAAAAGATGAACTTTGCCTAAAGCAATATGTTTGAAATGTAATGAATTATTTTTCTTTTGATGTACAGAATGTAAGGGGTTAAACAAACAAGCCAGAGGACCAGAGGGAAAGCTGCCCGAGTGTCTCGGCCAATCACATTCTTTCTTTGAGCTCCGGCTCTCCGAGCGCATATTTCAGCATGGATTGACTGGTGTTCCCAGTACTTCCTGTGGTATCAGGTGGTATTTCCTGTTTCCAGACCTTTGTCGCTTCACTGACGGACTGCTGGTTTAATGCTCAGAATGGGAGATGGCCATTATTTCCCCTTTTCCACACGCTGCTGTAACCTTCACTTCCAGGCTCTCTTATACAAAACCTTGTGAGCTGCCTTGATGTCTACTTCTAAGCAACTCAATCAGTTAGTGCTCCTCATGTAAACCGCACAGGAGTCTTACAATTCGGCATTGCATGTTGTTAAGCTAAAAATACAATAATCTAATAACCAGAAAGTATATTTGAATTCCTTTCGCAATGTATGTAGTATATGATGCTTGCTATGTAGGCAGCTTATAGGTTTTAGAGCAGAGCTTAATTGTATTAAGCTAATGTATCATGGACTTTCACTTTGCACACTTTGTCTGACCGCTTTTTGCCCCACAGTATCTATAATAAACAGTCAGTGTGATTAAAATATTAGACAATAATTAGCCATAAATGTGGGTGGGAAGGTTTTGCAATTGCAAGCAACACAGATAATCCTTCAATTTCCTTATGAGTTTATTATACAGCTGACGCACCGACAAGTGATTTTGGAGTTTGTACGGTATTATAATGCGTTGTAAATTATGATTTGTTTTTGTGCTTTAATGCAATACGCTTAAGTGATTCTTTTATAGTTAGCCTGTTGATAAAAACGAATGTTCATAGATCTCATTTATTTTCGTAAATCTCAGTTTCTTTACTCTGTGTATTTCAGTAAGGTTTTATATGTTTAGTAGAGTTTATTATTTAAGTGGTACTACTGTATTTCACATTTAATGTTCACTTTAACACAGTGAGAAAGTATCTTTATAGAGCGCGTGATGCAATGTCACGAGCTCTTTATGTTCCTGATAAAATATTCTTTACACTGCAGATTTTTGCTCATATATGACAAATAAAATGTTCTAAAATAACTGGATTTATCCTTTTTTTTTTTTTACATGATGCATGTCGATAATTGTGAGGTTCTTTTTTAAAACTGAGTTTAATTTAAGCATCAGATGGTTCTCCTAAAATCCCTTAGAAGACACAAATGAGTAACAGTTGTCAAGCTAAGAGTATAGAGCTAAAAAATTACACTGTAAAAAAATGTGGCTGCGATTTAGTTATAACAACTTAAAATTTGTTGAGATAACTTAAATATCCAACTTAACTAAAGTTAACTAAACTTAATATTTTAAGTCAAGCATGAACACATACTTTTTAAAGTTGAAACAATGTTGGATTTTAAGTTGTGATAAATAATCGACAGTGTAGAGATAAAAAAAAAAGAGATAAATAAGAGAATTTGCTCATAGAAAGATCTCTGAATTTTGTTTGCAGACTGACTAAAATCTGACATGTTTTGAGATTCTCTTCTTAAAGATTAGACATGACAGACAGTAATGACAGTGATAATCCATTTCAGAACATATGAAATAGTTTTAATTGTGTTGTAACCTACTTTCACTTTCCCGCGAAACAAAAGTCACATTGTGCAATATAACAGGGTTAATAAAAAGCCAGAGGATTACAGCTTATGGCTCTTGTGAAACAGATTGTTAAATTTACTTTCTAAAGGTCAACTTTTTACATGGCGGTACAGTGACGGTATCAGATAGTACTTTTATATGTAGGGGTGAATTCAGGGCGTTTGGGACACTTTTTCCCCATCGAGAAACTTAAATGTCCCAATCAACCTGAATTCACCCCTGGATTATTATCATAAATAAATCTTTCCTAATCTGTTTTTGGGGGTCTTTTACATGCACACTTACAATATAACATTGTTTTTTAAATGTTCTTTAAAGAATACAATCAATTTCCCCAAAACAAAGTGCCATGCTATTGTTTTCTTAGTGAAAGATGTGTCAAATTCTCCCATGCAACCATCACTTTCTTGTCATGGCTAATAGCAAACGCTTTAGACACGCCGTCTGGATATCCGCCTGTCCTGCAGGTTCCAGCGTGCTGCTGTTGTCCCGAAGCTCTCGTTTCACGTGTAACATGTGAAGTCCCGTTTCTGCACCTTTACGCCAGTTTTCCTCTCTCTTCCTCGTTGGTGGTGCTGATAAAGGCTGAGGCATGTCTGCTCAGATAACATCTTAGCAAGTGTCTTCAGAAATTGGCTTCCTCTGTGATAAATTGTTTCCAGTCGGTACGGTTCATTCTGCCTTCGAGCAAAACATATCCCGCAGCAAAGTTGGATTTCTATACATCAGATGCGCAAATGGAGGCTGTAAAATGTGATTTTCCCTGGTAATGATATGACTTGAGTGATGAAGATAGTTATCTTTATCGTTCCAAAGCCTGAGGACTCAAGCGTTACACAGATGCATCACTACAGCCGACTTATAGCTTTTACCAATCCTCCAAAAATGATCTTATGATATTCACAGAAATGACTCTAATGAGTAAGTTCAGTGAATCAACAATATACAACACGAATAGCTGTAAATGCACGAATCATGAACAAATTAGCCTACTTTTATCAACTGGTTCCTTTTAATGAGTCAAAATCACTCAGTGCAACCAGCGTAGACCCATTCATAAAACAATGACTCTAAGTCGGTTCTTTTTAGTGAATCTATTGGTGTGTTCGAGCAGTTGTGGGGCGAAAAAAATAAATAAATATGCATGTCAATGTTGACCCACAACTGTTTGGTTACAAACATTCTTCAAAATATCTTCCTTTTTGTTCAACAGAAGGTGAAAAAAACAATAAGTAACATTTACTAAATTTTTCTTTGGCAAGTTTTTGCACGCATATTTTTGAAGTAAATTTCACACGCATATTTTTGAAGTAAATTTCACACGAATATTTTTGAAGTAAATTTCACATATGGAATTAAGTAAACTCTACTTAACTAAATTAAGTGAAAGTAACAAAGAAAATAAGTAATTCTAACTTGGCTAGTAAAAGGTTGAGTAATATTTATTTAGTTGAAGTTTCCTTTGCAATACATTTCACTCAAACATTATAATTTTGAATTAAGTATATGCTTAACTCAAAAATACCTAAGTAATTAATATAATAGATATTGTGTAAGACAGCATATCTACATATCAGATGTTAAGTGTCATGTGAACGCAGAGACCTCCATACTTGGTAGACAATACACAATGACGGTAACATTGATGGATCGTTTTTGTGTTTGAATGTGTCATTTTGAGTAGAAAATGAACTCCAAATGGCACAAAATGTCACGTTACTGATCCTAACAACAAAAGCAATGATGAAACAGTGTAAATACAGTTTGAAAACAGTGAAAAATCAACCTCATTAATTATTCAAGGCCCAGTGCATGATGGGAACACCAGTATCAGAAAAGTTGAGTAATTTTACTTAATTTTATAACATTGATATTTACGCTTTCATTTCTACACGCTTGACTTGAGTACTAATATAGAATTTACTTAATTTTTTTAAACTCTTCCCTGAACTAACTTTTTCATGTAAATTACATTGTTTTTTTCTGTAGTATTTACTTTAACACAAAATCATTTTTATCAGTGTGAGTAACCAACAGGGTGAGTAAATGATGACAGAATATTCATTTTTGGGTGAACTTTCACTTAACAACATACTACTATTAGTTCAATTTACAAACAAATGTCTCACTTTTTTTTTTGTGAGTTCATTTCATTTTTATTTATCTCGAACAATCAGCAAAACAAAATTTTTAAACCACAAAATACAACACAAACAGTCAGAATTTAATAACAAAACAAAAAAATAAATATATATATATATATATATATATATAAAAGAATTAGTTCGAGAAGGAGCAGGCGGAAGCAATTTAATCCTGCCTCTTATTTCACAAAATAATATTATTACAACTTAAATAGATATGCAAATACCGCATATCGCAGTTAAATACCACAGTTAAAACATGAATTGCAACAAGTGTAGTCCTGTTCGCAAAAAAAATTATTCTAATGAGCAGGTTCTTTTAGTAAATCAACAACATAGGCATACAACAAGGCGACTAGAGTAGTCGGTTCAGTTTAGTGAGTCGAATAACATTCAGTGCAACCACTGTAGTTGGTTAAAAATATATATTTTTAGTGAATCAAACATATACAATGACAAATCGAAGTGCAATTCATCTTTACTTTCACAGATGTCAGTTTTGAGAAGAACATGAACACTAAGTTCTGTCCTTTTTAGGTGTAAAACAACCTTTTTCAAACCTTTTGCCAGCCAAAAACATTGATTTTTACAATGAAATATTTACAATAATAATATTATAGGCCTATTGAATGATAAAGTGTGTGTCTAATGTCACTGCATGCATACTTTGAGAGAGAGAGTGTTTATTATTCGACATCTTCCTTTAAGTATATTCTGCCCAACCCCGCAGGTAATCGGGGCCTCAGGGAACTTTATCATCAGGGATTAATGCATAAAAACCAATTCAGGTGTGCAACAACATCCTTTCAGAGCTGATAATGCAGAATATTAGGAAAGCAAACAGTGTCCAAATATGTGGGTCAGGTTAAATATTTAGGTCACAAATGCAAAAACATCATTCAATGCTCATTGTGCCAAAAGGAACCACAGCTCGTTGTGTTTAATGTGTTTCCATTGTTTTTTAATCCGAGACAACTGTTATTGTTGCTATTGGTGGTTTTGGGAATGCATGCATATCTTAGAGGGATTAGATTTCCTCTTCAAAGAGATTTTATTTAATGTGACTCAGTTCCGAACATGTTGGAGCCCGGCTTTAACATGCAGGAATACACAAGCACTTTACCTCATGCATTGCCAACTATGAGGAACACAATGTGGTTGGTGTAAGGTCTTATAAAGTGAACAGCTCTGGAATGATGTGAAAGTTAATGAAGAATAAGAAATGTTTTCTCGTCCCTGAACTCCTCAGCTCGAATGAATGGTACTTTGTGAACACAACTTACATGACATAGTTGTTTTCATTATTGCAATGGAATAATCACATTTTTGTGCACATTATTTATAGGTCTTACACAAAACTTTAATTTACATTAATGCATTTGGCAGACACTTTAATCCAAAGCAACTTACACTCACCTAAAGGATTATTAGGAACACCATACTAATACTGTGTTTGACCCCCTTTCACCTTCAGAACTGCCTTAATTCTACGTGGCATTGATTCAACAAGGTGCTGAAAGCATTCTTTAGAAATGTTGGCCCATATTGATAGGATAGCATCTTGCAGTTGATGGAGATTTGTGGGATGCACATCCAGGGCACGAAGCTCCCGTTCCACCACATCCCAAAGATGCTCTATTGGGTTGAGATCTGATGACTGTGGGGGCCATTTTAGTACAGTGAACTCATTGTCATGTTCAAGAAACCAATTTGAAATGATTCGAGCTTTGTGACATGGTGCTTTATCCTGCTGGAAGTAGCCATCAGAGGATGGGTACATGGTGGTCATAAAGGGATGGACATGGTCAGAAACAATGCTCAGGTAGGCCGTGGCATTTAAACGATGCCCAATTGGCACTAAGGGGCCTAAAGTGTGCCAAGAAAACATCCCCCACACCATTACACCACCACCACCAGCCTGCACAGTGGTAACAAGGCATGATGGATCCATGTTCTCATTCTGTTTACGCCAAATTCTGACTCTACCATCTGAATGTCTCAACAGAAATCGAGACTCATCAGACCAGGCAACATTTTTCCAGTCTTCAACTGTCCAATTTTGGTGAGCTCGTGCAAATTGTAGCCTCTTTTTCCTATTTGTAGTGGAGATGAGTGGTACCCGGTGGGGTCTTCTGCTGTTGTAGCCCATCCGCCGCAAGGTTGTGCGTGTTGTGGCTTCACAAATGCTTTGCTGCATACCTCGGTTGTAACGAGTGGTTATTTCAGTCAAAGTTGCTCTTCTATCAGCTTGAATCAGTCGGCCCATTCTCCTCTGACCTCTAGCATCAACGAGGCATTTTCGCCCACAGGACTGCCGCATACTGGATGTTTTTCCCTTTTCACACCATTCTTTGTAAACCCTAGAAATGGTTGTGCGTGAAAATCCCAGTAACTGAGCAGATTGTGAAATACTCAGACCGGCCCGTCTGGCACCAACAACCATGCCACGCTCAAAATTGCTTAAATCACCTTTCTTTCCCATTCTGACATTCAGTTTGGAGTTCAGGAGATTGTCTTGACCAGGACCACACCCCTAAATGCATTGAAGCAACTGCCATGTGATTGGTTGATTAGATAATTGCATTAATGAGAAATTGAACAGGTGTTCCTAATAATCCTTTAGGTGAGTGTATATTGCACACAAGCAACATTGTGGTTTAATTCTTATTTAAAGGGAAGAACTCAATGTGTCCAGGTGGAGGGTATCAATTCAGACTCAATGAAAGTGGTTAAGGGAGTCCCCCAAGGATCTGTACTGGGGCCATTATTATTTACTAAATATATAAACTGTCTTGATGTTAATGTTGAAAATGCAAGGTTTCACTTTTTATGCTGACGAAACTGTCATCTATTGCTCTGCTCCTACAAAAAAAAAAAAAAAAAAAAAAAAACCTCTGGGTGATTTACAATCTGTTTTTGATATTATTCAAGCAAGGTTTTATACTTTAAAGCTGGTTTTAAATGATGAGAAAACAAAATGTAGAGGATCTATTGACAGAAATGCAATATAAGATCCATTACTATGTTTTCAGTGGTGAATAAAGACCTTACTTAATGAACCGTTATGTTTTTATTACCTTAGAATGAGTCATTTATATCCATAGACATGTATAGAAAGGCTAGATGGCTCAAGGCGGAGTCAGCTGTGTCGTCACTTGGCGGCCATCTTAGGTCAGGAGACTGCGCTGCTGCTCCCTGCTGCTGTGGACGGAAGGTGAGTGACATACGCCAACTAAAATGCTCGTAACTTGCTGAATTCTTGACGGATTTACAAACGGTTTGGTTTATTACAAACCTTATTAACGTGGCTATGATTTGTGCTGATGCCGTTTGTGGCTATAATTTTTCACAAGTATGCAGTTAAATAGCCGCATCCCTGACGTTTATGACACACCAAGCCGTTTGAAAATCGGTTGAAAATTGAGCAAAATATAGTTATTTCAGCACTACATGCACAATAGACTTTAATGTTATAACTGGACGAGCGGTCCTGTCCTAAGATGGCCGCCGTGTGACGTCGTCGGGTCCCATTGGCTCTCAGCGCCGGTAAGCTATCTAGCCTTTCTATACATGTCTATGTTTATATCTACATAACCGCGGGCACCCCACTTCTATGAAGGTCGACATATTGTGACGTCATGTTTCTACCGTAGCCGACAGCGAACAAACAGCGCTACAGAGCGCGTTTCGTCACTAACTTGAATGAGAAGCAGCAGAAAAAGACGCAGCAGAATACTCAGGTTGTCCCTGACTCTACAAACGTGGAGAAAAACATGCTGTCTGAACGACGCCTCGGACATCGTAACGTTAGCTATTTGCCTAGCTGCTTTGATGCTTTTATCCATAGCTCTGGAAACAAGCTATGGTAAAGTCAGTGAATAAAAGACTAACACAATGATGAACAAGTAAAAATAACAATCGCAATAACATGTGGTTTTACTGAACAATTAAGTGAATATAATTTAATATAAAGAAACCTCATTGCTTGACTTGCTACTCCCTGCTGACTCAGACTCAGACGACGACATCTTCCGATCCTACGTCGGCCACCGTAGCTTCCGCCTTTCCACTGCGCACGACATTCGCATTCGATTGTCGCATTTCGCCCCCTGGTGTCAGTCGCACGGAACTTTGAAATTGGTCGTGATGCAACCGTTACCCTCGGCTATTCACAATGGTAAAATTAATGATTTTAATGAATGTAATGCATGCATGAATATATCCACACAAAACAAATGACCCTCAATACATCTTATATATAAAAAACAGTCGATTTTATAGAGCTAATCAATATAAATATTTATTTAATATGATACAAATATTTTTTTCAGCCATAATTATTAATAACCGTCATTTTGCAGGAATAGCGTTTACATTAAAGTATTAAAATATTGGTAATTCTAGCTTCGCGCTTATAGTTTTGATTAGAATACATCACATCCGGTCGACCGGTCGCATACGGTCTAGCCGCAGAAGTTCAGATATTTCAACGCATCCGAAGCTCAAATCGGATCCGAAATTTCCGCATACGCATATGATCGGAACTCCCCGTACGTCTCTCCATAGGAAATGAATGACTTCCGGTCCGACGGCTGTCGTTTGTCGTTTGCAGTGGAAAGGCGGCTAGAGTTTGCAAACCGAGGGATAGGCCGTGAGTGACTGCTGTTTGCAATTCGCAAATCTCACCACTAGATGGCGCTAAAGATTACACACTGCACCTTTTGGATTGTAAATTCTCAACACATCATTGTACAGACAGTAATGGAGTTGCTTGGTCTTGTCCTGCTGTTCGAAGGAAAATGTATTGGTACTTAGTGATATACTAAGCAATATAAATGTATGCACTTTATCTCCACCTTATCTCTGTTGTTCGATCCAACAAAAAGCATTTGGTAACTATTTATTGCGTTTACAATCATAGTATAATCTCTATGTACCATTTGGTGTCTTTTAGTAATATTCAGTGGTGTAGTCTAGTTTTTTGTAGTGAGTATACTGTAATATAATTATTTTTACAATTACAATTACTTTTATTTTGGTGGGTTGTAGACATTTGAGTTTCTGTGTGTTTTAATAAACTATTATTATTATTATTAGGCCTACTTGAAGTATACTCTACTGTGCAATAGTAATATATTTCTGAAATAATTTCTTCAAGTTATACCGAACTTTTATTTTGACAGGTTGTCGTGAAGGCATTACAGTTTCTAGTTTTATCAAATGAAATGGTGAAATTCTCGTGCAGTGACTCTCATAGCAGCTCTGCGATGAAAGTGCACATGTGTATCCTATCCTACATCATGTCTCAATCATAGACTGTAAAAAGGTCTCAATACAGTGAAACGCTGAAAACACCACGAGCGTGAGTCACGCGTGCTTCAGTGTGTGTGTGTGTGTGTGTGTGTGTGTGTGCGTAGTGGAGCACACATTGAACGCTCATTCCCAGAGACGCGTAGAACAATTGCAGTCTCTTTTAACTTTAATATTCACAGACACTAGTCCATATCGAGATTTGATTCATTGTACAGCCCTACTTTTGATTTATTCATTCAAAAATAGCCAAATTCCGTGACGTTCTGCTTAGCAAGCTCCATTTGTGACTGGATTCCGTGATTCGGTGTCGCTTCGCAAACACTGACGGGGTTAATATGAATGAAAGTGAAAATTCTGACACAAAACGAAGTTGTTACGTATCCTCACGATTTTTTAAGTGGGTACGGCGTATACCTGCGTATCACGACTACACCACTGGTAATATTAAAACACTTATGCATGCACTAAAGATTAAAGAAAGATTTAGTGAATTGCAAATGCTCCCAAGGCTGTATTTTTATTGATATTTTATTGTACAGTATGTTGTTGTTTGTTATGTGTGCATTTGTATATCCGGGCCGGCTATCTTGGCCAGGACACTGCTGTAAAAGAGATTCGTAATGGTTCTCTCCTGGTTAAATAAATGCAAAAAAATTATAAAAAAATGCATATGCATATGCAGCATTTCTGTAGCTCAAACATGGGTTTGATTCCCAGGGAATGCATGAACTGATAAAACATATACCTTGAATGCAATGTAAGTTGCTTTGGATAAAAGCATTTGCCAAATGCATAAATGTAATTGGATTCAAAATATTCATATTATCAGTTCATGCATTCCTAGGGAATCAAACCCAAGACATTGGTGTTGAACACTATGCTCTAAAATTCATCATGTTTGACTTTGCAATTGCAAATGACTTCTTTATGATGTCCAGTAAACACACAATGAATAAATTTTTTGATGCATCAAATTAGGGGTGGCCTCTTAGAGTGGAGTCATAGATGAGTTTTGCAAGATTCTGTTTCAATTATGTATTTTGTGATATGCTTGTTTTGTTATGGGAAAGGACTGTATATTCGTTTCCCATGAAATGGAAACTCAGAGCATCATATGCAAACAGAAAGAATAAAATTACTACAAAAAAAAAAAGAAAGTGAAACGCAGACCCTGACTCTATGATTAATTCAAATGAACTATATAGATCTTTAGCAAAAATATCCCCCATTTGCTGTGTTTTACATTTATTAAAGTATCCGGGGAACTCCAAGACTTGCAATTACAATCTCCTTGCCAAAAATGTGTGCCGGCTAAAACATGATAAAAGCAGTTGCTCTGGGGAATTGGTTGTTAAGCTTAAGACAAGACGTATAATCCTCTCTGATAAATATGAAAATCCTTTAATTTCATACATGTTCACATGTCATAATGAATCAGTTTTGCAGCAGAAATATAATAATTGACTCCATTAACAATAATAAAAATTTTTGACATATGATAATGAACACATCTGATGGCATCTCCGAGGAGCATGAGAGGGTTTATGAAGAGGGCTGTGTATATACAGTATAATGCACATTATTTGTGTTCTGTTTTCTATGTTAAAGTGTAATTTATTCCAGTGATCAAAGCAGAATTTTCAGCATCATTACTCCAGTCTTCAGTGTCACATGATCCTTCAGAAATCATTCTGATATGATGATTTGCAGCTCAAAAAACTTATGAATATCAATGTTACCAACAGTTAACAGATATGCAAAAAAAAAAAAAAAAAAAAAAAAATGGTTACCCATAGTTTGGAACAACTTGAGTGTGAGTCAATTTTCATTTTTGGGTAAACTATCCCTATAAGTCTCCATTATCTCCCTAAATTTCCCAAAACTTGCATATGTTCTGATAAAGAAGTATTATTAGAGCTTTTGGCATGTTTAAACACACAGCAAGGAACATGCTGTTTCTGTAGAAGATCTGCATGTCTCGATCTTTCGCTGAACAATAAATTAAGCAGGTAAATGTCAAGATGCAGATCAGATCTGGATGTGTTTTGGTACAGTATCACTGCAGGGCTCACTCATCAAACAGTAGAGAGGGTGCGTGACTCATGTGTTTTCATACTTCCCTGGGCTTTAGAATTCATAAAATTACAGTGAATCAAAATGAAAAGAATTTGGCACAGATTTCAGCTGAATTATGATTAAGTCTTGTGTGAAAGTGTGAAAGTCTTGATAGGATGACATTAAATGCTTCATCTCAGCGTTTCATGTTAATGATGGCAATCACACTGACAATCTGTTTTGTCAACAGTGGAACTATTAAAATCCATAAATTGTGCCTGACAGGTCATTCAAGTGCCATTTACGCCCCTCAAACACATGTGTAAAATGAGTTCAAAAATGAATAAGAATGTAATTTGTGCTTACTATGCTATCAATATCACTTTTAAAACTGTATTTAGGGGTTCAAGCGTGTTGCGCTGATTTTATTAATTGTTAGAATTTCAGGGGATCAGCATTCTCCCCTAAAAGTGATCGGGCAGACCAAACCGTAAGTCGTAGAGACTTGAAACTTTGAGGGATGGCAGTACTCACACCGTCTACAACGACACCAAGTCTCACCCCAATCGGCCTGATGGTGGCGCTACAGCGATCAAAAGTACTTAATGGATCATAACTCCAAAACCGTTCTTTGCTAAAGAGCAAAATTTGGGGGTATTTCGTTTTTTTTTTTTTTTTTTTTTACCTACTTTTGCAAACTAGTCCTAGGTTTTTCGCCCGATCGGAACTAAGTGACTGCGCTAAACGAATTCAGCAATTCCGCAATGGGACACCAAAGGCCACTTTTACTAAATGGTTATCCCTCTTTAACGGAATGAGATGACTTCGCCAAACTCGGTACACTTATGTACGCACTCAGTCTGTCGTAGCATGAAAAAGGACATGGAGATTGGCCACTTGATGGCGCTATAAAATGGGGGGGGGGGAACACGAAAACGGCTATAGCTACGTACGGCTATAGCTACGTAGTCTCACGTAGCCAGACCTTCAGACTGACAGAAGAAGGTCTGGACTCTATCGCAGCTTTTCTTGGCCAAGGACCGTTTGACTGACATGTAACACAACCAATCACAGTTTGTTTTGATCCACGTCATGTTTAGGGGCGTGACAATATAATGTGATGTCCCTACAATAACACACAAGCATGCGTCTAATAAATTATTAATTCAAGAACGATGTGCAAACTTCCCATACTTGTGAAAACCCAGCGTTTAGTTGATCCTGGTAAGCGCTCATTGTCACAGTTGTAAAACACAACGGCTTTCTTCTTTCATGAGGGAGTTTGGCATCATGGCATTTGTTTCCAGGCGGACCGATAAAGAACGCGACACACACGTCTTTCGGACATCCTGTAGAATTCAACCAATCAGATCGCGACTTCGAAACTCCTTAAGTGTTTCCAGAAAAGTGGAAAAGTGTGCCATATGTATCAGACGTTCAACGGTCCGTGGGCGTGACGTCTGAGGCTGAGACTGATAGCTACGCAACAGTCAGTCCGATTGACTTGAAAACTGGCTTGCTGTGTTTTTGTCCAAGGTGCCGCGATTGTCTAGGACATTCGAGTATCTCTAAAAACACGGCCGTATGGCAAGCCGTTTTAGCTGAAATTGTACCCAGCGTTACTCGTCGTAATTGCATTTTTACTAGTAAGAATTAAATTAGAGAGCTCTACAATTCAATTCTTACTAGAAACAATTCCAATTAGAGAGCTCTACAAATGAATTTTTGCTAGTCATATGTCTCCATTGACTTCCATTCATTTTTAATTACGGAGCTCTACAATTGAATTGTTACTAGTAAAAAAAATGAATTAAAGATATGTATAATTGCAAAGCTCTGTAATTGAATTAAAGAGCTCTGCAATTGCATTCTTACTAGTAACAATTCAATTGTAGAGCACCGTAATTAAAAAAGTCAATGGAGACATATGACTAGTAAAAATTCATTTGAATAGCTCACTAATTGTAATTTTTACTAGTAATAATTGAATAAGAGAGCACTCTAATTGTAATTGCTACTAGTAAGAATTGAATTGTAGAGCTCTCTAATTTAATTCTTACTAGTAAAAATGCAATTACGACGAGTAACGCTGGGTACAATTTAAGCTAAAACCATAGGCTAAAACGGCTTGCTATACGGCCGCATCGGCCAATGAATTTCGAGTGGCTGTCGACAAGGTTATCGGAACAAAACTCGCTGGGCCTGTTTAACTCACGGCCTGTGAGAAATTCAAAAGAGATCGGGCACCGAGAGGCTCCTTTGCATTTTTCAAGTGCGTGTATATCACACGATTTTTTTTGCACACGCCCAAAAACATTCATAATAATATGGTAGAACTCCTCATTCTGAGCAACATTGCCTCTAGGACCGGCGTCGTCAATCGAGCCGGTCGTTAAATATTGGAGTTTTGTTTTTTTGTTTTTTTACCTAGGCCTACTTAAGTTACATGAACTATTCCTAGATTTTTGGCTCAACCCCAATAACTGTTAAAAAGCTTTAAAATATAGGCTTATATTTCCTCAGTAAAATGCCTGTTTTGGCTGTAAATGTCTTTTCCATCTCTGATCTTGGTGATCTTACAGGTGCTACATCATGAAACATAATACTTTTACAAGTGCTAATAAAGGCTTTAAACCGCTTGAACCCCGTTAATTGCCGCTCGCAGCTATGTTTTTTTCTTTCTTTCTTTCATCAAAAGGGTGCTTTAGGCCTACCTGAATAATTTTCTGTGAAAGGAAAATGCACATTTTGATGATAAATAAATAAATGGAAATAAAAGCAACATTTTGTCACCTCTTTTTTATTACTTCTTTTTTTAGCATCTTAAACGTCCATCTGTTAGCCTACCATGATTTTAAAAAGCATGTCAGCATTAAATTCTTATTTTAATAAACACAAAGTGCCTTGACATTGAATCCAAGGCTTGTAATAGGCCTATCTTAATAAACTGTGAAACAATCCTGATACTTTTCTGAAGGCACAATAATTAAACCCAGCTAACAAGGAACATTCTCAGAACTCTGATTAACGTTCTCTCAAAGTTATGAACTACTGTTCTTCAAAGTTATCAGGTCTTTAAAAATTTTCTCAAAAATTTTCTTTTTTCTGAAACGTTCTAGTTGGACGTTCATCTAACATTTTTTAAATGTTTCTAGTTTCAGAATTTTCTGAAAACATTCCAAAGTAACATTCCCATAATGTTTGCACAATTATAAAATGGAATGTTCCCTTATCGTTCACATAACCAAGAAAATTGTTATACATTTTAAAAACTGAACGTTCAGGAATCATTCAGTAATAACGTTTTCTTAACTTAATGGGAACGTTAGCAAAACGTTATTAGAATTCCAATATTTTTGCTACCTAGGCACATTTGACTCATGAAATGTTTAAAACCTTTTAAAAATATAATATCACGATCAGATCAGACCATTAGTCTACTATGTTTATTATTTTGACAATGATAATTCATATGTATAAAAAAAAACATATGTCCGAATACATAAGAAAAAAATGATTACATGCACTGCACATTATATCAGTTGTTGACATCAAACAGCCTTGGTCTCCCTCTGCTGGTCATCAGTCATAAATGAGCTCGAAGAATAAGTGATGCTTCTGAGAAAAAACTGGCCGCCTCAATAATGCTCTGGTGTTGTGGCAAGTTTTGTATATCCTTCATAAAATGTATCCTGCTAATTCCTCCTTTTCTAAATATTCTGACAAAATATAGGCTATCTTCCAACTTTTCTTCTTTAATTCAACTCCCTAATTTCATCCATCCAACTTATATAACAAAAATGCTAGATTTCTGAGGCTTTATACAAGTTTATTCAAAGATGTGATGTTTAATTGCTTTTCTTATATATGTGTATTTTTGTAGACACATGTTTTTTTCTTTCCTGCATGCACTTAAAAATTCAAGCCTTTTTAAGAATTTCAATTCTATGGTAAAATTCCATCAAAATTAATTGAATAACCCTTACATATTAGCTTGGTTAATCAGGCCAATAAAAGACTATTTACTCTTCCTGTTTTAACAAGCTTTGCTAAATTTACAAAATTTAAAAACATTTTATTACTAATAGTGTTATTTTAGAAGTATTTATATACAATTATAGTATTTAAATTATATTTTGAATTACATTTATTTATTTATTTTGTCATTTTGCTATGCACTTTTTTAGTTTGTTTAAAACATTTCTAGATATCTTTAATTAATTTTGATTTATTTAAAATGTTTTAGTTTTTGGTCATTTTAGTATTTCAACTTTGACTTGTTTTATTTTAATTAGTTTCCAATGTAACTTTTCTAATTTCAGATCTTTTTTTAATCTAACATTCATATTTTATTTTATTTCAACTAACGATTTTCAATAGTTTTAGTTGTCAATATTGCACCATTTAAAGGTAGGGCAAGTTAGCTTTAAAGGACAAGTTCGGTATTTTACACTTAAAGCCCTGTTTACAGATCGTATCTGATGAAATAGAACGGTTAAGATTAAAATTTGGACACATGCTGCTGTCCCGAGAATTTTAGGTTTATTTCGCTTCACCCCCCCACCCCCACAATGGTTGTCTATGTGCACTGGAAGATTCCGTCCTAAAAACACATTAAACTTTCGTTTACAAAGACGTGAAACTCACCGAGTGGTCAGGGGTGTTCACTGATATGTTCACTCAAAAATCGCTGAAAAAGATGCATTCCAACAGGTTTTATCGTAGTTTTTGTCCAACTCCATTGACTTAATAGGACGTGCTGTGAGCCTGTGAGACCGCAGCACCTTTACGGTATTACTCCGCCGCTTCTTCTTCTGCTTCTTCTGTGTATTCAATCAGAGCCCGTCTACGGAGAGCCTGTCCACTCCCTATTAAGCCCTATTGTACCGAATTTTGGTTGTAGTACCACCAGAGTTCCACTGGGGGCGCTTGCCATGAGTGCAAAATGAATGGGAGTCAATGGGGCTAGACGGCTAAATTTGTCTCTTTCACCCGATTGCCGTTGAGAAATCTCAGATGTGATTGTAGATTTTGCAAGTTCAACATGGGTTTTAGGTCGAAAGTTGAATGAACGAGTACTTATGTCGTTTTGATTTCTTACAGGTTGAGTTGTTGTTGCCCATAACACGCTAGCATTCTGCTAATGACGTCAGCATTCTGACGTCACTGACATTTTGAAATACTTTTTTAAAGCAAATAAGTGACTCTAAAAAATCTAACACCCAGCAATGTGTAATTTCTTTGCATCTCCTTTCGAATACAACATTCAAATTACTAGACAAAAAATTATATCCTGAGAAAAGTGGATTTTGAGGGGTATACCGCCATTGACCTCCATTCATTCTGCACTCGTCCTGTGAGCGCCCTCATATGGAATCAGAGTGGAACTGCAACCAGTTCAAAAGCCGGAAGTGTAGTGAGAGTGAAACTTCTCGCCATATTAGACATTCTCTGATTCAATGAAATGTATGGAAGTAGAATAATGTCAAATGTTTTTGAAATAAAAAGCCTGTTGAATTGCACTACTTGAAAAAAAATAGTCATTGCATTAACCATGCTTGCATTTTAATGCATTGTATTTTTAGTGCTTACATTTTTATGGGCTGAAATTCAACATGGTTGAATATTTAAGCTGTGAATATTTCAATTAAAAACATTTCAAACACCTTTTCATTATTAAAAATTCAATAATCCATATTCACCTTTCATATTTCACTTCCAAAATATTCAAACTGTTTAAAAATACAACCAATAATATTCAACAGGCAATTTTCGGTCCATTTTATTTCGCTTTGCAAATTCGCATCCACAAATTCAGTGGTTCAAATTCGACAGTAAATTCTACATTGACGTCCAGGAACTGCAGGAAAAGCAGTAGATTGCCGAGCATACTCTCCATCTGCTGTTAGTCGACCTCACCATCAGATGGTGCAAAAGCGCTTGTTGAAGACCAGCAACAGTTAGAACAAGTCATTCATTCATAAAACCCATTTACAGCAATGTAAGTGTATTTGTGATTATTATGACGGCTGTTTTATGTTAAATTCAGTGTCTTCACGGTTACTTTTCCTGTGTAGCCTACATGCATCTTTCTCTACCGTGAACGAGATTATAATGTTATTCCCCGATGCGGATATACAGATCCAATGTTACATTTTTGAGGTTGACATATATCATATATTTGGTTGTTTAGTTGCCTTAACTTTATATTGTGGCGATGTGCTGCATGCAGGCTATTAGGGTTTCCCTCAATACTTAAGGATTCCCCTGCTGGACATATACAACGCTTAACGTAGCTTAATGGACTACAGTGATGTAAAAGACCAAACTCGCAGGCAAGCAGATGGACTCAGAATAACGCGCAAAGCTTAATGCTGAGCGTTTCCCAGTGATAGACTGCAGCTGGCATAAAGATGGCTTGATGTTGGACATTCGCACATTTAGGGACCGTCTCTAAAGTGTATACGACTTTGGTATACACGTTTCTAACTCCGATAGCATTTGAATAGAACGACTTACAGTCATAAAACCAACTGTAAAGTGTTAATTTAGTGTCAGGCATAATGCGCACCCTTTGGATTTTTGATATTTATTCAAATAAATTTAAGTTTGCTATTGAAGTCAGAAACGTGTATGCCAATGTTGTATGCAACTTTAGAGACGGTCCCTAAATGTGCCAATGTCCAATATCAAGCCAATTTTTACATTGAGTCATTTAGCAGAAGCTTTTATCCAAAGCGATTTACAGTTAAACTAACAATAGGAGGACAATATGCAAGTGCTGTGACAGTTTAAGCTAATGCAATACACGTATGCATACTACATATATATATATATATATATATATATATATATATATATATATATATATATATATATATATATGTGTGTGTGTTGATTTTATGCCAGTAGCCTATATCACGAAACGCTCAGCATGAAACTTTGCGCGTTAAGTTCATATTCTGAGTCCATCGTCTTGCCTGTAGCCTATATAATAGCCTACAGCCTACTTCCCTAATAAGGTGCGAGATTGGTCTTTCATATCACTATCAACGGAAGGAAATCCTTGAGTATGAGGTATTGAGGGAAACCGATTATAATCCTGTTCATGGTAGAGAAAGCTGATGACATGTAGAATACACAGGGAAAGTAACAATGAAGTTATTGAATGAAACATAAACACAGCTTTTGTGTGTTATCATCTTTTCCGCATATACTGACACAGATAATCATTTTCATTTTATGAATGAATGTCTTCGTCAGCAACAAGCGCTTTTGCACCATCTGATGGTGAGGTCGACTAACAGCAGATGGAGAGTATGCTCGGCAATCTACTGCTTTTCCTGCAGTTCCTGGACGTCAATGTTGAATTTACTGTCGAATTTGAACCACTGAATTTGTGGAAGCGAATTTGCAAAGCGAAATAAAATGGACCGAAAATTGCCTGTTGAATATTATTGGTTGTATTTTTAAACAGTTTGAATATTTTGGAAGTGAAATATGAAAGGTGAATATGGATTATTGAATTTTCAATAATGAAAAGGTGTTTGAAATGTTTTTAATTGAAATATTCACAGCTTAAATATTCAACCATGTTGAATTTCAGCCCATAAAAATGTAAGCACTAAAAATACAATGCATTAAAATGCAAGCATGGTTAATGCAATGACTATTTTTTTTCAAGTAGTGCAATTCAACAGGCTTTTTATTTCAAAAACATTTGACATTATTCTACTTCCATAGAAATGCCCGTGGTTTGCTTGCAATTGGCAAAGGTGCATTATCGCCACCAACTGGGCTGGAGTGTCTATTATTCAAGCTCTCAACGGAAGAATCACGGGTGTGACGCGTTTGGCAAAATAGGTCCACAAAAGCGAAATAAACCTAAAATTCTCGGGACAGGAGCACGTGTCCAAATTTTAATCTTAACCGTTCTATTTCATCAGATGGGACATTCTACCAGAAACGTACATTATCTGTCCTTGAATTGTTACAGTGAATAAAAAAGTATTTCATCCAAAAATTTCTAAAACTGGCTCATAGTTGATTTCTGTGAGTTGTTCTGTAAAGGAATATGTCATTCATTAGGTTCTCAGATATTTTTTTCTTTATTAAAAACACTTTTGAAAATTACAAATCCTGTCCATGCCCTTGTCCTCAGCCAAATTGGAGCTACAGCTTTCATAGTTTTGTTATGCTACAAACTGTTATTTAAAAAAAAAAAACTCATCAATAACAAGTTTAAGCTGTTATCATTCACATCAACTGATCAAAAACATAAAATTATATATAAATTCTACAAATAAATTCTATTTTACAACTGTCCCCATGTTTTGGTCAGTCCTGTCACGTTTACATAAAACTCTACATAAAATGTGTGAAATACACCTTTAAGGGTATCACTCAGAGGAAGTGACATAATTTGACCCAGGTGAAGCTTACATTGATTAAGGCTGAATTGTTTCATTGAATTGTATGATTTTAAGCTTGTTTTTGTATGTTTTTTTTAGGAAGACGAGCTAAAGGGTCAGGCCCTGTCACGGTTAAACATTCCAGAAAATAATGAAAATGTTTTAAATCCAAAACATGTCTAAAAAGGTTATTGAAATTCCTTGCTTGCATGTTAACAGTTTTTATGCTAGCATGCTAGCAGGCTGAGTAATGGCAGTTTACAATGGCCAACCGTCAGGCCCTGTCACATCAGGCCCTGTCACATTCCTGTGTGACACGGCCTTACAAATTAATGTTATTGTTCTTTTTTATTACATTTATTGCATATGTTATGTATTTAACGCATGCAATAGTAAAATGAAGGCCAAGGTGCTTGATTTTTATACAACTGTGGCCATGGAAGTGATTTAAACACCTAAATTCAATTATTTGGAGGGCTGTCCCAATACTTTTGGCAATATTATGTATGTCCTTGGCTGAATTTTACCATAGTCTAATATTACTTTAACATTAAAATTATAATAATAATTTAAAAAAGAAATGCCAATCAAAACTTAAATAAAGAACACAAAACATAACTTTTTCTGCATCATCAAAATCCATAAAGTCAGTCCTGTCACAGTACCGTCAGTCCTGTCACGCCATGGTCAGTCCTGTCACACAGGAAATTATGATAAAAGTGTACTATTTGAGGAAATATTAATTAATTAATCTCTTTAACTGTGTAGATGAAGGTGGGGGTATATATCCACTACTATGTTTTTATAAAAATCTCCTATGTAAAGGTAGTTATTTTACAACTATATGAGTGCCTGCGGGTATTCTGTGATTTTGTGTACTACAGTTGACCGAAAAGTTACTTATATTTCTTAAAGGAATTATAAAACCATGTTAGATACAATCAGGGACATGTGATCAATAAGAAAATGCTATCTGTATCAAAGAAATTCATTAGGAAACCATTCTAACATATACAAATTTGTCTGTGACAGGGCCTGACATTTTAGGGGTGAAATGCGTATAAAAATGTATTTTATTTAATCATAAAAACATGCTGAGATGGGATGATATGTGTTTCTCATAGTTTAACATGTCCTCCATATGTCTCAACGTTCAGATTTAAGAAAAATATATTTTTTTCCCCAAGATTTTTTAAAGTGGAAATGTACGTTTCTGGTAGAATGTCCCAGATACGATCTGTAAACAGGGCTTTAAGTGTAAAATACCGAACTTGTCCTTTAAAAGCATAAGATCACACCCTCCATTCAGAGCGTCTCCAAAGCCACGCCTCCAAAACACATGAACGCGCACAGCCAGAGCAGTCTGCATGTAAAGCGTCACGAGAGACTGCGTTAAACTACCTCATGTCTCAAAGCACATAACATTACAATAATAATGAATGTAAACAACTCACAGAGTGCTGATTTGTATTACCTGACTGCTGAAGTTTATTCAATGCATAAATCCGAGTCTGAGGACGTGAACGAGTTGCCATCTCGTAAGTACGGTTATGACATGGCGTGAACTCATTGTTTTGGTTCAGGAGGAACTGTAAAAGCGCTGCTGTTTGTTTGTGGCGCTCGGTGACTTACTTCTGTCTAACTCTGCACGGCTTTACGGTACATGCTGATGACTTGTGATGTCTGCGCTGACTGAGCGACACGTGCAGGTGCGAGGAAGTATGGAAATACATTATGTTGACAGGCTGGTAGGACATTATATCATTGTGTTCGGCCCGATGAATGCAATGATTGGATGAACATTGGTCTCAAGACTTCCACAGAAGATATATGTACATGTTTTAATATTTAGACATCTTCTATTATTGATTGCGAGTTTAAACCAGTTTAACAAAAAGTGTTTATGAAAAAAATTGCCTACACTTTAATGAAAGCAAAACATGGAAAATTAAAGCTAATGTTTTGTCTTGAATATTATTATTTTTAAATATAGATACAGAAATATTTTCATATTATTTAATGTTATAAAAAAAATTAAGCAATGCATTAATACGACTCGAATTGTGTGTCCACTTTACGCCCTTTTTTAAAGATAAAATATTCCACAAGTCACAAGGTATGAAGACTTATGGAACATAGAAGCATATTTATTAATCAAGTAATACAATTTTTACAGTAAATGATAAATGCTGATTGAAAAAGTATAAAATTATACACTGTAAAACTCAACCGTCTTACTGTCAATGCTGTTATTATTATTATGCCCCAACACACATTAATATTAGTGCTGGGCAACGATCAATCGCATCCAAAATAAAAATTAGTGTTTACATAATATATGTATGTGTGTACTGTGTATAATTATTTTGTATATATAAATAAACACACATGCATGTTTATATTTAAGAAATATTTGCATGTAAATACTGTATATATATTTATACATAATTTATATTTTATATAAATATAAATATATATAAATAATAACACATTTTAATTAATCTTAAATATATACATGCATGTGTTTATATTTATATATACAAAATAATTATACACGCACATATATATGTAAACACAATCTTTTATTTTGGATGCGATTAATCGTTGCGCAGCACTAATTAAAATGTATTAATTTAGCTTGGCTTGCAATCAATGAACACTTAAAGGAACACTCCACCGTTTTTTGAAATAGGTCTTATTCACCTTCTTTCCTACATTTAGATAGGTGGGCAAATGCATTTTTGTCTCAGTGCATGCATTGTTTTAGTTTGACAGGGTCGGCGCTAGCTTAGCTTAGCATAATGAATGGAATCCTTTGTTGCCAGCTAGCATGTCCTGAGTAAAAGTGATATAAAATGTTTTAAAAACCCACCTAATTACTTCTTGTGGCCTGCGTATTCACAACAAGTACAAATAGCGATGCAGATTAACACTAGACGATTTCCTATGCAGATATTGACTTGGGACTATATTAGGGGGAAGCACAGGTGAAGCACTGCTACTTGGGCGCAGAGATATCACGCCCAAGTAGCAGTGCTTCGCCTGTGCTTCCCCCTAATATAGTCCTTAATATATAAGTCAATATCTGCCTAGGAAATCGCCTATTGTTAATCTGCATCACTATTTTTACTTGTTGTGAATACGCAGGCCACAAGAAGTAATTAGGTGGGTTTTTTAATTTTTTATATCACTTTTACTCAGGACATGCTAGCTGGCAACAAAGGATTCCATTCATTGTGCTAAGCTAAGCTAGCGCCGACCCTGTCAAACTAAAACAATGCATGCACTGAGACAAAAATGCATTTGCCCACCTATCTAAATGTAGGAAAGAAAGTGAATAAGCCCTATTTCAAAAAACGGTGGAGTGTTCCTTTAAACACATTAAATAGCTCATTAAGACTTTAAAATGTTCAACGACAACAAAAACAGACCTAACTAATCAATCATCTTTCTCTGATTGTTTCTTCATGTTGTCTATAGGATGGCACAGAATTCGGACTGCTCTTCTTTCCTGTGGATGGTTGTAGGGTGAGACCAGCATCTCCTGCCGAGGCCTGTGTTGGAGTGACAGAGAGTTGTGAATCCCGTGGATTCTCCCGATCCGCGCCTCTGGTTTCGGTGCAGAAATATCCGGTAAATCCCTGTCAGCGGGCTACGGCAGTCCAACACCACATTGTTCCTCAGGTGAGTTTCGGTGATGCCCAGCTCCTCTAGCGCGAGCTTGACCGACCGTTCATCACTGGAAAGTGTTCGTGTCGGGTCGACCAGGTGCGCAGGTGTGGGAAAAGCAGGTGGGTATGCTTGTGGATACTCAATTCCCCTTAGCCAAGCACTGGACATGATCTGCGACAGGGAAATGCGGTCTGTGGGAACGAGCCTCAGCGCTCCCTTAATAACACGCTGGCAGACCTCAGGGACGTAATCGGGAATGCTGTAGGAACCCCTGAGGATACTGAAGCGCAGTCTTCTCAGGCTGGAGCCGTTAAAGGGGAACGTGGCCGTCACCATGAAGTACAGCAGGATTCCCAGAGCCCAAATGTCCACCAGAGGTCCAATGTAACCCCTGTCCCGAAAGAGTTCAGGGGCCGCATAGGGCGGAGAGCCGCAGAAGGTGGTGAGAATATCGGTTGGTTTGCATTCAGCGCTGAAACCAAAGTCGCCAATCTTGATGCAATAAGTGGTGGTGTAGAAGATATTTTCAGCCTTCAGGTCGCGGTGGATGATGTTGTTGTCATGCTGAAGATGAAAACAAAAAAACTGCTGGATCAGTTATGCGGTTTTCACATAGCCTGCTTTTACATTTGGTCTCTCTAATATTAGTTATATCTTTGGATTCACACATTTTAATAAAAAATGAGGCAGTGCACAATTAGTGCGGCACGATTGGGCACGATCTTTTTTTTAAGAATTGTGTGATATAAACTTGCAATTGCTAGTTATAAAGTCATAATTGCGTGATTTAGCCTAAATTCGCAATTGCCTGTTTTAAATTCTGAATTGCGAGAAAAAAAGTCAGAATTGCGAGAAAAAAAGTCTGAATTTGTGAGATATAAACTTGCAATTGCAAAAAAAAAGTCAGAATTGCAAGAACAAAATTCAGAATTGCAAGATATATACTTGCAATTGCGAGAAAAAAGAATTGTGAGATATAAACTTGAAATTGCAAGAAAAAAGTCAGAATTGCAAGAACAAAATTCAGAATTGCAAGATATATACTTGCAATTGCGAGAAAAAAGTCAGAATTGTGAGATTTAAACTTGCAATTGCAAGAACAAAATTCAGAATTGCAAGATATATACTTGCAATTGCGAGAAAAAAGTCAGAATTGTGAGATTTAAACTTGCAATTGCAAGAACAAAATTCAGAATTGCAAGATATATACTTGCAATTGCGAGAAAAAAGTCAGAATTGCAAGAACAAAATTCAGAATTACAAGATATATACTTGCAATTGCGAGAAGTCAGAATTACGAAAAAAAAGTCCAAATTGCAAGATATAAACTTGCAATTGCGAGAAAAAAGTCATAATTGCGAGATATAAACTTGCAATTGCGAGAAAAAAGTCAGAATTGCGAGAAAAAAATCATAATTGCGGAGAAAAATCATAATTGTGGGAAAAAAAGTTATTATGGCAAGATATAAATTCACAATTGCGAGAAAAAAGTCAGAATTGCGAGAAAAAAAGTCAGAATTACAAAATATAAACTCTCAATTGCAAGAAAAGAAGTCAAAATTGCAAGATATAAACTTGCAATTGCGAGAATGATCTTTTAAATGTTTTTATTCCATGACGGAAATAGCTGCTTGTTTGTAGGGCTGCACAGTTATAGTAGAATACAGACAGCCCTAGACTGTGGCTGTGTATAGTTAAAAAATAAAATTAGTTCAAATAAATCAAGTTTAGCCTCTTTAACGTTTAACCGCAAAATATAAAGGTTGAACACTGAGGCGGTCAGCAGCACGTGTGCTCTCACCATGTGTTTCACAGCAGACAGTATCTGAGAGAAGACCAGTTTACTCTCCAGATCAGACAAGCGTCCTCCGGTGGCGATCCTGGAGAACAGTTCTCCTCCAGGTGCGTACTCCATCACCAGATGAAGCCTGCGAAACGTCTCCACCACCTCATACAGACGCACGATGTTGGGGTGCGAGAGTCTCTCCATGCTGAGGATCTCAGACGGGAACAAACTCTGCGAGCACTTGTCCAGACGCAGCTTATCCAGGATCTTAACAGCAACCCTGTCTGAGAGAGAGGAATAAAAGAGAGTATGGGGAGAAAATGCACCGCCAGTGTCACATCAAGTCAAACGTATTTCTACTGTGCTTTATACAATACAGCTCTAAAATAGACAATCGTGTCATTGTTCAGCTCTAATCAGTTCAGAGTTGATTCAGTTGCGTTCAATAACTGTGTAAAGCTCAATTCAGCTATAAAGCAGCATCAATAAGGCAAAACATTTAGTTTTGCATATATAAGTTCATGTCCGTTTTTGCCTTTTTTAGTCTTGATTTAATGACTGTAAAAATGTAAATTGGTATAAACAAGTAAAAAGTAGTAATATATTTTCATTGAACACACATTTCAATTATTATTTTAATAATAATAATTTAAAAAATCTAACAATAAGCAGGTTGTTCATGAAAATTAAATTCAGTAAAAAACACACATTTTGACTTCAATTGAAACTTTAAAAAAAAATGGAAAAAAATAGACTTCTAACACCTTAAAAAGTGAACTAATATAATATAATATACATTTTAATTAAGAAACTTTTAACTTTCATCATAGAAGAGGTGTTTTTAATATTTGTACTTTTTAAATGGACTATACGTAAGAATTTTCATGTATTAACCACTTTTTACTAGCAATGTGTGAAAGCTTGTAGCGAATGTCTATCAGTCTGTACTGTAATGTCAATGTGTCATGCAAAGAAAAGGGACTCATTGAAGTTAATACATAGTCAGATCAATACAGTCTATAGTCTCAAATATACTTTATAATCAAACTATCATAACAGTGTAATTTTAAGTACCTCATCTGTCACTTAACGGCCACCGGTGTCGCTAATAACAAGAGTTTCCAAATTCTACATATAGACCCTTTAAATAAATGAATAGATCTGGCCACAAAAATGACGTAATGCAATTATTCGACTGTCCTTTCACCTGTTGACCTCATTTGTTCCTGAACACGTGAGGTGGCATTCACATGTCGACACTTATTAAAAGACATTAAGGTTTATAGAAATGAACACGTCCTGTAAGAGATTAATTATAATCTTCTAGGATTACCCTAGATTTACCCGCACGTGCTGAACACATGGTCATTCATCATCCACAACAAGGTTTTAGGGCAAGTTTTGGATGAACATATTCTCCTCAGAAAGCGTCTCTCACCTTTGGTCAGGTGGTGAATGCCGAGTTTGACCTGGGAGAAGTTTCCGCTTCCTATTTCCCCACGCAGCTCGTAGAAGCCGATCCGTCTGCCGAAGGTTAGGTCATCCACGAGCTTCTCCTTGTGTCCGAGGTCATAGACGGCTCTCTCGAAGAGCGTCTGCTTCTCGATGACCTCTGGGCTCACGGATGCAGGCTTTCTGCCCAGTGCTTGACCTCTTGTCTTCTTCTTCTTCTCCGTTGTTTGTCCGACCTCCATCCAGGCCAGCTGAGGCACGAGCTCTTCGTGGTGGGACGGCATCGTCTGCTTGGCCACCTGCCCTGTACGGAGAAAGAGATCTTTTCTTACTCAGTATTTTTGTCTTGTTTCCAGTCCAAATATCTAAAACTTCTAAAATCAAGATGGATTTACTAAAGTAGTAAAATGCCATAAGATATTCAAAGATAAGATAAAAGATAAATCAAAATGAAGTGAGTTTTTGCTTAAAACAAGCTAAATTATCTGCCAATGGGGTAAGAGAAATAATCTTAATTCAAACGGAAACAAGATCATTTTTTCTTACCCAATTGGAAGATCATTTTTCTTGTTTTAAGCAAAAACTCACTTCATTTAGAACTCAAAATGTGCTCAGAATCGCCATTAAATTTTAAGGGAGACTTTACAGTTCTCATTTAAGGATCAACTTTTCCTTTGATGCTTTCCATAAAATTCCTTGTGAGAGATAAAAACAGACCCAGTTCTTGAGAGGACTTTATAAGAAACGTTTGAGTTCGTAATGATATCAGAGTACAGTTCGAGATATATTTTTGAGATTACTGTGGTCTTTTTCTCAAGAGAAACACCTGAGATGAAGAGGACTTCAGCAAACGTCTCCATTTAATCATATCTAATGTGAGATTTTCTTGATCTCAATATTATCTCAAACATTTCTCATCAAATGAGCCATGCTATACACATTTATAGATACTGTCTTTTGCATGTATTTTATCTATACTAAAGAGCCTTAACATCTGAGAAGTTTCCCAAGCTATTAAAGAGCAACCTGTGAGCAATAACATATTCCTCTATGTCCTAAAACCCCAAATAAAACCATTCAGGATTTCAAACTCACACATAATCTGTCCTCTGTTACTTTTCTCAGTAAAAGACAATAGTCGTCAGTTCTTTGGAGAACTAGATAAGAAATGTTTGAGTGTTTTTAAGATCTCTTCTGAATCTTCTTAGGGGTTCTTCTGAAATGAAGGGGACTTGAGCAGACGTCTTCATTTAATCTCATAATGTTTGTCTAGGAGAAAATATATCCAGATTTGGAGAGCCTGTGGGGAGATCTCAACATTTCTCATCAAATGCTTCCAAATGCAAATGATCTGAGTTATACTATACACATTCATATAGATGTAAACTTTCTTTTGCATGTCTTTCAATTTTTATTTCTACTAAGGAATCTTAGGAGAACATCTGAGAGCACCATTAACTTTCCTGAGCTATGAAAGAGCAATAACACGTTCCCTCTTCATGCTTAAAAACCCAAGTAAAACTATTCAGGATTTAAAATTATGTTTTCAAACTCAAACTCTGTGCTTTTAAGTATCAACTTTCTCCAAATTTCTCATCAAATGCTTCCAAGTCCAAATGATCCGATTTATGCTATACAGATTTATATAGATGCACTTTTTATACTTATTTCTACTAAGGAGTTTTAGGAGATCTCCGTAAAGTTGCCAGAGCAACATCTGAGCAAAAACATCATTAAAATCTGCAGATAAGACCATTCAGGATTTTAAATAGTTTCACAACTCACACAAAATCTTTGCTTTCCCATTTTTCCCATTTTTGGGAGGTAAAGTGGTGCTCTTCTTATTTAAGAACATCCTCTACGTCTTCTGGTTTCTCCTCACAGTGTCAGTCCGAATGCGTCTTCAGTTTACCCACATCTGGTCCATGTAAAGTTCCAGGTTCCCAAAAGTCCATGAGTTCCCAATATTGTTTATCATATGTCTGCCGATCACCAGACTATAGTATTATTCATCTCAATGAACTAGAATCTTCCATCGTTCTGCTGTTTGAGTCCTGACAGACATGGTCCACTCGCTCCGATCACGCAGAGTGCCGTTCCCTCTCCGTAATGCTGGATCATGTGTGTGTAATCCTGTCTCACACACTCACCTACAGACAGGTGACTCACCTCTGACCCCTCCAGCCGTGGGATTACAGCGTCCAGCTGTCTGTCACTCGCTCCACGTGCAAGTGGAATCTAGGTTTGCTTGTCTGGCTCCATTTTTTTTTTTTACTTGTTTTGCACCTTTAAACTGCTATGTGGCTGCCAAGATGTTCTGAGCCATTGGTCCAATATTGTTAGGTGGTTGCTAGGGCGTTGCTATGCAGTTGCTACAGTGTTGCATGGTTGATGGGTGGTGTGGCGCAATGGATAAGACACATGCCTTTGGTGTGAGAGACCCGGGTTCGAATCCACTGTGAGACACCAATGTGTCCCTGAGCAAGACACTTAACCCCTAGTTGCTCCAGAGGCGTGCAACCTCTGACATATATAGCAATTGTAAGTCGCTTTGGATAAAAGCGTCAGCTAAATGAATAAATGTAAAATGATAGAATGTTCTAAGTTGTTTATAGGTGGTTGCCATGGATTTATGCATGGTTGCTAATGTGTTCTGAGTGGTGGACATCACTTAGTGGTTGCTAGGGCATTTCTATGCAGTTGATGTTGTGTTCTAAAGCCTGTTTTATACTTCTGCGTCGAACTGCCGCCGTAGCTACGTCGTAGGCTGTGTGTAGCGCGCGTACCCTACGGCGTACCCTGACGTGCACCTCTCCAAAAATGTAACAACGCGTCAATTCTACGCGGACACAAGCGCGGTGATTGGTCTGCCAGAAACCCTCCCTCGGGGTTTCACATGCTCCCTAGGTGCGCGTCAACGCAGACAACGACACAGAAGTATAAATTAAAACCAACACGTTGCCTACAGCATATAGGCTCCGGCGTAGGTCCGACGCAGAAGTATAATGAGGCCTTAAGTGGTTGTGAGGGTGTTCTATGATGTTTATAGGTGTTTTTATGGTGTTTGCTACAACATTTGATAGGTGGTTGTTAGGGCGTTTCTATGCGGTTGATAGTGTGTTCTAAGTGGTTGGGTGTTCTATGATATTTATAGGTGTTTTTATGGCGTTTGCTACACCATTTGATAGGTGGTTGCTAGGGCGTTGCTATGCAGTTGCTACAGTGTTGCATGGTTGATAGAATGTTCTAAGTTGTTTATAGATGGTTGCCATGGATTTATGCATGGTTGCTAATGTGTTCTGAGTGGTGGACATCACTTAGTGGTTGCTAGGGCGTTTCTATGCAGTTGATAGTGAGCTCTAAATGGTTGCTAGGGTGTTCTATGATGTTTATAGGTGTTTTTATGGTGTTTGCTACACCATTTTATAGGTGGTTGCTAGGGCGTTGCTATGCAGCCGCTACAGTGTTACATGGTTGATAGAATGTTCTAAGTTATTTATAGGTGGTTGCCATGGTTTTCTGCATGGTTGCTAAGTGGTTGCTAGGGGGTTCTAAGTTGTTTATAGGTGATTCTATGGTTTTCTGCATGGGTGAAAAGTAAAAGATGAATATAAAAAGTATTGGTGATATATATAGCACACTTATTAACAAGGCAATGCCTATTTCTCCCAATACTCTCCTCACACATGAATGACATGAATGAGAGGTTACTTACATATAACTGCATAATGTGACCTAATTATAAGAGACTATTGTTTCTAAGATTGTCCTTCAGCGCTTTCAGACCGCCACAATCCTCATCAGCACCAGACGTCTGGCATCAGATGGACCTGTCTGTCTGTCTGTCTGTCTGAATGCTGTCTGTCTGACTGTCTGTCTGAATGAGGTCTGTCTGTCTGTATGATGTCTGTCTGTCTGTCTGTCTGTCTGTCTGTCTGTCTGTCTGAATTATGTCTGTCTGTCACAATAGACAAAGACTCACATCAGATCCGCTGCAGTTCATTCTGCCGACAGAGGAGGACTTACGGCAGGTAGACATATTTTTTCTGTTTCACATGTACAGAATGAAAACATCAAAAAACATAGTTTTACATTTTATTAATGGCTTTTTTGCAATACATAGTAGGATATTAAAGGAACACGGGATCGGAACATGCTTTTAAAATATGTGTATATTTCACATACATGGAATGCAGATCAAAGCGCTTCACAAGCATAAAAACAAATACTGGCAATACAATTTAACACAATATCAATATAAAAATACTCAAAAACAATTATAAAGGTAAAATAAAGTAAAACACACAATTTTACACAATATTGTTATACTATATAAGCAACTTTAAAAAGATATGTCTGCACCTTTTAAAAATATGAATGTTAGTAGCCTCTTTCACTTCATTTTGTAGACAATTTCAAATTTTTGGAGCAAAGTGGCTAAAAAAGTACCACCAGATTGCTTATGTTTTACTGTATAATGTGCAAAAAAAAAAAAAAGGATCTTAACCTATGATGTAGAACGTATCTCGACACACAGTCAGTAATATATGAAGGTGCCAGATTATTCAGTGTTTTATGAATCAATAAAATAACCTTTGCTGAACTGGCAACCAATGTATTTCCATTAAAACCTCTGTAATATGCGCTCTCCTTTTTAGTTTCATCTGTACTCTGGCTGCTGCATTTTGCATTAGGCAGTATACACAGCATTACAATCATCAAGACGAGAAAAGATGCATGAATGAGTTTCTTAGCATCATCCAAAGATAAAAAAGGACGAATCCTTGCAATATTTCTCAACAAGTTTTTGTCACTTGATTAATATGAGACTTAAAACTCCAGTCACAGTCCAAAATGACATCCAGGTTCTTCACTTCTTTCTTAGATTATAAGGCTAAAGTGCCGAATCCAGCTTCTCTCTATAGTCTTGGTCCAGTTTGTTTTTTTCGTATTTTTTTGGTAAAATCTCTGGTTTGAATTGGTTTGAATGTCCTCTGCACCTGCGATTGAAATGCCACATTGTTCTAGTTGAAG
>NC_138730.1:44518217-44525717 GCF_965113295.1 Leuciscus leuciscus
CTATCCTTGTATTGGCAAACTGGACGAGGTTGATATGGAATTGAGAAAGTAATTAGTAATGAAATACTTTTTAGAGAGAGTACTCATAATAAGTAATTACCTTCTAGAGAACCTCACCCAGCACTGGTTACCATAATGATTAATGAGAACTAATCTAACTAACTCATCTATGTCATTTAGTCACGGCTGTTTTAGGTAAAAACACAGATTCCAGGAACCTGTTCACAGAGAGAGCTTGCTGTAGACGCCAGAGTCACATCATCTACATCGGCAAAGGTGAGGCAATGCTATATAATTATTATTATTATGTCAAAAATCTGTCTTGCTGTTCTGAGTAGTTTGCATCACTCTTTTTTTACTTTCTTACCTTCATTGTTATGTATAACAGATATTTCTGGCAGTCCTGTGAATGTTGATGTGGGCGTGTGCAGAACGCATTGTGGCCAATCAGCGCGTTCCACGTCATTGGAGGCGGGGCTGAGGGCTTCCAAATATTCCTCAATGTTGGATTTCCTGCGACACAAAAAGGTAAAGCGATTCTACAGCTGACCACGAGAGGGCGACACTTGGCGAAATCAAAACAAGCATGCGATGTATTATTGTGCCTTAGATTCAAATAATTACAACTAAAAGGTATATTTTTATAACATTTACCTTCCCAGTACACAGACACTCTCTCTCTCTCTCTCACACACACACACACACACACTCTCTTTCTCTCTCTCTCTCTCTCACACACACACACACACACACACACTCTCTTTCTCTCTCTCTCTCTCTCTCTCTCTCTCTCACACATACACTCTCTCTCACACATTCACACATACACACACTCTCTCTCTCTCTCTCTCACTCACACACACTCGGTTTCACTATCTTTGTGGGGACTTTGTGGTTTTTTTTATACTATACAAACTGCATATTATGTCCCCTTACACTAATCCGACCACTAAACCTACCCATCTCACACACACACACACACACACACACACACACACACACACACACACACACACACACACACACACACACACACACACACACTAACCCGACCCCTAAACCTACCCATCACACACACACACACACACACACACACACACACACACACACACACACACACTGACCCGACCCCTAAACCTACCCATCACACACACACACACACACACACACACTAATCCGACCACTAAACCTACCCATCTCACACACACACACACACACACACACACACACACACACACACACACACACACACACTAACCCGACCCCTAAACCTACCCATCACACACACACACACACACACACACACACTGACCCGACCCCTAAACCTACCCATCACACACACACACACACACACACACACACTAATCCGACCACTAAACCTACCCATCTCACACACACACACACACACACACACACACACACACACACACACACTGACCCGACCCCTAAACCTACCCATCACACACACACACACACACACACACACACACACACACACTAACCCGACCCCTTAACCTACCCATCACACACACACACACACACACACACACACACACTAACCCGACCCCTTAACCTACCCATCACACACACACACACACACTAACCCGACCCCTTAACCTACCCATCACACACACACACACACACACACACACACACACACACTAACCCGACCCCTAAACCTACCCATCACACACACACACACACTGACCCGACCCCTAAACCTACCCATCACACACACACACACACACACTAACCCGACCCCTTAACCTACCTATCACACACACACACACACACACACACACACACACACACACACACACACACACACACACACACACACACACTAACCCGACCCCTTAACCTACCCATCACACACAACTTTCTGCATTTTCTGCAACTTTCTGCAAACATCACTTAGGACATTTTGTCCCCATAATGTTGGGTTTACCAGGAACACACACACACACACACACACACACACACACGCAAGTCAAATTGAATTGAAAATCAGTCTTTTGATTGTAAAGCATCTCAAATAATGACTTGCTTAAATATCTTAGAAGCCCAACTCAGTATCTGTCCCATTACAGATGAGACGTCTGGATTCCTCCTCCTCCTCCTCCTCAGCGGTCAGCGGTTCCCCGTCCTGCGGCCTGAGCTCCGGCTGTGAGCCGGCTGGGGTGCGCGTGGACCGAGTCGTGCTGTATGAAGGTCTGCGGGAGGTCGAGATCATCGAGGACTGTCACTGCGAGGCCAAAGTGAGCCAGTGTGTGCGAGCGCCAGCGCTGAGAACATATTACTCTCAGACCCCGTACGAGAGCGTGATAGACGCGGGCAAGTGTGTGGGGTCCAAAGGGGCACCAGGTAAATCACTGCGCATCACAATAAATCCCTAATAATTAATACTACAGCTTCGAGGAATGAAAGTAGTGTTGTGAGAACAATTATGTAGACATTTAAATAGTAAATTACAGCTATACCCCTGAATCTAAATGCACAGTGCTCTGATGATTGCACGTCTGTTTTTCTCACAGAGGGATTTTCATGCGTTCCCACTAAGTTTGATTCCACCCTCATTGAAACTCCTAACAAAGTGGAGCTGATCCAAACTGTTGTTCAATGCAAACTAATGGAGGGATGTTACCGCATCCCCTATGTGGAGTATCATTACGAGATCACATACAATGAGGACGGAGTCCAAGTAGAAAGTCTGAGGGTGAGTAAAGCAACAGTTGCATAAATTGAGTTTCCACTTGTGTGAATGTGAATGTGAATAAAACAGGTTTGCACAACATTAGGTTTTAAACACAATTCCCAGAGTTTTCAAACAGGGAATCGTTTCTAATTGTAATTTCATCTCTTTTGGAAAGGTTATTTTAAAACTATGAACAAAGGTTCTTCCAGTAACGTTAATAGAACGTTTAGTAAGAGTTATGTGGTCTTCAATAATGTCCTAATATTTTTCTAAATAAAACGTTCCTGAAACGTTTTACTTGGATGGTAAAAAAAAAAAAAATGTTTTAGAACGTTCAGTGAACATTTAAAAGTAACATTCCCATAATGTTTGCAAAATTCTAAAATAGAATGTTCCAAATTCTAAAATAGAATGTTCCAAATTCTAAAATAGAATGTTCCAAAACAAATTTTGAACATGCTGTTCATCTGCATGTTCAAAATTTGTTTTGGAACATTCTATTTTCAGGGGAAAAAAACAGACTTTTTATGAACAATGTAAAAATAAGAAAAATTTTAGGACAATATTATTATTTTAGGACATTACTTTCAGAAAAAAAACATTTTTATAACTTAACTGGAACGTTAAATGATTTTAGAACATACGTATATGTGTTCAACCATCAAATGTGAATCTGTCTGGTTGTGTTTGAATCAAAGACATGGCAAAATGTAGTTGAAAAACTAGCATAAAGGTTGTTGATGTTAAATTTAAGTAATTTCAACTTAAAATATATTAAACTGACTTTAAAAAAGGTTGAATTTACTTTTTTTTTGATGAGTTAAAGTATAGTATAAAGACATACAGTATGTTCTCTTAACTTATTGATCATATAATTTTTTACAGTCTTTATCCAGGATCTCACACCAGTAAAGGCTTTCAGTCAAAGAGGAAATTAGTCGTTTCCATGTGATCCATGCTTGTTTTCCCATTTGTTAGACAAAAAGATCAGGATCCTGATCCATTTCTTCCCCCATCCATACATTTCCAATTGACATTTCCCTGATTGGACAACAATGAGCTCAAGTGTCGATATGCATGAAGATGTTACACACTAAATAACTACTTAGTGCTAGAAAGTGCCTTACAGAAAGGCTATGCTAAAATGAAAGAAATGCTCAGTAACACTAAATGCTTTGATTTAATGTAAAAGCATAAATTTAAAATGAATCCGTATGCTTCGCTGGTTAATTCTGTGAGGCTAAGTGCCATTAAAAGTGACAAAATGTCCCAAATATTTAACATGCACTAAAAAAGGCTCCTTAATTTGTCATTTGATGTTTTTCATTATATTCTGTAGAGATATCAAGTTTAGTGTGACTTTAAAAGTATTTGAAATCTCTATAAAAGCCCAGAAAATCAGTTCCAACGATCATATTAAGTAAAAGTTAATTTCTAAAACGGACATGACGTTAAATCTTGTCATTGTGAAGTTTAGTGCGATCTGCATTGTGCTTATTGAACACATCTGTGTCAGATGTTCTGTGTCTGTCGCCGCTCTCGTAAAAGGTGTGAGGAGGACACAAATGGTCCCTGCAGGTGCCAAATCAAAGCACTTCGCATGTTAACGGGCCGTCCCGCATTAACAGCAGGCGCTGAACTGATGGCTTCTCTCTCTTGTGTTGCTAATTTTCTTACAGGAAATAGATGTCGGCAGCTGTTTGGGAAGCTGCACCTCGGGGAGCCGCTGTCTTCTCAGGTACACGCCGGAATATCCCACCTTACACACAGCTGAGCAAACACACACACACACACACACACACACACACACACACACGTTTTAGGGGGACTCTTCATAGACATAATGATTTTTATACTGTACAAACTGTATATTCTCTTAACTTGCACTAACCCGACCCCTAAACCTACCCATTACACACACACACACACACACACACACACACACACACACACACACAGACACACACACACACACACACACACACTAACCCAACCCCTAAACCTACCCATCACACACACACTAACCCGACCCCTAAACCTACCCATCACACACACACTAACCTGACCCCTAAACCTACCCATCACACACACACTAACCCGACCCCTAAACCTACCCATCACACACACACACACAAACACACACACACACACACACACACACACACACACACACACACACACACACACACACACACTAACCCGACCCCTAAATCTGCCCACCACACAAAACTTTCTGCATTTTTACATTTTAAAAAAACTCATTCTGTATGATTTATAAGCTGTTTTCCTCATGGGGACCAAAAATGTCCCCACGAGGTCAATGATTTCAGATATTGCCGTCTTTGTTTGTCCCCATAATGTAGGGTTTATCAGGACACACACACACACACATTCTTGTACATTTATCTTTGTGAGGACATTCATTGACACAATGCAATCTCAAGCTCCATACCCTAACCATTTAAAACTAAGAGCCTAACCCGAACCCTGACCCTAAACCGACCCTTAACCTAACTATAACCTGATCTCTAAAACACAGTCTTGACCCTCAAACAGGCCTTTAAAGGGCTCTCAGAAAGTGAGGAATGGCCAAAATGTCCCCACTTTACTCTCTTTGTCCTCACTCCAATGGTCTAAAACGCAATCCAGTCCTCACAAAGATAGATGTACAAGTACACACACACACACACACACACACACACGCACCCTTTACAGTGCACACCAAAGCACAACAGTTTACTTCGACACTTGTTTTAGTCTTTAAACCAAAGCAGAAATACAACAGTTTCTATTTAAGTTAGTTGTATAAGTGAAATTGCCCTTGTTTTCTAATGTATTATCAAAAGTACCATGGTAATTTAATTTTTCAGGGTAGTTTTGGTGACATGATGAAACACACACACACACACACACACATTTTTTTATATTTTTGAAAGAAGTTTCTTATGCTCATTAAGGCTGCATTTATTTAAGCAAAATAAAGTATAAATAGTAATATTGTGAAATATTATTACAATTTAAAATAAGTGTTTTCTATGTAAATATATTGTAAAATGTAATTTATTCCTGTGATCAAAGCTGAATTTTCAGCATCATTACTCCAGTCTTCAGTGTCACATGATCCTTCAGAAATAATTTGCAGATCTGCATCTAATTATGCAGAGAAATGTTTTAACTGTATTTTTTATCAAATAAATGCAACCTGAATGAGCATAAGAGACTTACTTTAAAAAAACAAAAATAAATTTTTTTATTATTATTCCACACTTTTGACCGGTAGTGTAAAATATAAATGTAAATAGGATTAATAGATGTAGAATATATCTTTCCATTGTAATTGCTTCTGTCCTAAATAATGAAAGATAAGTTCAAGTTTAGTGTGATGTTTCTATGAACATTAATTATTTTAAACAGTTTTTGCAAACGTTAATGAACAAATGTAAAAAATAGGTTGACTGACAAAAGATTTTTAGTGAGAAATGATTATTTTTGTCATTATAATGTGTGCATTTGTTCTAACATACTAGTGGAACATTTCGACAACACAAGATAAAGTTTCAACAGATCTAGTTAAAAAGTGAAAGTTTCATGAAGAGCACTGAGAGATATCAATAACTCTCAGAAAATATGATTGACATTTGACTAGTCTTGGATTTCAGTGTGGATGCAGAAGTAGAAGTTACAAATACTCTAATCACAAACACATTTTTTCTGCGCAATTAATTTAATCAGCAGCTGAACAACATTTTAAACAGATTTGCTAAAAGTATTACTCATTATGTTAGGAGTGAAATAGTTTTTACACAATGGAAAAGTTGTTTAGTGCACCTTTAAAGCTTTGGCACTGATGATTTGAGTGCAGAGAGAGTTCACTATGGATTGTTTAAATTAATAAATTTTTAGCGAACTGTGATTTTTGTATATCTGAAATACATAACTTATACAGTTACCTCTGATAACAGATCACTCTAACTTGTAATGTGGACCTGATGAAAGATGTGTATTGAGAAAAGCGCTATAGAAATAAATGTGAATTGAACTGAACTGTGTTTCTGCAGGAGTGCGTCGGATCTCGGGGAATGTCTGCTGTGGGCTGAAGGACAGGGCAATGCTTGTGTTCCTCAAGACTACGAGAGCCACACTTTCCTCAGTCAACACGGACAGATCCGCACCGTTCTGGCCATCACTTCATGTCTATGCCAGTCTTAAACACATCGCCACCCACTGGAAGACTTCAGTGACTACATGAATTTGATCATTTGCACGGCCCTGATGTCAGGTTTGGGGTTGTGCGTTAATGAAGGGCCATTTAAAAGCATGATGCCGCTCAAATATATCTGTAATATATGTAAATTATGTAAAAAGTATTTTGTAAATAAAATCTATGTTAGAAAATCTTTCGGTCTACCGTCTTTGGACTACATGACAAGATGCACTAAAGAGTGTTACGCATGCAAATCATGTCTCAGCTTTAAATCATGTTACAAATCAACCAATAATTAAGGCGTTAGCAAGACATGCAAATGACAAAGAGGCGTCGCATATGCAAAATACTGTAATCCCAACTAAATATTTATAGAGATAGAATTAAAAGTTAGACATACAGACAGACAGACAGACAGACAGACATATAGATAGATAGATAGACAGACAGACAGACAGACAGACAGACAGACAGACAGACATATAGATAGATAGATAGACAGACAGACAGACAGAGAGATAGACAGACAGACAGACAGACATATAGATAGACAGACAGACAGAGAGATAGATAGATAGACAGACAGACAGACAGACATATA
>NC_138730.1:44528217-44605717 GCF_965113295.1 Leuciscus leuciscus
ATCCAAAAATCAATTACTTGCAATTCAAATATTTTAAAATACTTGTAATCAGACTAGTTCTTTTTTATTGATTACATGGTTATTCTACACCTTATTCTCACAATGGCATTAAATTATGAATTCATTATTCATGTTGTTGATAACAATAATGAAATATATTTTCTTTCTATATGTATTTGTATATCAATATTGTACAAGATTATCCTATTCAAATCAATGTGATAAACAAGTTGTCAAAAGTAATCTAAAAGCAGTCCGGTTTTATTACCTTAAATGTTTACGTAATGGATTAAGTTACTAACTGTAATATTTTTCATGTAATTTGGAATTAGTATCCGACTACAATTTGTAATTAATCTACACAGCACTGAATATATTTGTCTACAAAACTAAACTTTTAAACAAATGCCTGAATCATGAGAAACATTCGGATCAAATACTCAATATTATGGTAATACTGTTGAATTCCTATTTGAATTATGAAATGTGGAATTGCATAAGAGCATATCTTTAAAAGTATAAGTGTAGTTGTATGTTTTAGTGTGAAGTTTAACTTTAGGCGTGTACCAAAATATTTAAATGTGAAGTTTTGAGAATGGCGCATTAACCGATATTGATCAGCCGCTATCCTGAATATCGAGTTGTTGTTGTTTTTTGTGATGATAGTTACAGGCCTCACTGTAAAAATGCACAAAGTACGTGTCATTTCCCATCATGAATTCTCTGTCCATCTCTCTGTAGTGCACAGTGATCACGTGGAGTTTCTCTTCAACATGTCCACGGTGGCCAAGAGTGAGAAGATCCTGACGGCCGAGCTTCATCTGTTCAAGCTCAGACCTCAAGCGTCTCACGCCTTCAACAGACATCACTTCTGTCAGGTACGCTCCTATATTACACACTCCCGAGGAAATCAACAAAAGTAAGTTCTTCTGGTTAATCATGGAAGTGGTGTTTCTCTACAGGTCAGTGTCTATCAGGTTCTCGACAGCAGTAAAAAGAACGTCTCGCAAGGGAAGAAGCTGCTCTCGTCCAGACTGGTTCCCATCCATTCCAGCGGCTGGGAGGTCTTCACCATCACTCAAGCCGTAAGTAGCCTAGGCTATGAACGAAAATGAGCGATTTACACGCACAATTGTTTCAATCGGACGGAGGGATAGCGTCCGAGCAATATCGGTTAATGAGCCATTCTCAAAACTTCACATTTAAATATTTCGCCTAAAGTTAAACTTCACACTAAACATACAACTACACTTGAAGAGTTCAGATGCAAAAGCCTCTTAGTGACATCAGAAATGTTCTTCTAGAATGATCATTTTTATCAAGCTCGTATATTTGACATTTATATTTAATAGGTAATTTGCATTGCCATTTAAGTGAAATTACTTAACTTAAATATACAAGCTTGATCAAAATGATCATTCTAGAAGAACATTTCTGATGGCACTAAGAGGCTTTTGCATCTGAACTCTTCACTTATACTTTTAAAGATATGCTCGTATGCAATTCCACATTTCATAATTAAAATAGGAATTCAACAGTATTACCAAAATATTGAGTATTTGATCCGAAATTCAAACAATGAATACCATTTTGGCGCTTGTAAATGTGACGTGACAGATCCCTAGCGGCACGTGAACCGATCATCTCTACTAGCTAATAGTAAATAAACACAAATGAACAATGTTGAAAGATACCGCGGAAAGAGGTCAATAAAACAGCTGGAGAACAATTATATCACATCACATTTACCTCAGGAAAGCCATTTAATGACTATAATATAGGCAATAGCACGTTAGTTGGCTAGAAAAAAAGAGATATAGAGAGTATTTTGCTAAATATGTGTGTACTATATTACATATTTATTATATTTTTTACTTATAATTAAATAAAGTTGTTATTATAATAAAAAACGCATTATTTTTTTATATTTGAGTTATTTTTAACCTTAAGTAATACTAGCAGCTGATAGGGCTCTCTGTACGTTTACAGCATTCTTGAGAAAAATTAATGCCTATCATGTGTACCGAATATTTATCCAAATGAGTCAATATTAAATCAAATCACAAGATTTGAATTGAAATCGTGAAATTTGTGTCAAGCAATAATAAAAAAACGTAGCTTACCAGAAATTGTACCATATACACATTGTAACATGTTGTCACTAGACCTAATAAAATTCTGTTTAGTTACTAAAATGTTTTTGACAATCACAATACACTTATTGTGATGCAAGATTTTTTTTTTACACACATTTTTACAAGATAATTTGGAGACTATGACATATGAACTGTTGTGTCTTGCTGTTTATATTTATCACGCAGTAAAACTGCCCAAAACCAGTCGTCTGTGGATGACAATCCGAAACAAGGACTGGTGGGACGTTGTCCTGCTCCACTTCACAGACGCTGAGTCCGAGGAGAATTTAAGAATGACGGGACACTCATTTATATGAGACTTTATTCAACAGGAATAACAGCTCGTTCCGCGCGTCATACGTCATTACGCTATTTCCATTGCACATGCGCAGTGCTTTCAGTTTCGGTTTTCAATCCGATCAAGTGTTTTCATGTCGTCTCGATCGGATTAGAAAAGGAATAAACCGACCCTTTCAATCGGATCGATTAAGGTGTTTATATGAAGGCTTTTCAGTCCGATTGAGCCGTCAATCCCATTACTAACGGATTATAAGGGTTGCATGTAAACGTGATCTCAGGTTTTGTTTAAATTAAAAGGTAGCGTCCTATGCAGACCGGTAGCTGAATGTGTTTTAGAACAGGCCCAAAGAGTTGCTTGTGCAAATACATTGACTAACTACATTTCTGTTTATTCAATTCAATTCAATTCACATTTATTTGTATAGCGCTTTTCACAATACACATCATTTCAAAGCAACTTTACAGAAAATGCATGAGTCAACATTACAATTTAGACTGATATGTTATCAGAGGAAACTGTCTTTTTTAGAAATGTACATATGCAAAATCAGAGTTAGCTAAAAATGTGTTCATTTAAACAATGTAATGATTGTATCTGGAAGGTGCGCTCTTGGACATCAGATGAGGGCAGTAATCTGGGGGTCCTGGTCTCGGTGAGGACTCTGGCTGGTCTTCAGATGGACGTGAAAAGCGTGCGTTTCGCATCAGACCGTCTTCATCATCACAGCAAACAGCCCATGCTGGTCCTGTTCACCGACGACGGCAGGCGGGCGGCTTCTCTCGAGACTCCGAAAGGTTGGACATATGCATCTCTTTATTATCTCAACTGTCCTCTTAGACTGAGTACAGTCTCCTGCTTCTCATATACAGGATCTCTACCCAAAACAGCACTGGATAGACTCAAGTAAATACATTTCAAGACATAAACTAGCGCTTATTCAAACCAGGGAGTTTGGGGGTCTGTGGAAAAGTTTGGTGGGGAAAAAATGTAACATGTAAATTATTACAAAAAACAAGCAAAAAAAAATAATATATATATATAGTGATATAGTAAATAAAATATAGTATATTATTCATTATAAAATATTTAGTAAATAATAAAACAAACTTGATTAATTTATTAAAATAAAAATAGTTTAAATAAATAAATAATAAACAATACTTAAATAAAATAATACAGTACAGTACTACAGAGAGTATAAAAACATGTAGTAATGCAATAGAAACAGCGTTATTATACTTAACTAAAACTAAAACATTTTTCCATTACTTGAAATACAATAAACATTAGCTGAAATAAAATATAAAAAAACCTTTTATATATATATATATATATATATATATAGCCTATATTCTGTATATACATACATATTTACCTTTATAACATAGACTTTTTTTTTAAATGTCTATTTAAACATTTTATAGATATTTAAAAAAAAACTAATAAAAATGATAAAAATACCCAACAAAATTGCTGAAACTTTAATGAAACTTTAACTTTAATAAAATTAAAATGGAAAATAAAAAAATGTGTATCTCAATGATGCTAAAATAACACTGAATAGAAATGATTTTACACATTTATAATATAATTTTTTTAGGATGAATTGGGAACATACTTTTAATATAGTAATATGGAAAATATTGTATAAAAAATAAATGCATGATCAAATCTATTACTAGTTAAATATATATATATATATATATATATTTAAAAATCTTAAGGTAGTGGTTCCTCACAGTATGATCATATTTGGGGTCGGCGGCACCGTTCTAACTAAGTGGCAACCTTCGTGTCTCTCTCTTGAATCCAACACAGAAGTGACTTAAACTGCAATTCATCGACTGGCCACTAGAGACAGGCTCCAAAAGAGAGTCAATCCCATAGACCCCCATGTTAAAATGCCCAACTTTACAGCAGGAAAAAATATGTTTACAGCCTGGTATAAAAAGTGGTTTTGGTCTATATAGTTATTTTTGCCCTTCATGATGACTGTGAAGGGGGTGAATTTTTTTATAACTCATCCGTTTAAATTATATTAAGCCTTAAAGTTCTGCATAATTAAGGGCGTGGCCACTTGAGTGACAGGTGGATTTGCCGCTGATGTCACAACTTGCCGTTTGTCTGCTTTCTGTTAGCGTCATGTCACCTCAGCTAATCGCCTCTTTGCCCATTTTCGTTTATCCGGGAGTGATGCGCGGCCAAGATGGCGACGGCCGGCTCCGCCCACTTTTGCCTTCAAAACTGCTCTTCAGAAACCTACGGGTGACGTCACGGACACTACGTCCATATCTTTTTTCCATCTACGGTTCTAACCTGCACTCCTCTTTCTCTTCAGGTTCAGATGATTCTCCCGTTGGAGCAAGTCTCCCGTTTCCCAGCCTCCCTCTCCCCGCGGCGGCCCGTCGAAGCGCTCGATCCGCAGACTTTGACGACAGCGCAGAGAAGATGCCGTGTCAGCGTCTGCCTCTCTACGTGGACTTCGAGGAGATCGGCTGGTCGGGGTGGATCGTGTCTCCGCGCGGATACAACGCGTACCACTGCAAAGGCTCCTGTCCGTTTCCCCTGGGTCAGAACATGAGGCCGACCAACCACGCCACGGTCCAGTCCATCATCAACGCCCTCAAACTGACCAGAGGCATCGAGACGCCCTGCTGCGTCCCGGACAAACTCTTCAGCATCAACCTGCTGTACTTCGACGACGACGAGAACGTGGTGCTGAAGCAGTACGATGATATGGTGGCGGGAAGCTGCGGCTGTCACTGAGAAACATCGTTCTTCTTCTGTCAAAACTGTTGAGGAGTGTTTAAACTGGACTTGTGTGTCAGGGTGAAATTGTAAAAATATGTAAATAGACATGAAATTTTAATATATGGAGGAGATTGCGTCGGTCACTTGTAAAAGATGTAAATTTGTACATTGCATGTTGTGAACTATTATAAAGTCTAAATAAATTCTTACACAAAAATGATGGATGAGGGATTATTTTTATTCTTGTCATATATTTAAAATCGAAACACCTTTAAAAGGAAGATCAACAAAGCATAACATTTTGTTCTGCTTCGGCTGTCACTGAGAAACAAACCTGCCAATCACTGAGGTGTTGAGGATTCCCAGCAAGCAATTTTACGTTTAAAAGACGTCTAATAGCCGTCCAAACACAGCCTAGACGTCTAGGCTAAAACAAGGCAAAATTTGGGCTGTCAGTGAAAATGTACTAGACGTGTAAACCATCGCCCGAGAATAGACTAGTCATCAATTAGATAAAGAAATTAAATGAGTGAAGAAATGAAACCAAACACCTTGTAATCACGGTTTACTTTGCTTACATGATGGAATATCACACATTTCTCAAATTATTTAGGCAAAAACGACATGTAACCAAATTCAAGGTAATTTTGGCTAGACGTGTTACTCATAGCCGGACTATATCTGGTCTATAGTTAACCTAGACGGTGAACTATTGGATATTGCTTGCTGGGTTGCCAGCAGTGTTTATGCTGTGAATCTGGACTGGACTTTTGTGCAAGGATAAAATTGTAAAATATGTAAATAGACATGAATTTTTTATTAATGGAGGAGTTTGAGTTGGTCACTTGTAAAATATGTAAATTTGTATATTGCATGTTGTGAAAGTTTAATATAAATGTACAAAAATGATGGTTTTATTTCTGTTGTTCGTGCCGTATATTGCAAATACAAACAGCTTTAAAAGGAAGATCAACAAAGCATGACATTTTTCTGATGTAACGTGCAGTAACTTTGCTCTGTTATATACGGCATCTGATCTGATCTGTCCATGTGTCTTCCCATGGGATCATATAGGAAAAGGGCCAACAAAAGCAACAGGTGACAGGTAGAGTATGAGCGGATCGCCTCCTATAGAGTGAAAGTAAAAGAGAGAGAGAGAGAGAGAGAGAGAGAGAAAACAAGGGGTAAGAAGTAAAACAGCTGCAGGGCTTCCACAGGATCAACTGATACCGTTCAGCTTCTGTGCCAACCAATTAAACTCACAATGGTCAACTAGTGCACCAATGCTTGCATATTTAATGCCATAATTGAGATGCATATTAACACAATACACCAGGCCTGCTTTTCACGAGATCTCTAGTCAAAACTTTATCAGGGACATTACTGAAACCAGGATGAAAGAGGTGAATCTGATGCCTGGGTCACATTTAACTCCTAAAAAATATTTAAAAAAATACAAAATATAAACTTAGCATAGAATATATTGCTTAACTGTCACACACACACACACACACACTAACCCCGACCCCTAAACCTACCCATCACACACACACACACACACACACACACACACACACACACACACACACTAACCACGACCCATAAACCTACCCATCACACACACACACACACTAACCACGACCCAAAAATCTACCCATCACACAAAACTTTCTGCATTTTTACATTTTCAAAAAACCTTTAATTACTTTATTTTTATACCAGATTTACAAATGAGGACGTCCCTACAGGAAGGTTTTTTGGAGATTTTGGTCACTTCTGGGTACAAATTTGTCCCCAAAATATAGTTAAGTACACACACACACACACACACACACACACAGGCAGTATGTTATTTTAAATTGTAATAGGCCTACTATTTCACAATATTACTGTTTTTACTCTATTTTTGCTCAAATAAATGCAACATTTATACCAGCAAAATAATTTTTTTTATGGTTTAAATAGAGTTTTTTTTTGTTTTGTTTTTTTAACAGGTCCTTGTCAGGTTAGCAGTTTTTGCTCTGTGTGAATCAGTAATCTGACGCTGTTAACCCGCTCTCTGTTTGACCGACAGCACGCATTCACGTCAGAGAGAGAGACCGCCATTCATGGCAGCTAAATGATGAAATACTGCCATTATAAAAGAACTGAAGGCCGACACCTGATCTGCCGTGTCTCACCGAGGCCTTTTGTGCCAGTATTTCATATCTGAAATATCTGCTGGCATACGCTTGCAGACCACAGGGAGTTTGCCATGGCACTGCGAGGATGGGGAACAAACAGACCATCTTCACATCCCAGCAACTGGACGCATATCAGGTCAGGCCATCTCAGATCGTTATTGTGGATATTGCACAACCGTTCAAAACTTTGGGGTCGGTAAGAATCTTCAATGCTTTTGACAAAAGTCTCTTATTTTCACAATGGGCTGCATTTATTTGATCAAAATGATACACTTTAAAACGACTATGTGAATGTATTGTAAAATGTCATTTATTCCTGTGATCAAAGCTGAATTTTCAGCATCATTACTCCAGTCTTCAGTGTCACATGATCCTTCACAAATCATTCTAATATGATGATTTGATGCTCAAGATCAACATTTATTATTATTATCAATGTTGAAAACAGCTGTGCTGCTTCATATTTTTGTTGAATCTGTGGTAAAAAAAAATTATAAATTGAATTCTTTGATGAACAGAAAGTTCAAAAGAACAGCATTTATTTGAGATACAATATTTTGCAACATTAATAAATGTCTTTACATTGTCAAAATGTCAAAAACATCAGTTTGCAACATAAAAGCATTATTTTTTAATATCTTACTAACCCCAAACCTTTGAACTGTGTATATCTCATTCTCACCTGCATCTTAAAAATGCAAATACATTTGAAAACTGTAAAAATTTGTGCACTTTTGTGAAATAGTCTAAATAGCAAGGTTTAAAGTTAAAATGGTCAAGATAAGAGTGATATTCAAGAGTTATGGTTATCAGCTATATTCATGAATATGTATGAATGCTTTGCACCTCATTATCATTTTCCTCAACCAATAAAAAAATGAGCATGAATAATGCTGTTTATAAATCATTGCATGTTTTTGCTTCATTTTGAAGGACTGCACTTATTTCACCAGAAAAGAAATTCTGAGGTGAGATACGCAGTTTTCATAAAAAGATACATGTGTGTTTAATGTGTCTGAACTGAAAAAGCCTCTAAGCTGCACTATAAAAAAATGCTGGGTTGTTTTAACCCAATTTGGGGTCAAATATGGACAAACCCAAACGCTGGGTTAAAAATGTAATCCAACGGCTGAGTTAGTCCATATTTGACCCAAAGTTGAAACAATCCAGCATTTTTTAGTCACTAAATCGCCGGCGCCCATGCATAAACAGTATGAATATGTCATATAGGTCTACTTCTATATATTGTCTTCATGCATGTTGTCTTTCCCACAGACTGTTTCACCGATACCGTGATTTGGCTCCCCAGCTCGTGCCGCTGGACTACACCACGGGACCGGACGTGCGACTGCCGTACGAGCTCATTGGCAGCATGCCGGAGCTGAAGGTACAGCGCATCTCATCTGTGTTCCTCATCTATTATGAAACTCCTACTAATTGATCGCAGTCTTGGTGAGGTTAAGCGTTATCAGATCCTCGCAACTCAAGAGAACCGACAGCTCAGTTTAATTTGTGAAGTATTAGTGAAGAGGAAACAATCCTGCAGCGTTTGGTTGAGAGACACAGAAACAGACCTTATGCAATATATATGATACACTCTTTTAACTGTCTAGAGTCCCAGTGAAATACCACTAGTAAAGTATTAATCATAATTAAGTTTTGTTTTAAGTAAATAGAAAAAAAAAAGTAAGCACCATCTCTGGGATGCAAGCAAAATGTAAATAGGCCCTCCCAGCCAACATTTCCATGTGAGCCCCATATGGGTTTTTGATGGCCTGTCACTGAAAGAAATGTGTCCATGGCCCCATGTATATTTGCCCATAGGGACACATAACGGGTCCATAGTGGACTCTTAAGTGGTGCTAATAATGGGGCCGAGGTGGGCTGCACACAAAAACCTTATGGGGCTCACATTTGTGATCACACTGGATCACAGTGGGTGAAAATTAGGCCCCATTTATTCATTTCTTTAAAGATTCCAGTGGGTCAAATAATTTGCTACTATGCAAAATTCACTTTCAAACCACCCCAAATCTGTTAAAATGCCATATATGAAGACTTCAGATGCAAAAGTGCCATCTGAAATTTTCTTCTAGAATGATCATTTTTATCAAGCTTGTATGTTTATGTTCAGTTATTTCACTTTAATGGCAATGAAAATGACCCATTAACTTAAACATACGAGCTTGAAAAAAATGCTAATTTAGAAGAAAATTTCAGATGGCACTAAGAGGCTTTTGCATCTGAAGTCTTTATATGAATTTTCAAATTGAATTATATAATATTTCAGCTGTAAAGAAAAAGACTTCAACTCGGAATGTGTAAATCGTGTGGGTTTTTTTTCCAATATTGAACTTTAAGATAAAAACTCTTGAAAGCATCAGGATAAAAATGAGTGATGTTCGGCTCTTGAGCGAATCGTTCTTTTGAACCCGATTAATATGAAGTAACCGGTCGAGCTGATTCATTAATCGAACTGAATCGAACTTTAGTTCCGGGTTGATTATGCAAGACGCACAAGTCCGAAAGAACCGGTTCGCGGAAATGAATCGGACTTGACATCAGTAGTTCAGATCATCGGCTTTCGAGAGCTCCATGATATCAAATTAGTGTGTTTCAGAATCTTTCAAAATTACCCAATTATATAAAAGCGACAGTAAAACTTGGTTAATATAAAGTCAAATATACATATCTTCTTACCTTGAGAGAATTTATATCCCTTGATAGTGTTCAACTGTGTGTGTGTGTGTGTGTGTGTGTGTGTGTGTGTGTATCCCTGTCTCGTGGTCCTTTGCTGTATTTATGCACTTTTTGAAGTGTATTTTCTGTTCACTTTGTTGCAATGTTTCCCCTTTCTTATTTGTTTCTGTAGAGACCTGTCTGTTTCCTTAGTGATTAATCAGTCCACTCGTTTCCCTCTTGTTATCCTGTGTTATTTATACCCCGTGTTTCAGTCTTAGTATGTAAAACTGTTATGTTCCTTCTTTTTTGTTCCATTTTCCTGCTTATGGTTCTGATTTAGGCCTCAGTTTGGATTAACTTTGCTTTTAGTTTTTAATAAACTTTGCTGCAAGTGAGTTCTCGCCTCTCTTCTTCCTTGCTCAAATGTAGCAGAACACATATTTCAAAATAAAAGTGCATAAATACAACAAAGGACCACGAGACGGGAATTGTGACAAGGGCGGGATTTGCAGGAAGGCACACGCCAATCATGTGGCTCGTGGCGGGGAAGGTGATGAAAGTGCTTACCCTTTGAGCATGCATTTTGTAGATACATATATAAATAAAAAGAGTAAAGGATCATGGATTATAATTATATATTCAATTATTATATAATCATATAAACTAGGGATGCACGATATATCGGCCACCATATCGGTTTCGGCCGATTATCGGCTTGATAAGAAAATTTGGCCGATATATTAAAGCCGATAAATAATGGATTATTTCCTTCAGCTGAGACACTTCAGATGTGCACTGTTCAACATTGAATTGATTGAGATATGATTGGAATCACTTCAAATAAGTGCAACATGTGCTGTCATATCGGCTACATAATATTATAATGAGAACATTATAATTGTTTGCTTTTAATGGTGAGACTTTTGTTTTTGTAATCAGGCTCTCAAAAATTATATACAAATTTGGATTTCGATTTATCGGCCAATATATCAGTTATCGGCTTTCAAATAAAGAATTATCGGGATCGGCCAAAATGTTCATATCGATGCATATAAAACAAATGGAATAGCCCACTTGAAATGTAATCATTTAAATATAATAAAGCCCAAATGTGGCTCATATAAGACCCTCAAATAAACAATAATGGGCAATATAACTGGGGCCCACATTGAGCCCAGATGACGTCCATCTAACCCAGTTAAAACCCATGTGGGGCTCACATGGACATATTTGGCTGGGTAGTTATGAACTGCTACACATTTAAGAATAAAATGTCATCTTTTATTTAGGATAACCCATTCAGGCAGAGGATCGCTGAGGTCTTCTCAGAGGATGGAGAAGGAAACATGACTTTGGACGACTTTCTGGACATGTTTTCAGTGCTCAGTGAAATGGCCCCGCGGGACCTGAAGGCGTATTACGCTTTTAGGATATACGGTCAGTCTTAAGGTGCGGTCACGAAATCTCGGGGGCAAAAAAAGGGATCTACTTGTTAACAGCGTAGCATGTAAAGCACAGGTGACAAGCCTATTTTTTTACAGTCTATGGTCACAAGTCACTTTCAAATGAACCAAGCAGTTTTGTGATGGACAGCGAGGCAAATTAACATGACCAACTTGAACATGAGCAAAATTTGTGTGTGGAAATGTTTCGCTCTCACACAAAATTTCTATCGAAACTACTGGATATCGGCCGCGAAACTTTTAATATTTTCTGCACCCGCTGAGCTGGTAAAGTCACTCCAGTCCAGATCCTATAACTACTCATTCAACCATTGATTATAACTATCATAGAATGATGGATGTAACTGAATAATAATCACTCGATTTTCTGACTGATGTTCTGTTTGAAAGAACCAGTGTTTAGTATTATTTATATGCTATTATATATATTACATTTTTTTTTCATATATTTTTTTTTTCAGTTTATATTTGTTTGTTTTTTACTATTTTTGTAAACATTACTATTTAGGTTTAATTTATTTTTATTTCATTTATATTTAGTATTGAGCTATTTTAGTGTTTTAGTTTTTATTCCAGTTATTGATTTTCATGTTTCAACCTTAGCTAAACAACAATTAGAAATGTTGCCGTGGCAACTAAATGAAATAAGATTAAGTAGGCCTATTTAAAGGGGCTATATGTAGAATTCAGAAACTCTTGTTATTAGCGACACCGGTGGCCATTAAGTGAACTGCAGCCAGTAACTAATTGCTCATGCTCGCGAGCACAGGTAACGTACAAGAGACTGAACGTGATTCAATACCCCGAATTAGTTGGGAAGTGTCTCGTTTAAAAAAGAAATGCTTTAAAAGCTGTTCACACATTGGCAATAAAAAGCGATTAATACATGAGAATTATTAAATAGAACCTTTAATCTAACATGTTTTATTTTATTTGTGATTTTTCAATGAGCAAAAACTTTTTTAATAATAATCCTCAAAGGACATGGTGGGTAGAGGCCTATAAGTCAGTGTATATGAGATCATTCGATACTATGACCTGATCTCAATCTTCTGTTCCTATTCATGTAGAGATGAACCCGCAGAACCTTAACTGACACAAGAATATCAATAATTCAGACGTTCATTAAAGTGGGAACTGCTTATGGAAAGCTCTGTTCATATCTGTGTTCGGCGGCTGTCTAATTAAAAGATCTCAGAGAACCTGATCTGCTGCTGTCATCAGAAAAGACTCTGTTCTCATGCAACATTAACACGGGGTAAATGACAACGCTCTCAAACAATGGAGATCAATGATGGGAACAAGAGAGTATGTTGAAATTATTCAGACTGAACACACAGAAGGATTAATTGTTAAGAATGTTCAATGCATGAAGTTTACAAACGGGTTTACTGTGGCATACTATGGGTGTCTTGTATGAATAAACTGTAAAGAAAATTACGTTAAAAAAAATTTACGTAAAATTTACGATAAAAAAAAACTGGAAGCTGTGGTTGCCAGATATTTACCGTAAAAATACGGTAGCAACATTTTAGGCTTTACAGACATAATTTCAATTTACAGTAAAAAAAAAAAAATCTTATAATGTTAATTTACTGATCTACTGAAGAATTAATATCTGTTTTATACCATTGTAATACACTGACAACCACCAATCACAGAGGTGATGAAAGTCACATGATGAATCAAAGCTCATCGCAAGCAGATTTTCCATAAGAAATGTAATATTAATACATAGAAGCTGCACAGTGTGATTCACACAAACATTAAACACCATCATGGTAACACACATGGAATTTTAAAAATGCAATAAACATTAATTTAACAACATTAAATGTAACATAAAACCCTGATGTACATAACTGATTAGAAAAAACTACGAAAAACTATGAAGAAACAGTTATTTCAACAAAAATACATCAAATGTGAAGTGTCACGCAGAGATTTGTGGGAATGTCAATTTAATGTTTCTAATATTTTACTGTAAAATTTCATTAAATGTACAGTAAGATCTATCACAGTTATTCACAGTATAGTACGGAAACTTTCTGTTAGCCTATTAACAGTTTTTCACTGTTGCATTTTTACAGTCTTTTACAGTTAAAATCACGAGTAATATTTTACAGTGTAAATATGAAATAAATAAAACGATATATTCTAAGTGCTCTAGTTATTCCAAAAAATGAAACGCATTAAGACAAATAAATACACATTTAAAATGGGTTCATTTATATATAAAAAGTTAACGGTAACAATCTGGACATTGATTTCTTTTGATTTTTGCATTATTAAATGTCTTAACAACTATTATTATTATGAAAAACAGCTTCTAAAAGTATTTCTTTAAGCCAGAATTTTCTTTTTCTGCATAAAAATTAAGCAATTGACATAACGTTTTTTAAAAGCATTTTAAAAGTTGCATTAAAAGGTTTTATTAATGTATTTTATTTGTTACTTAAACGACATGTTAAACACAAATTAAGTGCTTTTCATGATAAATAATGTTCATTTTTATTTGCCCATTTTAATAGTGATTTATTTACTTGCAGAACTCGCCCTCGTCTCGTTTTCTCCCTCTAGATTTCAACAACGATGACTTCATCTGTAAGTCCGACCTGGAGAAAACCTTAAACAGACTGACCCGCAACGAGCTGACCGAGGATGAGGTGAGGATGGTGTGTGAGAAGGTGATCGATGAAGCTGATCTGGACAACGATGGGCGATTATCTCTGGAGGATTTCCAGCACATGATCGTGAGAGCGCCGGATTTCCTCAGGTAACAGTTGCACACACACTTTTTCTGTTCAGTTTATTTAGATATTTCGTTGAATGGTTTTCAAATTAAATATTTTCTATTTTAAAGGATTATATTGGTTTAAACGTAGGCAGCATCTGTGGTTTGAATATGTTGACTTGTCCCCAGTGGCAGTCTATGTAACTCAGCATTTCTAAGCATAATATTCATAACAAATAAACATGACTTGTTAGCATGAAACTGCTGTGATACTATTACTTAAAGTCAATCATATAATCCCTTAAAACTCATCTTTGATCTCCAAAATGACATATTTAAACATTTTTTCATTGAAAAATATTCCTCATGCCTTAAAATATCTTGAATGTAACTCGACACCCTTGCCTCATTTAGTATACGCGGTTCTATGAATATGCAAATGAGCCCCGCCTCCACTCACTCAGCTCAGAGATCCACTGGTTGACGATCACACGTTGATCTGATTGGTTACGAGGTAGTTTGTGACGTCAGAAACACCAGCGATTTCAAAGCGTGTCTTTGGTTCACTGCAGTTTTAAGGAGAAAATACTCAACAATGCTGTCGACTTATGAATTTACACATGATTGTGTCTTGAAGCACATTAAAAACACCACATAGACATATAAACAACATTAAAAGCTGGATTTTCTTTAACCAATTATGTCTTTAATCTCATGTAATGACCAGATAAACTCTGGTAACTTTCACATGACCTATACTTTCTCATTAAAGCGCAATATTTGTCCAATTTCATTTGTCAAGGACAATAAAAAACTTTTATTATGACATACAGTTATGACCAAAATTCGTCCCCCTTTATTCAAATATTATAAAAAAATGTGTTAAAGATTTGCTTAGTTATGCTTGGATTGTTTTATTTGTGATGATGCAATGAAACATAAATTTGGCCAGGCTGTTATACAAAGACATGCAGTATTGTGTGTATACAGATGCTTTTGATTAGAGCTTGCATGTTAATCAGATCTTAATCTTCTGGCTTCCAGCACCTTCCACATCAGGATATGAAGATCAGCTGACCAACAGGACATTTTTACTTTCATAAGACGATGTAAGAACTTTCTCTGCAGATTCAGAAGTCAGGAACAGATGGTGTCGCGCACGGTAAAGCTTAAAATAAAGTAGACACCTGTACTACTAACATAAGAAGAATATTAATGTTCAAAAAATAAAACACAAGAATTCTTATCTTGAACATTAAGACAAGCCAATAATGTGCCTGAAAAGCTGATTACGCAGCTACAGCATGAATTATTCATCCGTCAATATTAAACACACACACACCAGATCTCTTAAAAGAATCTTGTTTTAATAAATCAAAAGTACAGATATCTACAAAAACTGTAGATCAGTTTTTCAATGTTTTAGAAAGTACAGTACAATTTAAGTAGATCTCTTTTTTTAGAGTTATTTACAATTGTTTCTTTTCTTCTTTTTTTTTTTTCTTACCAAAAAAATTTAATTTAACCAATCTCCCCAGTAACCTCACAATCGACGAGTGAAAACAATGGTCGTATAAAAGAATCCGTAAATGATATGGATGACAGTCGTTTATCAAATCAAATCAAGAAGTACATGAGACAAACTAGACGGACACACTGCTCAATAAACACTACATGACTGCAAAGCGTTTAAGACAGAAAGCGGTACCTCTTGGTTTGTCTGCATATCAAATTAAAAAAAAATTCGCCAGCTGTCTTGTTATATTTATTTTTGCATTTTATTTGATCACTTTAAAACACCCTAAGGCCAGATTAAATCACGTCTAAGGTCCATTATTACAACCAAACATGTCTTAAACCAGTAGACTGTCCTCTAAAAGCTCAGAACAGAACAACTAGACATGTCAAGACGCTTCAATGTGCAGAACATCTATAGAAAAAAATAATAATACAGACACAGACAAAACATACAGGAGGTCAACAGTATCAACTTCATGATGCATAGATCCAAAATGAAAGATCAAGTATTAGTTATTAAGACAAACGGCAAGTATTATTATACAGGGAGAGACGAGAGATGCTATGGGTACATTACAGACCATCCGTTACACCTCTCCGAACATGAAAGAATATGACAAATATGAGTCAAAAATATCATCGCCTCGAGGTGGAAAGAGAACAAGGTGCAAACAGAGAGTCGTTTCAAGTTGGTCAACATTGAAAGCTTGGGAAAAGGAAAAGTGAGTGTGCCTTTATTGCAGCAAGAAGAGAATTTCATACGCCTCTGCCTCGCGTGTGCTTTCCTAATCTCTTTAAAAACACACGTTCAGGTCACATTACACCCCAAATCCAATGGAAAAATTTGATATATTGCATAAAAGAACCATTTCAATTAACGTCACAAATTCTCATTACTGTAATGCATCCATATTTTACTCTATAACAAAGAAGGTACCATGATATGCAAAGTAGTTCATATTTATATATATTTTATTTATTTGCATTGCATTAATGAGAAAATAAACTGGGGTTTTGGGATGAAATTTGACTTGGAACATGTTCTTGTCAGGTTTTGGGAGATCGATGAAGAGTTTGTTCTTTCACTCGAAGCTAACAGGGGGGTTAAAGATTCCTGACCTATTGCTGGTGTGCATTAACCCACTGACATGGTTCATTTGACGTACATTTTGAGTATACCGCAGTACAAAGACGACAACTGCACAGTTTGTCCAAATGAAACGGGTCTCTTGCGATGGACGCAACACTGAGAAAACAGTGTGAAAGCTCATATCAAACCAATAAAGTTTGTCTTTGAAGGGCTGCGCAACTCGAGCATTGCATTTCTTCTTGCATTAATTATAAGCATGTCAACACAATATTCAGGAATGGTGGATTATTGTATTCTAGGTAGTTAAGCCTTGTTCATGTGAACCAAATCCATTTTGTTTTAGCACTGTGCCACCCTAACTAATGCTGTGGGACTGTAATTCATGTGCAGTCCATCCATAATACATCAGACATATTAACACATTAACAATTTGATTTGTTCAAAGCTGAACAAACGGCATCAATAGCTTCGGCTCGCTCTCAGGAGAAGACTGGTGTAGAAATAGTCCTTACATAAGATGATGCTTTGAAAACGTTTGGGGGAAAAATGACGACGCCTAACATGAGTTCGGCAGGTAATGTAAAAAAAACACCTGTCTTTATGATGCTAAAATGATCACTATGTGGCACAAACTACACACAACACAAAAGATACTGATAAAGTGCATGGACGTCTGTATACGGGAGGTGCTTTCTCAAGTATAGCTCTGCTTTTCAGGTCACATACTCACCCTTTCTCATTGCTTTTGGTTACTCTTAATTATTAATACTACAAACGTAGGAATTTCTCATCCGTACAAAGGGCTACGAGTCAGTTTACACTCTTAAGTAGATTCAATTCAAGTGTTTTTAGTCGAGGAACGCTTTCACGATGGGACGTTTTCAGGTCGTAATAAAGCGAGACCTGAGGTTTTGGATTTATGCAAAGGAATATTAAAAAGAAAGCTAGCGCGCTACTGCATAAAAGGCTGAACTATTTGGAAATAGCTTCATGTGCATGTTAAAAAAAAGGGAGGTTGGATTTAACGAGGCAGTAAACACGTCTTGATGAATAAAAAGCAGGTTTGTTCCATATGAAAATATGTCTGTGAAACCTTGACTGCACCAATTTGTGTGAATGCATGTGTTTTGCGTAACAGGTCAAAGGTTAGTTATCAGCCTGAAAAAAAAAAAAAAATTGGGTCGAAAAAAAAAATCTAAGCAGGTTATAATTTTCCTCTACTATCAATAAGGTCATGTGATTGTCGAAGAATGCGCCAAACATAAAATGGAATGATTAAGATCGCCCCACGAAACTCACTCTCAAATTGGCTCAATGTTAGATCACGCTCTACGGCCAGACCCAGAACCACAACTACTTCCAGGTCGCCATGAAGGAATGGATCAATTTTGGCAGTTGTGCGCTCAAAACGAGCGATTGAAACAAAGATGGAGATGCGGGATCTTCTTTAGGTGCACGTTTACGGCGAAGCTCTTCACCTTGACTTGTGGAAACCAATGCTTTCCCGCCAGGGTTTCGACAGGGAAGGGTCATAAGCGGCATCGCTAATCTGTCAATGGAAGAAGATAAAGAGGAGCCAGGAACTCAGCTGGAAGAAGAGCGTGACAGAGAATGAGAGATGGGATAAAGAGGAAGGAGGAGGAGTGCTAAGAGGGAGAATAGTCCAGTCATGTCCAGCCCGATGGTGGCGGACAGTAAGGCCTTGGTCTTCACAGTAGCACACAGCGAAAGAAGCTGCTCTTTTTCTGCTGTTCAGGGGTGATTTTCACGCCATGGTTGCTGCCCTGAGGATTGTTACCCTCCTGTGTGAGCAAAGAACACACAAACATACCTCCTTTAGACTCAAGAGTCTTATTTTATTACTACAACTCAAGCAAGCCAGAGATACTGAAGGATTTTATTCATCCAAAAAGGAAAATCGTCATTATTTAGTCTTTATTATGTACCTATTATTTACCCATTATTATGTACCTACACTGGTGGTCAAAAGTTCAGAATAATTAAAGGGGTGGTATAATGCCCTTTTCACAAGATGTAAAATAAGTCTCTGATGTCCCCAGAGTGTGTATGTGAAGTTTTAGCTCAAAATACCCCACAGATATTTTTATACAGCATGTTAAATTTGTAACTTTTTGAGGGTGAGCAAAAACACACCGTTTTGTGTCTGTTCCTTTAAATGCAAATGAGCTGCTGCTCCCGGCACAGGGGGCGGAGCTTCAAGAGCTTGTGTTCTTTTACCCCACACACACATGCACTGAACATTTCTAAAACTTTGAGCCTTTTATGTTCATACCGGAGTCAGAAAGATGGAGAGACTCGAGAAGAAGTGACAACATGAAGAAGCAACAGGACATTTCTGAATGGTTAGTTGATGAATTTATGTAGCTGTAGTTATCTTCTAGTCATTGATTAGCATATTCTGTCTTGATAATCTATAAATTGTGTTCAGGGGGTGGGGTTTATGTAAATTCTAGGGTTGGTGATGTCACTAACCCGGGAGGAATGACGTGTAGTCTCTACCAGCCGTTTGTTGTACAATTTCTGTAAAAGCAAATATCTCCCTTTGCTTTGAACTTTGAGCGTTGTAACTTTGCAGATGTTGTTTATGCTCAAACAGCAACATTACACACTAACTAAAGTTAAAACAGTGAAATCATAATTAACCACCCCTTTAAGACTTTTTGATAGGTTTTGGCATCAAGTTAGCATAAAAAAAAAAAAAAAAAAAAAAAAAGTGATTTATTCAAACTTTTGACCGCCAGCTTTGCTATAGATATGATAAAGAGACAACCACTAGCATTTTGTGGACTGAGCTATGAAGGGAGGGTGTGTTTGTTTGGGTTGATTTCAAATATCAGCAGTGTTTCTCAGAAATCACACACTGCACCTTTAATAAATGCTGTAGAACAAATGTTCATGTTAACTAATGAAACCTTGTAAAGTGTTACCCAATTATAAATCTAAATTCATTTTTTAGACATAAACCTGAAGCACAGAACGGGAAAATCTTACCAATTTCGTGTCCATCTTTGATTTTATGTCTCTGGCGAGCGTTAAGAATGCCTGTGAGTAGAGCAGGAAACATCATTAGACCTTTAAACGCTCAGATATGATAAGGAAATGAAATGAGGATTCATCATAAAAACCATTTACACTTACGTTCTCAACGTTGATATTAGCCTTTGCACTCGTCTCCATGAACTTGATGCCATACTCTAACGCCAGCTAAACGGGTACAGGCAGATTTGATTCAAAATACAAGTATGATTTATCTGGATGATGCAGAAGGATTGTTAACTAAATGATTTTGGAAGGTGCTGTAGCATCTTATACAATTAAATTAAATAATATAATATAAGCTCATTTTTAATGGCATAAGAGAATAAGAAGCATGGTGTGCTCACCTTCTCGCCTCTGTCTTTGGACACCTGCCTCTTCTCATTAATGTCACATTTGTTCCCCAAAATCATTTTTTCTACATCTGCTGATGCATGCTGGGTTGAACACATACAAGAACATGCACTGTAATGATTTGCTGTTGAATATTCAAACGGTACTTTTATGGATGTGCAATGCTACGTATTTTCAAAACTGAATTGCACTCGTCTCCATGACGAGTGCAATTCAGGTGATATTTATCATATTTATCAGGTGATCAGGTGATATTTATATTTATATTATTCATACTTCTCAAAATACTGTAAATATGTTCATAATCTGTAAATGTTTATTCAGACTAAACCCAACTGTGACCCCTTTTTTTTACTTTTTATACTATTTTTTTATTTATTTTTTTTTATATATATTTTATTCTTAGAATTTGTATTACTATGTTTCTTGTTGTATTTGTATTTGTATATGTGCACTGGAAGCTTCAGTACCAAGAAAAATTCCTTGTGGGTGCAAGCACACTTGGCAATAAAGCTCTTTCTGATTCTGATTCTGATTCTGAATGACTAGTATTTAGGCATCAGATAATTTAGGGTAATGTCCACCAGACAAATAATAATAAGCATAACACATGCTTTTGTATTCAAAAACAGTCATATTAAAGCACAGTGCTCACGGCGCAAGATGCTAGAGACAAAAAACCCAGTGAGGTGCAATGACTAAAGATGCCCACTTCTATATTAAACAGATAAATAGATGAAATATGTACATTTTCATTCATGCAACTGGCAGACACTTTGGATCCAAAGCAAATCACAATGCATTTTATCAGTTCATGCATTCTCATGGGAACTGAACCCATGGCTTTACTGTTTGAGCTATTTATGCTAATATAAAAAAAACCTGAGGATTATGCATACTATGGACACATTGCACACAATCTGAAGTGTATTATTGAAGGCAGACAAAGCAGGCATTGAGACACTCACCTCCTCTATGTTTCGGATCCAGTTTTTGATGTTGTCAAATGATTTCTCATTGGTTATATCATAAACCAGCATGATACCCTGAGATCAGAGCACAAGACAAATTACAACTGTGCAAAACACTGCAAATTATAGAGATGACAGCAAATGAGCATTAGTATTATTATAGCATTAACAGGCAAGACCGACAGCTGAAATTACTGAAGCTCATCATACATAAGAATCATCTTACCATTGCTCCTCTGTAATATGCCGTTGTGATCGTCCGGAATCGTTCCTGTCCTGCCGTGTCCCTGTAAAAATATCAAACAATATAAGTGTTGTAACTGTGGCCCTGCAGAAATGTGGTTTGCAAGCATGGTAAAGTGGAAGATGACATCTTCCTTACCAGGGAAATGAAAAAAAAGACAACCACTAACATGTGCCTCAATGTAAAGGAGAAATGAATCATGGTTTCACAAGTCAAACAACAGCTCCTTCATAAAACTCAAAAAAGTCACTCATGGTCAAACATTTGAAGTGTATCAAAACCTTTCATCAAAGTTATACATTAATTTTGAACAATACCCCCGTTCTTGTCTTAAACTTTTATGATCCATTTCAAATGTTGACTAGAAGGAAAGACGACTAGAAACTCACCATATCTGTAACTTTATCTTCTTGCCATCTAGTTCTATTGTCCTGATCTTGAAATCGATACCTGGAAGAGAAAATACACAGCGCAACTGTCATCATATAGGCTGAAAAACAAACCCAATACAGCGTCTCTTTCAAAAATGTCCAACAACAGACTTTTGTTAGGTGTTAAAAGCAATGCACATAGAACATATGATACATATGATGAACATATGATGAATGACAAAGCCAAGCATCAAACCAGCAAGACACTTCATATCACCAGTTCATACTGCAAAGTAATAAAAACGCAAGTATGACTGTTAAACATCTGTCAGAACTGTACTAAAAATCTAATAATATAATGTAATAGGAACTGAATATTTTGCTAATAATATTTTATACGTAAATATAATATTTTTATAGTATAAATTGGGTCTTTATACATTTCGCCAATGTCTTTTAAGTTTTGGGATTGGTGTCCCTCACATGAGGATAATCATATTTGTGTGTCTGTGGAATCTAAAATATTGAAACGCCTTGATCTGGACCATCGTAAAGTTGATTTAAAGGGTTAGTTCGACCAAAAATGAACATTGTGTCATCATTTACTGATGTCGTTCAGACTTTCGGTCATCTTCAGAACACAAATGAAGATATTTTTGATGAAATCTGAGAGATTTCTGTTCCTCCATTGACAGCTACGCAACTACCACTTTAACACTTCAAAAAGTTCATAAAGAGATCGCAAAACTAATCCATATGAATTGAGTGGTTTAGTCCAAATTTTCTGAAGAGACGATCGCTTTATATGATGAACAGACTGAATTTAGGCTGTTATTCACATAGAAACATTCATCAATTTACATATCAGTTGTGGTAAAGGGAAGCTCAAGCAAGTTCACTTGACGTGTGAGAACCAATGAGGTTCATTCTCGTGTTACGCAGCACGTTTGAGCTTCAGCAAGAACCAATGAGGATCATTCTCGTGTTACGCATCACGTTTGAGCTTCAGCAAGAACCAATGAGGTTTGTTCACACACGTCAAGCAGGTTTGGTTGAGCTTCTGTATTGGTTCGCTGATAAAAGCTTAAATTAAATCTGTTCATCATATACAGCAATTGTGACTAATTTAGACTAAACCACTCCATTCATATGGATTAGTTTTACAATCTCTTCACAAAGCATCAAAGTGGTTGAGTAGCTGTCAATGGAGCGACAGGACCGGCTCAGACCTATTAAAAATATCTTCATTTGTGTTCCAAAGATGAATGAAAGTCTTACAGGTTTGGAACGACAAATAATTAGTAATTAATAACAGAATTTTTGGGTACACCATCCCTTGATCTTAACACACCAAAAAACAAAAACAAAAAAGGTCCCATTTAACAGTTACATCTTTACACTCAAACAAGACATGATAATAGAAGCCTTGTTTTTTCTCATTCTATAAAGTAACTTGCATTACCTTGGTAAAAGTAATCATTGAGCATCATTTATCTATATATCAAAGTTAGTATCACAGTCTGATATTAGCATAACAGTACCATGGTACTACCACAGTAACAGTAAAGTTTTCTGAAACAATATTTAACTGAAAGTAGACAAGAATATTATATTATTACATAAATAGAATATTTAGTCTTAAACAAAGTGTGTGTGAAACAGGTGACAGTTGGCTCACGGGTTTCTAACAACATATATATATATATATATATATATATATATATATATATATATATATATATATTATATTTAATTGGATATTCAACAGTTTATATAAATGCTTCTATCCAGTTGATATTACAAAGTTTACAAAAAAAAGAATTTAAACAAAAGCAAACCTTAGTTTCATTTAATGTCCGAGTCATTCTGTCAAAGCAGCTAACTTAACTTACATGCTAACCAACCAAAGCAGCAGAAAGGTTCATTAAACACACACTATATATCACCACACAAAAATAATTAATTACAAAACACCAGCGAACCTGTCAAAGTTTAGAAACAAAACAAAACCAAACTCAGGAAGAGCTAACACAGTTCCTAGTCTATTAGCTTAGCCGCTAGCACAGCCTGACGTTTCATAAACAATCCGATATAAATATAAGATCTAAATACCTATTGTCGAAATAAACGTCGAGTTAAAGGCATCCTCCGAGAATCTGAACAGCACACAGGTCTTCCCGACACCGGAATCCCCGATTAACAGCAGTTTAAACAAATAATCGTAAGTCTTCGCCATACTGAATGTATTGCGGAAATCCCGCCCGGTACTTTAGCAGACAGCGCAGAATCCGCACACCGCCGAGGAACTGGCCAATCATACTACGGCGAAGGCTTCGAATTTAAATATTCATGAGGTCACACTGACGTACTTCAAAGCCTCCCTTGAGCGTGCGGGCACGTCTCCTTATTAATATTCATAAGATATGCCTTCGCCATAGTAGTATTCGTTGATTCGCCCTGTCCTAGCGGCCACGTCAAACGCCAAAGTGCACAGTTAAAGGGCTAGTTCACCCAAAAATGACAATTATCCCATGTTTTACTCACCCTCAAGCCATCCTAGATTTATATTACTTTCTTCTTTCAGCCAAACACAATCAGAGATAGCCTATATTAAAGAATATCCTGGCTCCTTAAAGCTTTATAAAAAGCGTATCAATCCATTATAAAAGTAATCCACACGGCTCCAGGGGGTTAATAAAGGCTGTCTGAAGCGAAGCCATGCGTATTTGTAAGAAAAACATCCACAATTATAACTTTATGAACTTACGTCATGTGTAAGAGGTCAGAGGTCACTCTTCCGCCTGAACTAGACTCATGTTACCAGAAGCCAGTGATTATAGTTTATAAAGTTATGGATAATTTTCGGACAAAATACGCATGGCTTTGCTTCAGAAGGCCTTTATTAACCCCACTGGAGCCGTATGGTATGGATAACTTTTATGATGGATGGATGTGCTTTTTTGGGCCATTCACTCCCACTATAAAGCTTGGAAGAGCCAGGCTAATCTTTAATATAACTCTGACTGTGTTTGGCTGAAAGTCATATACACCTAGGATTGCTTGACGCTGAGTAAATAATGGAATAATTAAATCATTTTCTTTTTTGGGTGAACTGTCCCTTTAATATTTATAAGATAAGTCTTTGCCATAGTATGATTAATAAATGCTTCCTGAACTAATACAAGACCTCATACCTTCACAGCAATTACTTACGTAAGTCTGTGCCTCAGTGTCATTAGTGTGTGTGTGTGGCGGGTCAAATTCCTTTATAAGACTTGGCTTCAGGCCCGGGATTCATTTTCCTTTCAATTTCCCCCCATTATATTAATGTAGGCTAAAAATGTATATACACATAATATAGACTACATATTAAATATATGATATACATATTATAAATATATTAAATATATTTTGAATTACAATAAAGAGAATTTGAGGGTAAATGTCATGAAAACAATGTAAAAATACAACAAAAAAAATTCTTTGCAAAATATTGATTGGAATAATTCAGTGCAATTCTCATAGACTGGAAAGTGATGTGCAAATAAGTAATAATAAACATTTATTTAGTTTACACATAGGTATATAAAAAAAATAAAACCACAGTGAAAATAAATCTGGCAGGCATCAAGGGTGCAAAATGGTCCCACAACAAAATATTAAAAACTTCTTATTGCCAAAAAAACAGTCCAATTGTTCAAAAACATAACGCCTTTACAACTTTTTTCATGTCTTTTAGTACATTCGCATACATTTCCCTAACACATGATTTAATAATTGGTTTGCGTTTTTACTGTTTTAAGGATAACTTCCCTCTTTATGTTCATCAAAAGAAATAAATAAAACAGCACTGACCTTCCAGGTTAGAAAAAAATATGGAAAAATTGTTTTAAAAAGGGAAACCTTCGTACATGCAATTATTGGTCATTATCTTTAAAGTACTGTTAACCATTAAAGGAGTATTTTGGGTTTATGTATTTTGTATTTAATCTGCACCAATGGCAGCAACTAGACATTATTTATTATTATTTAATGGACCACGGTAGGTGCATTATGAAATAATCAGAAAATTACAAAGCAAAATACAGACACTAATGGATGGAAGTAACATAACTTACAACATAAAACCAGAAACACATAAAACATTGCAGGAATGGTTGACAACTGAACTTCTGGAATGTGGATTCTTCATGGATTTCTTCTCTGGTTTGCTCACAAGCTGTTGAGCTCTTGGAGCGTTTGATCCAGGACTTGATGCATCTCCAGGTTCTGCTGTTTTGACTCAGCCAGACTCTCTGAAATAAACCAGCATTACAAGACATGGACTTACTGGTTCCATATAAACATCACTGATCATCACTGCAAATATCTGTGCAATTTTTGTAAACAGATTTCATAACAAACCTGCTCCCTCCAGGCTTTAGACCAGTGAACTATCAACCACAGCTGGGTTACGGAAGTAAAATCCCATTCATTTTGACTCCACTAAGAAATTTAATTTTCATAGCCCTTTTTAAATACAGTAATACAATGTGCTCTGAGATTTTTTTTAAGTGATATATGCTTATAGGAGCCACAAGTGTCAAACTATTTTTAAATAAAATTTGTTATCATTGGAAATGGAAACCAAGTATGTGACCAAGTCTTCTTGTCAACCTTAATATGTTGCATATATTTGAATATTTTGCAGCATATTTTGAAAGTCTCCTGAGTTCTTACTAAATATTAGATGGCAATATTATATCTCAGCAACAAAAAAAGTCAGCATTTCTCCTCTTCTCAAGTCTTCTTCCTAATCCAGCTGTCTCATAAACCTTGTATATATTACGAATATATTACATTACGGATGTACAAGATTGAATGTTGTTGGCTCTATGAATTGCTCTTGTTCCAGTATTGTAAGTCATTTTGGATAAAAGTGTCTACTAAATGCATAAATGTAAATGTAAGCATTATGCTATGCTATATGCATATAGACAGTATATAGGGATGGGCAGTATTTCAGATACAAGTGGGAAAATAGTGTAAGCTAATCAGTCTTGACCGGTTGTTGATTTTTATCAACTAGCTTGTCAAATGTGTTTAAAGCATTACTGCATGTTAGGGCTGGGTGATATGACACTACATATCATAGCTATGATATAAAGTTTGAATTGATGGAACTTTCTAAATCGTTTACATAGATGGGCCTATTTTTGGGGTAAGCAAATTGATCCGTGCAGCTTTTATTGGGCAGGAATTATTGGAACGTTGGAGTGGAAAAAGAAGCACTGATGAATGATACTCCACAAACATCTTCAGCTTTTAGTTTTATTGTATATATATATATATATATATAATAAAAAAAAATCTAAAAGGGGTAAATAAATAGTGTCAAATGAATCTAAATTAATTCTAATTTTAAATTTTAGATACACTAAATTAATAATTTTAATAAACTTATAGAAACAAACTTTACATAAAATAAACATAAAATTACTTAAAAAAGCATTGGACTACCTGCAAAAAAAACACCAACTCAGTTTATGCTGTGGAATCAAAACTGATATTGAGAATTGTGAAACCATGATATTGTTACTGTGAAGTAAAATTGAGATTTTGGTCATACCGCCCATCCATATTCTTTGCTAGATAGCAGAAAAGGTTCCCACGGTTTTACATAAAGTATTAATTTTTTAATAGTGTTCACCACAAGTAATAGACTACATTGTAACCAGAAATAAGTAGCCTATATAAATGGCTGCTATTTTGCATAAGTTTATTTGTAATTGCCAGAAAGAAAGAAAGAAAGAAAGACAGAGAGGGCAGAGATGAGGTTAGGAATGATAAGTCAGTAGGCCTATGTAGTTTCTTCATTCACTGTGACCTGTACCTGCACTGGATGGCCTATTTCACATGTATTTTGTGTATTTTCAAAATACAAAATACTGTATTTGTATTTAAATAAAAATTTTCACACAGCATTTTGTATTTGTATTTGTATTTTACATACATTTCCATGTATTTATGCCCATCTCTGTATATATATATATATATATTCAGCATTATGCTATACAAAAGAGGATCATTCACATTTTTAATATGAAGTAATTATCAATTGTGTTGTATAAAAAAGTTGATAAGTGCTTCTTTATTACAAAAAAGAGCTACAAAGATGACTAAAAGGAGAAAGATTAAGACTAAACTTAGAGAGGCAGGAAACATGTTATATTCGTAAAAGCAAGAAATTGAAAACAAGTGGGAGTGTTCAAAGAGATGAAAATATTTATTACATTTTAGAGGAATAACCAAACTTGAAAAGACTGCAAATATGTAAGGCACCAGGGTGAGCAGAGAAAGACAAACAGAGGCACAGCCAATCAGAAAGCCACAGGGTAATTTATGCAGAGCAGCAATGCTTGATTGAAGGAGAAGGGCTGTCAATCACAGTTCTGATTTAGTAATAATGACGCATCTGTCTTTGATGCACGTTACATCCAGTAACATCTAGGCACTCATGATATTCAGCTCAAGCACTGCTGACACATAAACCTTCTATAATGAGGTCATATCATTGAGCGCAAGATCCAGCTCTTCACTAATGGCCTTGTAATTCTGCTTCTGAGCATAGAGTTCATCTGGAGGTCAAAGGTCAAGAGCAGAAAGGAGAGGCGTTTCGGTAGAGGATGGAGGAAGCGGGAAACGGGAACAGAAAAGAAAAGGAGGAAAAGAAAGGAAACAGTCAGTTCAACAGGTTCGAGAGGACGAGACACAGCACATCAAGTCTTTGGGCAAAATCTTGGGCTGCGTCCGAAATCACATACTCGTTGTCATGTTGTCATTATCATGTGACCTACCAGCGTCAGCTTCCCTGCCATTCATAAATCCTCTCCCGTGGCCTCATGGGACAGTAAAGTTTCCATCACATGCACACTTCAGAATCTCACTGGAATAATCAGGTCATTCGGGTTCTTTTACTCTTTTATGAGTACTGTGAAATCGGACATACTCCTTTTGTCACATACTATCTTTCGCCTTCTATATTTTATGTATGCAATTTCGGATGCAGCCTTGATTTTGTATTCAGGCTCTACTAGAACAGGTTTTCATGCTTGAATGTTGATTATTTTCCTCATATTCTCCATTGTTGCGGCTCCTCTCTTCCCAGTCTGTCAGTAACGCTCTGTTTACTTCCTGTCTCTATGAAGCCCCTCCTTCTGAAAAGCACACTGTGCTCTGATTGGTCAGTTGGAGCAGTGTGTTGTGATTGGTCAAGTGATTCGAGCGTGTTTGGGAAATGCCCCGCCCCTTACATAACCACCAGTTTCAACCATAGACTGTAAAAAATATGGACAAAGCGTCTGTGACGTCACCCATAGACTTCTGAAGAACGGTTTTGAGGCCGTTTATGGGGGGTATGGGCGGCGCCATATTTCAATACAAATGTTCAGAAAGGATAACTTACAGGTATGATGTGTTGTGTCAGATCATGGCCGAGACGTCAAATTTCAGGAATTCCAATCGGCGCAGCCTATGCTCGTTGTCAGCTGTCAATCAAGCTGTCAATCGCGCCCTTATTTGTCATACATTTTATATCTAAATACGATCTAAACTAACGAGTTAGAAAAAAATTCACCCCCCTCACAGTTGTCAGGCACTCGGAACCTATCGACAAATACTATAAAAGTCCATGGGACCAACCTGTAAAAACATGAATTTATGCTGTGAAAACGGACATTTTAACAAGGGGGTGTATGGACATTTGCTCCCTTTTGGGACCTGCCCCTAGCGGATTTTCGATGTATTGCAGTTTTTCGCACTTCCGGGTAGGCTTCATTTTTCAGATTAGAATGTTGCCGCTTGGTTTCAACAAACTACTAACTAACTCAACCAGGCCCCGCCCCTTTATTGTGCATATTAGGCGTTTGCTTCTTCATTTAATAGCGCTTTATACAGTGTAGATTGTTTCAAAGCAACTTCATCAAATATGAGACAAATTCAATTTCAGCTGTTAAGCAGCTCAACAGAAGACAATAGTGTCATTATCCAGCTGTTTGATAACGTAGTCAAGCCAAAGGCTAACCATATCAACTACGGTTATTTGTCCGACGTAGTGAGCGATATATATAAAAAGCATTCTGATCATTTACACTGACTCGTAGACGAGCCTGTATAACCCGTTCTTCAACTTCTTCCAAATCAGTTTCTGGTTCAAACATATATGGCTTAATTAAACCATTATTTCCACTTGCCTTCGTGCAGCGTTTACTACAGTAAAGTTGAGCGACTGGATCTCTGAGCTGGTGTGAGTGAGTGGAGGCGGGGCTAATTTGCATATTCATGTTTCCGCATATACTAAATGAAGCAAGAGTGCGGAGATACATTCAAGCTATTTAAAGGTATATGAAGAAATAAAATTTAAACACGTTTAAATGTGTCATTTTGGTGTTTTAAGGGATAAATTGATTGACTACAGGGGGACTTTATCCCTAAACTCATCGTTAATCAGGTCATAAAACAATAACAGGTAAAACATGCTAGCACGATTACCGCTCTTCTTTCTGTCACTACAATGAACAGACAAATAAAGCTCGACTAGCTCCGGCACACAGTCAAATGGGACAAAGGTTAAATTCCAGCTGACGGTATTAGTGACGTCATTAGTGAGGGAGGAACCGTTAATCACCGCTGGAGAACCGGGAAGCGGGAACTTACCCTCAAGGTCATCGATGGCCTTTTCCAGTTTAGCCACCGACCTTTCAGCAAACTCTGCACGAGTCTCGACCTGAGGGGAAAAACACAGTGGGAAAGACTGAGTGAAACGTCAGAGAATGGCCATGAAATATACTCTATGTGTGTGTCCATTAAACATTTCATTTATCTAATAATGACACATCTGGTTTAATGCAAGGAAACTCAATCTCCCCCCTAGTTCAGTATAATGAGATTGCATGCTTGCTATTGGTTGGCCATGGATCGGCATCTGCATTGTGTACTTGTGTAAAGCATGCAATAAGATGAAAGACTTGCATGCAAAACTATTAGAATAAACAGTTGTTTTAGGTTAAACTTTCCCACCTCTTTCAGTTTATCAGTGAGAACTTTGATCTCGTCTTCATACTTGTCCTCTTTCTCCGAATACTACAGAGAGAAAACAAACAAAAGGTTATTTAGACTCTCGGTTCTCAACTTCGCTTTAAAACTCAGATTTCACAGTAGCAACATAATACCAGAATTGTTCATTGTGCAAAAGTAAATAGAATTGTCAAGAAATAAATATTACAAATATATTTTTTATTTTTTTATAAACTTTTTCAAAGCATTAACAGAAAGCTTCATACAATTAAAGTTATAGCTTTCCCCCCCATTATAACCCTTTCCGCCGAAATAGTTAACCATACATTACATAAAGGTTAAGACAATAATAGTAATAATAATAACAATTTAAATGTAATAAAAAAAATTATAATATATATATTAAAAATATTAAAAAAATATATATATATACATACATAGCCAATAATACAGTTTTCTGACATATTCGTGGTCCGTACATAATTATAAAACAAAACCCCAATTGGTGATCATATTTAACATTGATCAATAAGTGGGAGAGTCTTCATCTTCTCAAAATATGTAATCATGGGTTGCCAAGTCTTATAAAAATTTTGGACATTAAATATAAAATTTTCTCTAATTTTAAGTATGATACTAGATCACATAACCACATTGAGGCTGTAGGCGGGCTTGTTGACTTCCACTCCAATAATATTCTTCTCGCTAATAAGGAGGCAAAAGCAATAACATTTGTACTTTATTTGTCAATGATACTCCTAAATATTACAGATATTGTTGGCTCCCTGATGAACTGCTTTGTTCTGCTCAAGTAAGTCGCTTTGGATACATAAATAATGTAAATTAAATGTATTGATATTATCATGAAAGTTAAAGGCCCGACAATATATCAAAAATACTACTATGACATAAACTGAATATGAAAATTCACAATTTTGTAAATAAATAAGCAATTGCACAAGTGTGATTTACCAGCTTAACAATGAACAAACTCTGAGCTAAATATTGTTTTATTATTAGCCATAACACATAGTGACGGATTAACTTATGCAGAGTTTGACTGGACGGACGTCAACATAATTGAGATCAATTTTATTTTCACTTTGAAAAGTTCATAAGCTTATTTATTTAAAGGGATAGTTCACTTTGAAATAAAATTTTGGTATGTTTTAGCTTACCTCAAGGGCATCCAAGATGTAGGTGTCTTTTTTTCCGCAGTAGTTTCAATTTTGATATTTTTAGGTCAAACCGTTCTTGTCTGTCAGTCATTTAATGCAGGTCGATGGTCACTGTCTCAAAGAGCATGCACAGAGCCTAAGACACGAAACGAGCGGTTTGTGTGAGAAAACGAACAGTATTTATATCGTTGTTACCTCTTGTACACAGCCACGTCCAAGTGATCTGAGGGCGCGGGGGGGTATATACACTAGATGTCGCCTTGGCTACGGTTTCGTTCCAATGAACTGCAGTAGCCAAGGTGACTTCTATTGTATATATCTATATACCCTCAGATCACTTGGACGTGGCTGTGTACAAGAGGTAACAACGATATAAATACTGTTCGTTTTCTCACACAAACCACTCGTTTCGTGTCTTAGGCCATCAATGTGTACTTACGATGGGGAATTGTTTAAATTTGGACTCTGTGCTTGTGTTTTGAGACTGACCATAGACCTGCATTATATGACTGACAGACAAGAACGGTTTGACCTAAAAATATCAAAATTGAAACTACTGCGGAAACAAAGACACCTACATCTTGGATGCCCTTGAGGTAAGCTAAAACATACCAAAATTTTATTTCAAAGTGAACTATCCCTTTAACTGTCCTAATTATGCATGTTTAAATGTTTCGTTGTATTTAACTACAGTGAATCTAAGCTTTTGATAAACTTTACACGGAAATCCGTTTTGCCCCGTGGAATTATGGGTCGTATGTCAGCTGACTTACCTTATCTGATTGAGCTTCTAAGGACTTGAGATTATTGGTTACATTTTTCAGTTCTTCCTCCAGATCTCCACCTTTACTGTAAAAAAAAAAATAAATAAATATCAAATATTTGTATTCTTCACCTTTTTACAGCTTGAATGGGAGTTCCTGACCAAGTATTTTAATAACATCAAGAGTCGTTTTCTGCTTATCAATATTGATCATTACGTCATAATCCATTAACTTTCAAATATTTAATACGTTTTTCAACCAGCTTGGATCAGCAAGACACTGTAAAAGCTTATTTCTGCCACAGAATAAAAAAATATATATCTCATTATTCTGTCTTTATTTCTCGCAATTCCAAGTGTATATCTCGAAATTCTGATTTTACATCTAAACCGGAAATTTCAAGGACAAACCTCAGAATTGTGAGAAACCACCTTAAAGTGAACATAAAATCAAATTGGACTACTTCATGTTCCTGGTCTAAAACTGCACAATTCATCAGTGCATGTTATTCCAAAGAAAAAAAAAAGTGACTTTATAATCTTTAATAAAAATGTCTGCATGCAACTAAAATGGGTTTTGATCTCTGTTGCATGTTGACTTTAAGCTGTTTTTTCTAGCAGAGCACAGACCTGTACTGAATCTGATACAAGTTTAGGTAAGCAACTTCTGATTGGTTAAAGAGGACCCATTACACCCTTTTACAAAGTCTTGATTTTGTCAGTCTGTCAGTAACGCTCTGTTTAGTTCCTGTCTCTATGAAGCCCCTCCTTCTGAAAAGCACACTGTGCTCTGATTGGTCGGCTGGATCAGTGTGTTGTGATTGGTCAATCGGAAATGACACGCCCCTTACCATAACCACCAGTTTCAACACACTACTAACTAACTCAACCAGGCCCCGCCCCTTTATTCTGCATATTAATTATTTAAATAAGGAATATAGTGACGTGTTCGTTCCCGGAAGAAACTCAAGACTACAATGGAGGCGTTTCAGGGAGTTCAGAAACACTGACACTGATATAGAGAAGAACTCAGAGCTTTTTCATGTTAAAACAGCAACATTAGACTCTAAAGAAAGATGAACATGTAAAAAAGCACATTAGGTCCTCTTTAAAATCTGTTTACTGTGTTGAACTTTGTGTGTACTTACAGTTCTGCAATCTCTGCTCTCTCTTCTGCCCTTTCCAGTTCACCCTCCAAAATCACCAGCTTACGAGCGACCTGCAAACACACACACACAAATGACCTTTACAGAACCACTCCTGATTCTAATGATAAAGTATCTGTATACTGTACTATAAGTGTGTGTGCGCCTGACCTCCTCGTATTTGCGGTCGGCCTCCTCAGCGATGTGTTTGGCTTCTTTGAGCTGGATTTCCTGAATTTCCATTTTCTCCTCGTCTTTCATCGCACGGTTTTCAATCACCTTTATTCCTCTGGATGCAAAACACACACAGATAAACAGATCATACACATGTTTTGTAATGCATTTTATTGTGGGCCATTCTTAATGAACAATTTCACTCCCTAAATAATGCATGCATTTTTAGTGTGCAACTGATGTGTCATTGACATCCAATTATAGTTTTTGTTAATATTTAGATTTAGATTAAATTTTTTTATTTTCTGTTTTCAATTTTATTTCAGTTAAAATTGTAATAATTGTATTGTTTTTGTCTTCTTTTTTAAAATGGCTACATTGTGTTTATTATTATTTATTTATTTATTAGGTCTAGTGATTTCATTTGAGTTATTTAAGTAGATCAAGTTCAACTTAAGCAGAAATAAAATAAGTTTATGTTGTTTTATAATTTGATTTTATTTCAGTAAATGTTTATATTTTACAAATAACAATTCTATGGTTTTAGTTTTAGCTTTAGTTAACAATAATAACCCTGATTATTGAGCAGAGAGGATTGCTAAACTCAAAAATCTGCAGTGAAATAAAGCTAACAAAAATTAAACAAACTTTGGTTACACTTTATTTTAAGGTGTCATTGTTACAGTGTAATTATATATTTAAGTACTGAGTAATAATAATTAACAACATGTACTTACTATAGGGTTAGGGTAGGATTATGGTTTAGTTGAGGGTTAGTTGCATGTAATTATGCATAATTTACTGTTATTACTATGGTAAGTACTTGTAACGTATGTAACAAGGACACTGTAAAATAAAGTGTTACCCAAACTTTTAAGTCATTAAATTATGCCAAGTGTTTTATCTTATTAACTGAGGTACCATTTTGTTAAAGAGAAGACTGAACACAGAGGGAATGATGATAATAAGATGGATATTATGACAATATTTGGTTCTGACCTGTGTCATTTTAGTATCATTGAAACCCTTGAGAACTGAACTGAGCTGGATGATGACATCGCTATTTTATGCAGAGCTGCTTTATAGATGATTTGAACCATAATTGATGAACTTTACGCAGTTATTGAACCAAACTGAATCAACACTGAACTGATTTCAGCTAAACAAAGATTATTTACTAAAGTCTTTTTAGAGCTGCTTTACAGCAGAAATGAATTCTGTTCGCATCACTGAATGATTATTTTCCTGTTTAACCTGTGTGTGTGTGTGTGTGTGTGTGTGTGTGTGTGTAATACTGACCTCTCGCTCTCATCCGCCGCCTTCTCTGCCTCCTCCAGTTTCTGAAGTGCAGTGGCCAGTCTCTCCTGAGCCCGGTCCAGTTCCTCTTCCACCAGCTGGATCCTGCGGTTCAGAGCGGCTACGTCACCCTCCGCCTGTGCACATACAGAGAAGCAGTGGTTAAAGATCCCCGTTATAATCGAAAGGAATAAGGGAGGATCAAAGATCCTTAAGGAACAAGTGGCGCTCACTGCAGAGCCATATGATCCTCCCATTTTGACCAGAGAGGTGGAGCTGGGTGTCAAGCTCCACCCATTTTTTTCAGAGAGGTGGAGCTGGGCGTCAAGCTCAGCCCATTATGACCAGAGAGGTGGAGCTGGGCATCAAACTTCACCCATTTTTACCAGAGAGGTGGAGCTGGGCTTCAAACTCCGCCCATTTTTACCAGAGAGGTGGAGCTGGGCTTCAAACTCCGCCCATTTTTACCAGAGAGGGGGAGCTGGGCATCAAACTTCACCCATTATGACCAGAGAGGTGGAGCTGGGCATCAAACTTCACCCATTTTTACCAGAGAGGTGGAGCTGGGCTTCAAACTCCGCCCATTTTTACCAGAGAGGGGGAGCTGGGTATCAAGCTCCGCCCATTATGACCAGAGAGGCGGGGTTGGACGTCAAGCTCCACCCATTTTGACCAGAGAGGGGGGGGGCTGGATGTCAAGATCCACCCATTTTGACCAGAGAGGGGTAACTGGACATCAAGCTCCACCCATTTTGACCAGAGAGGCGGGGTTGGACATCAAGCTCCACCCATTTTGACCAGAGAGGCGGACCTAGGCATGTGAAAGCTTTCGACCCACAAAGAGTGGAAGCTCATTCTTTCAGTTTGACTCATTTGAATGAGAGTTTGTCCTCTGGCTCCTGCACAGATCACAGTGGGCCTCACGCCTCAAACACGCATGACATTATCATACCATTATGACTCCTTAAAAGTCACAAAGCAAAATGGCTACAAGGAAAATATCAAGCGCTTTTGGTCTTCAATGCACAAATATCTTAAGTAATGGAATTTACAGTTACATTACGTTTCATTAAAGTATTTAATCCTATACTGTATAATATTTTATATATGAATTTATAATTATCAACATGATCAAAACTTTGCTGATAAACCCAATCTCCTACATGCCGTCTGTTTTACATTGCTTTATATGTTGTAAACTACAGAGCTTTTATCATAAAGCTAAGCACTTACATAGCATATAGCAGATATAGAGTGATGACTGATATTTATACGCACTTTATGTAAGTATTCTGCTATACTGTTATAAGATCTCATTGGTTTACATTAGAAGAATCCCATCTTACTTTTTTGTCCAATACTTTGGATAAAAGCGTCTGCCAAATGCATAAATGTAAATATATTTGCTCATTTTGAGTCTCTGAAACTGAGGTGTTTTTTTCTTCAGTGATTATGAGCTATTCTCACTATATGAGCCATAAAAGCCTGAGGCATCAAATATGATACAAAACTTTATTTTATATTTCCTTTTATATTTTATCAAAGAGTTCAATAAAGTGTCGCATTAAAAAAAAAAAAATCATTTTTTTCTGATTATTATTCAGGCTTTACGGGGTTAACTCCGTCTCAGATGTTTCTCCTAGACACAAATTACTAAATTTTTTGTCATATAGTAAGAGTTTAGAGCTATAAAATGATCATTTGAGACTGAGGTCAGAAGGAAGTTGGTCCACAAAACCATGCAAAAGTAAATCAACGAGTGCTGATGTTCCTGGAGAGCATAAATCTGTTCTATATCTGCTGGAGGTGAGGAACCAGATCATAAATCCTATCAGATCATTGCATCTGCTGAATGTATTTAGTAAGTGACAACTCGTGCCTTTCCAAAAGCTGTATGGCTGAAAACACATCTGGGTCAAGAGTTTCAGAGCAAACTGCAACCAATCAGACAGGAAGTGAGGATGTAAAGAATGTTTGCTGCTGAATTCCATTCTTAGAAGGAAAGGTTCTAAATGGAACTTTAAAGGGTTCCGTCAGGCACTTCATATATATAGAACCTTTTAGGGGTTCCAATCCAAGGGGTTCCAAAAGTGAGCAGAAATGATGATGATGAGGTAACAGGTTTGATGTTTGATGTGGTAAACGGTGTGGAGTTTGTTCTAGATTCAGTCATGCACAACTTTTTTGCGCACAAAAAGTATTTCTCGTGGCTTGATAAACTTAAGGTTGAGCCACTGTAGTCACTTGGACTATTTTAACGATGTCTTTACTAACTTTTCTGGGATGGCAGATATTGATTACATAGAAGTCTATGGAGGAGTGAGACATCTCTCAGATTTGTGTTCTGAGATGAATGAAAGTCTTACGGGGTTTTGGAACAACATGAGGGTGAGAAATTACTGACAGAATTTTCATTTTTGGGTGAACTAACCCTTTAAAGTGGGTTTCCAAACCCTCCCTGGGAGACAGTATTTTGTGTGCACATTCAACACAAGCTGATTTAAAAGTTAAAAGTATTTGAAATCACGCCAGAAGTCCATTTCTGTATAGACACAAACCTTAAAGTCTTGACTACAAAAAAAAAAAAACTATTGAACATTTTTCCACCATTATTGCCCAAGTTCACTTAACACTGGTTGACTATAGTGTGGTCACATTATGGGGTAAGTTTTCACAATGGGAACCTGCTGTTTATTGGCAATGATTTGTACTAGCCATATTCAACAACTTATATAACAACATCTTTTCAGCAAAAGTAAAACAATTATAAAACACAAAACAATTGTCGTGACCAAAATAAACTAAAGACAAAATTTAAAACACATGTGACATTTAGCCCTGATGAGGGCTAAATAAATAAATAGGGCTTTCAAAGTACATATGAAAACGCTAAATGCCTCATTCATTCACTCATTCACTCATTCTGACAAAAGCTTGTTTTCTCTAGCAGAGGTTTCTAGATTTTCATTTAAACCTCGTGTTGTTAAAACAAGAGTATTTTTATTTAAAAAATGCCCGGTTTGGGGCAAATCATCCTGATATTTATTGGCCAAAACAATGGGTTGATATTTTTGCATAGCCTATTTTTATGTGTGTTTATAATTGCTTTAGGTAACATATTTTACAGTGTCAGTTACATACATTAAACGTATTTCCTATAGTAATAACATTAAATTACACATAATTACAAGCATGCAATTAAACCTAAACCAAACCAAACCCAAATCCTAACCTTATAGTAAGTACATGTAGTTACTTAATATTACTCAGTACTTAAGTGTATAATTACAGTGTAACAAAGACCTTAAAATAAAGGGTTACACTTTATTTTAAGGTGTCACTGTTACAGTGTAATCATAATTAAGTACTGAGTAATATTAATTAACAACATGTAGCCTACTTAGTACTTACTATATGGGTTAGGACAGGATTAGGGTTTGATTGAAGGTTGGTTGCATGTAATTATGCATAATTTACTGTTCTTACTATACATGTAACATTATGTAACAATGACACAGTAAACTAAAGTAAAGTGTTACCAAATAAAGTGTTACCTTGTTTTATTGTTTAAGTATATATATAACAAAAACTACTAAAAGACAGATTTTCGTTGTAAATGTATTTACGCCACATTGTGACAACATGCCCCGCTATTGTGCCAAGCTAAACTGAATAATATTGACTGGAGTAAACAATGTGACAACTAGCCCCGGTCTCCCCCTATTGGAATTTCTGAGGATAAAATTCAAAAAAATAACATACTCAGATATAAACGACTGTACAATAAAACAAGCAATTGTGCAACTGGACCTGGCAACTTCACCAACGCGTTCACTAAAGTGTGACAACTAGCCCCGGTGTCCGCTGTTTGTGTTCAGCGAGCACCGAAACGAGTGAAAAGCGTGAGACAGCAGCGGGAGAGAAAGAAAGAGGAGGAAAGATCATGGATTCCTCACTTTCTCTCGCAGGTCTCGTTCATTGTCCAGTTGCGTCTGCAGAAACTGCGCTCTGTCCTGCGCCTCGTCCGCCTGATGCTGCAAACACTGGATCTTCCTCTTCACGGAGTCTAAAGACTTCACAGACATCTCCAAACCTTACACAACACCTGAGCGAAATGGCGAACTGAATCACTTCATAAGCAGAGAGCGCAGATGTGGATCCGCTGCTTAAAAAACTCGCAAACTTTCTATTGGCGCGCGCCGCTGCAAAATGAGGAATCCTGGAAAAAAGGGCAGGAATGCGCAAAAAAAAAAAAGAAAAGAGTCCAATCCCAGGAAGAAGATGCGGGTTTCAGATGACATTTGGGGGGTGGTGTTCCTGTTTGACTTCTGCTACTATTATGTGCTGCTGACTGACTTCTGGACATATTTGGTGTTTCTAATGAATGACCACGTGTGATTGCATCAGGTAGTTCAAGTTCATTTATTTATATAGCAAAGTCCTCAATGCACAGAAAATAAGCATTTTTCACACTAGTAGTTTAAATCATTTATTCACTAGCAATGTTAACAGAGGACATACAGGCATCACAGGGGAATTCAGTCATGCACATTTACAACACACTCTCAGATGACGTATTATATTGAGTTTAATAGGGTTATGTTGCGGAAATCCCAAAATATATGGAAATATTTTTTTTTTTCACTCATTTTTCTATAGTATAAATTAGAAACAATTACACCCCAAATGTGAGTTTTAAAGCTTTGTATTTAAAAAACAACAATAATAATAAAAAAAATAAGTTAAAGAAATATTATACAACTAAGTTAACATGCTTGGTGAGTCGGAAATTTGTTTAAATCCTTATATCCTGACAACAAAAAATAAAGTGACGCCCATAAGATGGGAAGCTATTCTACATCATGCATCTGTTATTATTTACAAGAATACACACAATTACATAAGATTTTTAAGTGGATGTGCACATGAGACACAGTTGTACATATAGCTCATATATATCTGCTCGGTTGCTCACACACACACACACACACACACACACACACACACACACACACTGAGAAGTGCTCCATATGTTCTTCACGAGGAAGTGTTGTTGTGATCATTGGCCCTCTTACAGGTTATGGATCAGACAACTTGCTCCCAATCGAACTGCATGCTGATGAATTTCACACACTGAGCTTGGAAACACGTTCTCAAAGTCCAGACAGAAATAGTTCTATTGTCCGACTCAGTAAAATATATGATAATCGCATGAGCCACATTGAAACGCATTTGTAAAATGTGATAAACACACACTGTGAGTGCACATTATATATCAATGCTCCATTGCTTCATTGTATGATAGTCAGACTGATGAATTGCATTACTTGCCAGAAGAATACTTTATTCCAATTATTATTAATATGCCATTATTTATTAAACCATGATGTGTTATGCGTTACCCACTGTTTTATAAAAGCAAGCCAAGCTGATTTGACCACAGTTAAGGGTGGCTTATGGCCTTAATCAAACACCAGTGTGAAGACAACAAGAGTGAGTGATAAATAAATTCTTTTTAAATGAGAATTCACTGTATGACGCTTTTGCAATAGCATTTGTGTTCCAATCAGTGAATTCCAGCATGTGTGGGAGTATTTTTGCAAATGGTTTATGGTGTGTGTGTGTGTGTGTGTTTCTCCCCCCATGAGTTGGATTCATTAGATTCAATGGCTGAAGGTTCATTGTTTGCTTTAGTTGAATTCCTCACATTCCTGCGCTGTATGTGTGTGTGTGTGTGTGTGTGTGTGTGTGTGTGTGTGTGTGTGTGTGTGTGTGTGTGTGTGTGTGTGTGTGTGTGTGTGTGTGTGTGTGTGTGTGTGTGTGTGTGTGTGTGTGTGCGTGAGTGAAAGGAAAGAAATGAAGTGAACTTCATGCTCTGCACAGACACTGTTGCCTTGTATAGAAATATTACACAAGTTAAGAGATTGTGCCACCATGATCTAATTTAGGAACGTCTGGATTGTTCAATCTAATTTGTCAATATAATGAAACAGAAACAAACTATCTGTATTTTTAGAGCTCGGGGTGAGTCCATTTTCAGAGAGTTTATCTATTATTTAAAAGAAATAGTTCAACAAAAAAATAACAAGAATATCTAAAGCCTAGTGAGCCGCCTCGCTGTCTGCTGCAGAATACTCCTAACTCTCAATTTCAATTAATGTGAAGAAACATTTGGGGTTAGTATGTTGTAATGCTTATCGTGTCATATTCTAATAAGCATAAAAATACACACAAATATTAGATAAAATATGACAACTTTTTTTATAAATGCTTTTGGCATTGAATATATATTTGAAAGAATATTTAGACACTATGAAGCCTGTATTTATAATGCATTATAAGGGTATGCTTAATTACTGTTGTTACAATTATTCATGTGATGATACAACACATTAGAAGTTTGCTTATAATGCATTATGAATACCCGCATGATGCATTATAAATGCAGGCTTTATCTTGTGTTATAATGCATACTCTTAAAAGTTATAACCACAAATAAGTATTATAATGCATTGTAAATGTTGTTATGATTATTTACCAGATGATACAACATATTATAATGTTGTCAAAAGGCATTATGCATGTAATATAATTCATTAATAATACTCTTATAATGCATTTTAAATACAGGCTTCATAGAAAGTGTTACCATGTTGTTGTTGTTGTTTTTTGGAAGTTGTAAATAATACAAAGATTATACTACTATTTCAGCTTGTTCTTTATAATTATTTGTGAAATTTACTAGCAGTTTCTGAGTGAAACTTGTTTCAGCGTAAATCCTTCAGGAAAATCGTGACGTTAATGTTTATAATATCTTAATATCTTCATGCTTTATAGTCACATTGAGCAGATTAGAGCTGGATGATAATATAGTTTACATTTATGATTCAAGCAATCAAGATTTATATCACTTTATGTGAGTGTACTGTAGGCTATATGCGGATAAAGAACATGCAAACTTTATATAAAGAGCTAAATGATAATTAAGTTTCATTTTGCGACAAAAGTTGCAACATCAGTTTATGCATTCCCAGGGTTTTCTGACTAAATAAATGCGTGCAATGCGATAAGTCGGTTTGGATGAAAGTGTCTAGCAAATGCATAATGTAAATGTCAAAAAAAAAAAATATATTGCACAGGAGTCATAATGAATGAAATGGTCTTTTCGAAGCTTGACGTGGTTTCCTTGTATGGATCAATTAAGCGTTTCACAGAGGAAAAAGAATGGGTTTATTATTTATAAAGTCCCTTTAAGAATTCTGCTGCACATTTTATCCCAGTGTGTTGAAAGAATGCAGCTCTGGGACGGTGGACGTCACGTCCAGACAGTTTTTTATAATGTTTCTCGGTTGTGCAGCTCTGGCTCTCATGCTTTTGCGGTCTGGATTTTCTCCCTGTGGGTTTCAGAGGTGGCTCTCGCCCCTAAATATCCATTTCCTCTGCATGTGAGCCCGGATTCCACAGTTAAAATATAAAAAAAGGCCGATGAGTTCAAGTAAGCCGTTGCTAGAAAATTGCACACTGAAGACGTTTGACGTCTGTGGGGCGTCCGGTAACAGAATGAGTGGGAAAGACATTTATTCGAGGCTGTCAACGGTAGCCGAAAAGGAATGTGGGGAAACTTTTTCTTCCCATTTTTTCCACATGGAGCTGCTGACATGCTCCCGCTATGATTAAAGCACCTTTGTCGCTGGAATGAGAACAATCTGTCTGAACCCTTCGCATCCCGACCAGGTGCAAAGATTTGCCACATGCATATAAAAGTTATGAGGGAGTTATTATGGTGATCACATGTGTTTTTGATTTTGATGATGCCATTTAACTGGAAACTGTCGTCTCATTGAAGAAAAATGATTTTAATAGTGAAAAGCGTCTAACGCTTGAATACTCACGTCTGACGCCTTTTTCTCAGACAGCTCCAGCTTCTCCTGAGCCTCTTTGAGAGCTTCTGAATATTTATCCAGTTCATCTTCAGTTCCTTTCAGTTTCTTCTGTAGACCAAGCAACTCATCCTCGAGCTGATGAAACAAAACCAACAACAGAACATATTAGCATGGATGGATAGATAGATTTAGAGAAATGTATTTATTAGGATTAATTCCTTTAGATGAACCATCTTGTTTTCGAGGGGCTCCCATAGATGGAGGGATGGAGGAAGGATGGATGGATAGATAGATAGATAGATAGATAGATAGATAGATAGATAGATAGATAGATAGATAGATAGAGGAAGGATGGATGGATGGATGGAGTAAGGAAGGATGGAAGGATGGATGGATGGATGGAGTAAGGAAGGATGGATGGAGGATAGATAGATAGATAGATAGATAGATAGATAGATAGATAGATAGATAGATAGATAGATAGATAGATAGATAGATGGAGGATGGATGGATGGATGGATGGATGGATGGATGGATGGATGGATGGATGGATGGAGGAAGGAAGGATGGATGGAGGAAGGATGGATAGATAGATAGATAGATGGAGGAAGGATGGATGGAGGAAGGAACGATGGATGGATGGATGGATGGATGAATAGATAGATAGATATGTAGATAGATAGATAGATAGATAGATAGATAGATAGATAGATAGATAGATAGATAGATAGATAGATAGATAGATAGACAAGAAATGAAAGTGATATCATATATCATTGTTCAATCTTCATTGCCCTTTCAAGAAAGTTCAGTGAGAGAGTTCATGTTCATGTGTTGATAGTTGAGTGTATTTTCAGATCCTGCAAACAGTGCATCTCATGAACTACAGACTCTCTGAGGCCATACATGTGAAACACACGCTCAGCATTAATACACTGATCAGTGTGTGTCCTCAGAGACGCTGATATTACCGTCTGCAGCTGCGACTCGAACATCAGTGAGATCTGCCACTTCATTAGATCTGACACATGCATGTACTGCAGATCTGTGCTGGAATTCTGTTTGTGTGATTCTAATTCTAGAATCTGGAATCTTCTAAACATCATCACTTACATTCCATCGACTGACCTTATTCACAGCAGCGCCATCTTTGATTTTTTAATGGGAATGAAAGCGAGGCTGTGAGGGACAGACATGCATCTCTTCAATGGGCTGGACTGTTGTTTAATGTGTTTTTGGATTTGTTCTGCTCATGAAACACTGGAAAAAATATCTTTCCAAGAAATTTCAGTTGACTAAAAACTCCCGACAATATGAGCTGTGGAAAATTGTAAGTAATCTAGGAGCTTTACACAGCGGATGCCATTGGAAACACAGCAAGACAATAGAGAGCCTAAGTCCCGCCCCTCCGCTTCCGGCTCATGGGACCTTATTTCGGAAAAAATATGTATGGTAGTCAATGGCGAGAGACAACTTATCTTTTTATTCCGTCTGAACTGTGCCCTGAATTACACATATGACGTTTGTCAATTTAAAAGATAATTATGAAAGTCAAGAAAGTCGCAGTTTGTCATAAAACAGAAGAGTAACATTTAGTTTTATGTGAAAATCACTCAATGAACTACATCTCTCGTCTCGCACTATGTACGTATGTGTGCAGTCTGGTACAAAACACTCAGGCATGACGGCGTAACGTTACGATTATAACGTAAGACTATAGAGAAAATGACAGACGTTAGCTTCAGTAAAGTTAGCTTCATTCATTGAGAGAAAAGGTATGACGTCACATGTGCGCCTTTTGGGTTTGTAGTCTTTGTAATTACGTATTTTCACAGTCTTATACTGTACCTCAACAGTTTTACATCAAACTGCGACTTTCTTGACTTTAAAATGTGTCTTTTAAATTGACAAACATCATGTGTGTAATTCAGGGCACAATTCAAATGAGATCAAAATATTTGTTGTCTCTCGCCATTGACCTCCATACAATATTTTTCCGAAATAAGGTCCTATGGGGGTCCACCGGAAGGGGAGGGACTTAGGCTCTCTATCCCTCACAGCCAAGCGGGAAGGAAGTCGACCGGAAGTTGAAGCCGGCCGCGTGCCACCATCTTGTAGCAGAACTTCACCTGCTGTTAGCATCCCATTGACTCCCATTCATTTTGACGTCACTTTGACAGTGAATAACTTTACATCTGAGGCGTTTGAAGACTCCATTTGTCCATTATTTATTTCTAAAGAAACACGACAATGTATAAAATGCTCCATTACCTTGTAGCTTACGTCATGGCCCCGTAAAAACAGTTTTTGTAAAAGTAGGCTAACGATTGCGTCATAACCACGCGACACTCTGTCGCACAGTAGAGAGATTACCGTATTGACGGGAGGAGAAGCTCGCGGGCAATCGGGGGGACGTGGAGGCAAAATGACAAAATAATTAATCAGAATACCTAGCAAAAGTTACTCCTGCTCGTAGCTCATGGACACCTCCTACTCACACTCTCCGTCTCTGCAAGATTCGGAAGGGAATGATTCAGATTTCTCATGCCACAGCCACTAGAAGACAGACGGGTTGCTCACGTCACATCTACGTCGTCAAGCTCAGTTTGAGTCTGCGCGTCAGGAACGGAAGTCCTAAGAAATCGCTGAAAATGGGCTTCACTTGCCTCAATTGAGTTCCAATGAGATGACTCTGTCCATTTCTTATACTGTCTATGCTCACAGCTGGCTTCACTTTCATACCTGTCATGGCGCTGCTCTGAATAAGGTCAAGCGACACCGGTGGCCGTTATGTGAACTGCAGCTGCTCTTACTGCTCGTGCTCACGTAACGCTCAAGAGACTGAACGTGATTCAATGTCAATGATAGGCTACAACGAAGTTATTTTTCGTTCTTCGCTTAGAAAACCTTTAGTTTGCAGCGATATACGAACATCCAGACGTTTAGATGAAAATAAACACAACAGCGGTGAGAATAAAGCAGCAGTTCATAAAGCATCTGAGTGGATATGTTTACACCAGCTCTGCGATTCACTGACATCATGTCGACAGATGAGGTAATTAAAATGACACTGTTATGAGTGAGACTATAGACTAGGGCATATATAGTTCTATGTATGTGAGACTATAGTTTGAATTAATCCCTTTTCTTTGCATTACACATTGACATTACAGTACTTAAATCGGCTCTTTCATATTCTGCATTATCGTGCACATTCATTTACTGTGTCATCTAGGCTCTCGGGAGCGCGCGTAACCGTGACATGATCACATCCTTATGATTTTCCCGGCAAAAACGCCCCGTGTCCTTCACATAAAAATCAGTCTACAGGCTTTCAAAGACAACCTAAAAAAGTCAGGGAAGGTCTAATTAATTAATTCATTTATTTATTTATTTATTTATTTGTTTGTTTGTTTGTTTATTTTTACGATTTATTACAAGCTGTTTACACATTGGCAATAATAATAATAATAATATAATAATAATAATAATAATAATAAAAAACGATGAATACATGAAAATTCTTACATATTCTTTAAAATGGTCTTGAGTGAACTGAAAATGTTTATAATACAGCCATTAGCTCTGGAATGTGTGGGAATGTCGAGAGGTTTGTGGGATGCTGCACTCCAGAGACATGTAAACAACTCCAACCACACTCAGGCCCAGAGAAACAGCTGGCACGCTTCGGGATTATTCCCACTGCTTCTATAGCCCTGGATACCATCATCCCTCAGTGGGGTCTGGGAATGAAGCCAGAGTTCCCAAACTATGCCTCCTTAAACTATTCAGATGGCAAATTGTGAAAAATTACTCCGAAATAGAGATTTCTTTGGCTGCTATATCTCATTTAAGCATGAATTCAAGAAAAACAATGTGTTGCATCCTTAAAGGCACTATATAAAGTATTTTGTTAACGTTTTTAAGCATGCAAACTTATATATAAGTATATCAAAGTATACCATAGTGTCTGAAAGCATTACACTGGTACCACAAGTACTTCAATCTCAGTTAACAAACATTAATTCTTCTCAACGATCTGATTTGCATGTCCTCGTCCTCCTCTCACCTGTTTGCATTTGTCTTCCGCTGCTTTCTTATCGGACTCTGCCTGTTCTGCCCGGTCGATGGCGTTCTCCTTATCCAGCTTCAGCATCTGCATCTTCTTCTTAATCGCCTCCATTTTTGCTGTTTTTTGCTCTAGGAGTGTGTTACCCGAGAGAGAATGAAGAGGAAGCTGAGAGCTACTGGACAAAGAGAGAGAAACACAGCGCTTTTCCTTGTGAGATGAGAGCGGGGAGAGTCCACACTGAACTGAAACGCTGCTGTCGATGGTTTAAACCTGAGTTTGAGGAGACGAGACTCATTCCCTGGTGTCCTCCACCTCCCCTTCCTCAACACACACACACACACACACACACACACACACACACACACACACACACACACACACACACACACACACACACACACACACACCCTCCTCAACCAAACCTTTTACCCACAGAAAAGTCAGCAGATTCCCATATTAGGAGTGAGTAACTGATCTTCTGCTAGAAGTGAGATGTGTATAAGAGTTGACTGGCTCCTCATGCTTCATTAAACAAGGCAAACTCACTCTACTTTTTTAAAACAAACTCATCAATGTACATTTCAAACGAGTTTCTCAGTCTTATCAAAATATAGTCACTCGCTCTGCTTCTGAAATGACTCTTTAACATTATCAGTCCTTTTTATTTTTTTAGTTAACATTCTGAGATTTAACACCCATGATTTAATCAATATGATATAAAATGTAATTTAATTCAATCACAAAAAAAAAGTTAAGCCTTAAAAAAAAAAAAAAGATTATGCATTTCAGTTGTATATAGTAAAATTCCATCAAATTGAATTGAATAATCTTAACATATTATTCATATTTTGAATTAAGAATTTTAAATGAGTAAAAAAAAAAAAAAAAAGAGCTTAATTAAACATTGTGTTTAAAGGAATGAGTCAATTGACCATTTCAGTTTTATGATTCGTATTCATAAATTTATTCATGTATTTATGACTACGAAATGTTACATTGTACCATCAAGATTTATACAAAAATGTTTTATTAAGCTCTATTTTTTTTACTCATTTAAAATTCAAAATATGAATAATATGTAAGGATTTTTTCAATTCAATTTGACTATTAATTGAAATTTGAAAATTATTGATAACTTTTTTGAGTGTAGTCAGTAAATCTTAAATATCCTGTTTCATTCATGTTGCATCAAACATGTGTGTGTGTGTGTGTGTGTGTGTGTGTGTGTGTGTGTGTGAAGCATATATATGCACACACACACAATTACATAAATAATGTACAATTTATTATTTATTTAATAGAAAATTATATATGTTATTAATAGTCTATATATTTATTTATATAATTTATGTAATAATAAACAAAACAAATATATAAACAAAAACAATTTGCACAAAAATCTCATCTAAAAATTTTGTGGCGATTTTAATATGTAAAATATGTGTGTGTGTGTGTGTGTGTGTGTGTGTGTGTGTGTGTGTGTGTGTGTGTATACATATATAAAATTCAAACATTTAAATGCATTAAAAAAAAATTCATGGAAAACTTTTTTGTCATCTTCATAACCGTTGGAGTTTCCTGGTTGTTCTGATATAGTTTGATCCGCAGTCGAGCGTTTGCTTCAGTGTTAATAACAGGGTTGGTCAGAGACACGAGAGGCTGCTTATGGGAAAAAGGGACAAAAATGGAAAAAGTGGAATTCTGAGCCAAGGAAAAGTCTGAGGAATGTTTGTGCAAAACGAAATAAGCGATTCATAGGCTTTGAAATAAGACGTATGTTTTCTATATATTCTGGATAATAGATTTTAATTATGAATATCATTTGTCCCATGCAATTGCCGTTCAACACTCCCTTTAATGCTCACATCATCAAATAATTTCTACTCAAATCAATATTCCATGTCTATTTATTTATGTTAAGTTGCCATTTAATACAAGACACATTCATCCCAGGGTTATTTTTGAAATAATGACTTACTATGTGAATCTCTTAAGATTCACAATTACATTTCTTTCTCTTGTCTCACTGTTCAGTTTTAGAAAGACATGTCTGGTTTTAAGCGCACAGAAGGGAACGCGTGTGGAAGAGGATGATGTTCTCGAGATCCTCGGCTCCGACAGGTGAGGAGATGTAACAGCTGCCGAGTCTTAAAATACAGCCCATAATGAAATGATAACATTTTTAAAAGCATAGCGCAACACACAACACAACAACTGTGGTAATCCTGCAGGAATGAGTGACAGATCCGATACAGGAGTCTCACGAGACACTCGGATAATGAAACATCTTATTGCTTAGAGGAGCCCTGAATAAAAATAACTGTAAAGTTTGGGGTCACTATGATTTTATGAAAAAAAATTATACTTTTATTATGCAAGGCTGCATTAAATTGATCAAAAGTTATACATTAAAGACATTTATATAATGTTACAAAAGAGTCTATTTTAAATAAATGCTGTTCTTTTGAACTTTCTATTCATTAAAAAATGCATCTTTCCTCAAAAATATGAAGCAGCACAACTTTTTAAACATTGATAATAAACAGAAATGTTTGCATATTAGATGATTTCTGAAGGATCATGTGACACTGAAGACTGATGAAAATTCAGCTTTGATCACAGGAATAGATTAAATTTTACAATATATTCACATAGAAAACAGCTGTTTTAAATTGTAATAATATTTCACAATTTTTACTGTATTTTTGATAAAATAAATGCAGCATTGGTGAGCAGAAGATACTTCTTTCAAAAACATTTAAATATCGTACCAACCACAAACCTTTCAATGATGGATGTGTTGAGTTTTAACTTCAACTTTATTGTCGTCCATGCAGCTTGAGGAAACTATATTGTATTTCATGCTGTTATTGTCGAATTACCACATGGCCAAAATGTGTTCTTGATTTCAGAAATTGCAAGAAGTGTTAAAAGTGCAGCGGAGAGAGAGAGAGAGGGAGAGAGAGAGAGAGAGAGAGAGAGAGAGAGGGAGAGAGAGAGAGAGGGAGAGAGAGAGATAGAGAGGGAGAGAGAGAGAGAGAGAGAGAGAGGATTAAGTTCACCTTTATTAACAACTGACTTGCTATTATTACAAAAGATTTACAAAAACATACACATTTAGCAAATGCTTTTGTCCAAAGCGACTTACAATTTAGGACTAAATGAAGCGAGTCATCATGAAGAGGCAAAAACAACGCAAGAAGTGCTCAAAATACGAAGGTCAGGCATTGGTCAGAGTAGCATAAGCCCGATAAGGGAGGATTAAAGAAAAAAAAAAAAAAAAAAAAAAAATGTATGAGGTTAAGTGTTCACGGAAGAGATTCGTTTTTTTGTCAGGGATTCTGCATTCCGGATGGGGGTGGGAGAGCATTCCACCAGCATGGAACCGTGAATGAGAATGTTCTGGAAAGTGATTTTGTGGCTCAAAATACACAAAAAATGATAAATTATTATTTATTTATTTTAAAAATGTTTTACCTCAAAACCAATTAATTATCATACAGTGTACATAATACTTAATTTATTCCCCATAATTCTATAAAAATTTGGCAGAGATTCCACCAGCTTGTAATAGCATACCCCACCCTCAATCGAGAAGCTACCAAACCTAAAAACACCCTTTTCAGAGAGAGAGAGAGAGAGAGAGAAAGAGAGAGAGAGAGAGAGGGGGAGAGAGAGGGAGAGAGAGAGGGAGAGAGAGAGAGAGAGGGAGCGAGAGAGAGAGACATACTTTGACTTAAAGACTTCTCAACCAACTAGAATGAGAGCAATGGAATTAAAATAAAACAACAATAGTCTCAAGACATGAAATAGCATCTTAGAAATGCAAAAATACTTGTTTCTAAAAAAAATAAAAAAAAATAAAGAGAGAGAGACAGAGCGAGAGAGAGTAGTTGTATCACTGAAAGGGAAACGATCCTCCCACAGTAAGTGCATCCACTCTCCTCATCCCCTTTTATGGTAAAAACACCCAAAAAAGCATGTGGGCACCTTGGGAATAGACGGATTTGATACTGTGAGTCAAGAGCATAGCTGAGGTCCTGAGAATGAAGCCCGAGACCGACAGCAAACACTTCACGTCTGGAAACAGCGTCTACACTACAAATACACAAACTAAAACCAGAAAAAACTCAAACTCAAACTCAAACAATTTTTTTTTATAAAACTCAGAGACATATTTATAATTTAAAAAAAAAGGTAATTGTAGTTAAACAGCTAAAACTAAAACCATAAAAAAAAATGTGTTTCTTGAAATAAAGTAAACTGAAATTAACTAAAATATATAAAAATTAACTTTATTTGTCAAGGAAGCACTTCTTATTTTCATTTAGTGTAACTTGATGTACTAAAATAACTCAAATTAAAACCCACAACAGATTTTCAAAAACTTCAAGTAAAATGGAAAATAAAAATAAAAAAAGAATTAGTATCTAGAAAAAAATATTACTAGTAAAACTAATATCTCAGTAAAATAACAGGCAAAATCATAAAAAAAAAAAAAAAATTATGTTATACTAGATTCAACTCATTTTTTAAGTCTATTTTAAATAATTTCTGTTGATACATCCAAGTTGATTGTACTTAAAATGTGTACATGCAGTGTGTTCAGCTGTTGCTTCTGTTCTGTTCTTATAATATAAAACACACAACAGAATCATCATCTCCACAGGTTATGACAGGTTCATCTGACACATGAATCCAAATGAACTCTCCATTTAAGCTGTAAACTCGACCAGCGCTGTTAGTTGAGCTGCAAGAACTCAAATACAAGTAGTAGATGTGTTTCTGTAACATGCAACAGCTCCTTATTATATCTCTGAGCTCAGGAGCTTCCAGCGGTCCCGGAGGAGCCTCGGATCCGTCCACATCCTTCATTCACAGTCACGTTTAAAGTTCAAGGGTGTTTGTGCTTCTCCGGCTGTGGAACAACTTATGACTGTCTGTCCATTAATGCAGTATTAATAATATATTCAGAATGCAAGACTCATTTACTCTGGACTCGACGTTCATTAGGAAGCTCATTTCTAGCTTTAAAGGGGTCATATAATGGCATTTTTGTACAAGCTAATATGATTCTTTAGGGTCTAAATTAAAAGTTTGTAATATACTTTAATTAAAAATTCTCATTAGTATTGTAAGAAAACACTCATTTTACCTGGTCAAAAACAGCTCTGTTTTCAGCACGCCGTTTAAGTGCATGTGTCTTTAAATGCTAATGAGCTTTGCTGACCCCGCCCCTCTGTTCTGTGCGGACACTGTAACACAATAACCATAACGCGTTGTTCATTATAAACGTGGGATTATGAATTATATTGAGAACGTCGTACATAGAAAACATGCCGTAATGTACCCTGAGTGTAAACAGCCGCATTCATCGTGAAGCGTGCTAGCGATTTGCAAAGATTAATATAAATATTAATATAAAGGTTAATAAAAACGTTACACTCACTTCTTCTTCTGGAGGTGCAGCAGGAACACGAATAGTTGGTACAGATCCTTTTTTCAGGAGCAGCTTCTTAGCAAAACCAGCTTTACTGACCCTCGAGCAGTCTGGTGTGTGAAATGATTCGCGCAAACATGAAAGCATTGACGTTGATTGTGGGGAATATTCCCTTCGAAAACAAAACTCAGCCACTGCGTCTTCAGCGGTTCGGATTTAGGAACATCAATATGACGTGTTCGTTATTACACCCAAGAACAGAACACCACAATCGCTTAGACGCCATTCTGCTCATAGACAGTGCTCCAGCGTATCAACAATGACGCGCCGGTCCGCGCGGACTATGATTGACAGCTCGCTCACGAGCGAGGGCGGGGCTGTGTTGAAACGCTGCTGTCAATCAACAATCGTGGGAGGGGCGTCCGACCGTGTGACGTCACAAAATCGAACGGCTTGATTAGAGAGGGGGGTAAACATATAAGAAGATTTTTTTTAAAACCACTGGATGGATTTTTATCATTTTATGATGGTTGTGTACAGGCACTGCCAACACACATTTCAGTACAATCAACTTGTAAAAGTGCACGTACCATTATATGATCCCTTTAAGTTTGAAAAATATACCTAAAATACAGGCAGAATATGTGGAAACTATACACTACTGTTCAAAAGTTTGGGGTCAGTGAGAATCTTTTATAGAAATAAAGAGTTTTATTGCGCAAGAATGCATTAAATTCATCAAAAGTGTGATTAAATTCCTACATTCCTACAAATGCTTCTATTCATCAAAGAATCCTGAAAAAAAGTATCAAGGTTTCCACAAAAATATGAAGCAGCATATGAACTGTTTTCAACATTGATAATAATCATAAATGTTGATCTTGAGCATCAAATCATCATATTAGAATGATTTCTGAAGGATCATGTGACACTGAAGACTGGAGTAATGATGCTGAAAATTCAGCTTTTATCACAGGAATAAATTACATTTTACTATAGCATAACAGTTCTTTTAAATTGTAATAATATCTCATAATATTAGTGAATTTATTGTATTTTTGATCAAATAAATGCAGCCTCGATAAGCAGAAGATTTTCAAACCCCAAACTTATGACTGAAAAGCATCATTTTCATCATTTCCTCTCTGACAAAAATATAAAATCCACGATCATCACAGTTTCCACCAATATATATTGTTAATTTGGTACTGGCTTAAAAAACAGACAGACCGATTTAGAACATAGACCTATAAATGTATGATGATTTTACAGTAACTCCAGTGTTTTCTTTGGTTACCATGCTCATTTTTTTTGCGAGTTTCTAATAGCAGAAGAGTAAAGCATTATAAATCCAGCTGTTTTATGAGGATCATAATGAGTTTGAGACCTCGGGGACGTGAAATCTCTCTCGTTCATCCTCCAGGAACACCTGCATCCCGCATTCTTCCGTCTGCTATAGATGATTTACAGAGATCATGACCTTAACGTGTTTATAGCCCTTTTAAGGGGTTTTGAGTTAGCAGAGGTCAGCGTGAGCATTGTGATCCTGCCGTAGACCGTGAGTCACTCCTTCAGAACGCCACATGAGCTCATATTACATGAGCTGGACGTGTAAGATATGATAGTAATGCTGCTGATGTCTTCGGCCAAACACATCCGACCTCAGAGGACTTTGACACAGTGCAGAAAGAGTTGAATGTATTTCACAACACCAGTATAAGAAAACATCTTAAATGAAGCTACTGTGCAGGTTTAACCCCTAAAGACACATTTTTGTATTTTTGACTCTCAAGTATTTCTTTTTGTTTATCATTTTAAAGAGGAGAACTTTATAAGAGGTCATATTAAGCTTGATGCTGTTTTTGTGCTCTACTAGAACAGGTTTTCATGCTTGAATGTTGATTATTTTCCTCATATTCTCCATTGTTGCAGCTCGTCTCTTCCCAGTCTGTCAGTAACGCTCTGTTTAGTTCCTGTCTCTATGAAGCCCCTCCTTCTGAAAAGCACACTGTGCTCTGATTGGTCGGCTGGAGCAGTGTGTTGTGATTGGTCAAGCACTTCGAGTGTGTTTGGGAAATGTCCTTAATCCAAGTTTCTTTAGAAAGTTTAACTTGGATGTTTTAATCTTACACTGAAAAAATTTATTTTTGCTGCTTGTTCAAATTGCTTAATTAAAATGAGCTTAAGCAACACAATTGCTATACATTCTGTCCTAACGTAATTTGATTGTGTTCAACCTGCTTAAATATATGTACATTTTAAGTTTACGTAATCCGTTTGTGTTGGATTACATGAAACTGGGCGGTGCTTGTTAGTTCCCAGCATGCTTTGCATATGGTTGAATTAAGAGAGAATAAAATGTTAAAATGAAGTGTTATTTTATGTGTTTTTGAGAAAATTAGAAAAGGGGAAGTAGTGTGATAGTGTGTAATTGTGTTTAATGTTCAATTACATTGGAATTATTAGAACCATTTAAATTACAGTGGGTTACCATTGTGGAGAAGAGTGGAGCATTTTGTTAGTCTGTGGACTTATTTGTATACATTTATTTCTGATGCCTGAAGGAGTATGACAATCTTATAATTTAAGATGTAAAAGAGTAGTAAGTTTAGCTCAAAATATCCCACAGATATTTTTATATAGCATGTTAAAGTTGTCACTTTTTTGAGGGTGAGCAAAAACGCACTGGTTTTGTGTCTGTCCCTTTAAATGCAAATGAGCTGCTGCTCCCGGCACAGGGGGCGGAGCTTCAAGAGCTCCTGTCCTTTTACCTCACACACACATGCACTGAAAATGTCCAAAACTTTTAGCCCTTTAATGTTCAAACCGAAGTCAGACAAAGATGGAGAGACTCAAGAAGAAGTGACAACATGTAGACAACATTTCTGATTGGTTAGTTGATGAATTTATGTAGCTTATGTGTAGTTATCTTCTAGTCATTGATTAGCATATTCTGTCATGATAATCTATAAATCGTGTTCCGGGGGCGGGGTTTATGTAAATTCTAGGGTTGGTGATGTCACTAACCCGGGAGGAATGTGGTGTAGTCTCTACCAGCCGTTTGTTGTAGTCCTTAAAAAGCAATTTCTTTAAAAGCAAATATCTCCCTTTGCTTTGAACTTTGAGCGTCGTAACTTTGCAGATGTTGTTTATGCTCAAACAGCAACATTACACACTAACTAAAGTTAGAAAAGTCAAATCATAATCAACCACCCCTTTAATATGTGCTACTGCTAGCAAGTTGATACCTATAATAGTCTATCAATTCAATTGTGTGTCACTAAAATAAATGAAATCTTAATGGCTGAATGAATATATAAATATGAATACCTGAATCATGTCAGGAAGCCTTTAAAAATTCACTTTGAGACTTAAATGGGTCGCTTAAAATGACTTCATTCCATGATGTCGAAGTTACATGAACAAATTATGTTCGTTTAACCAACGGAACCTGTGGACATAAAAAAGTTAATTAAAGCCAACATTTTTTTTGAGTGTACAAATTACATGTTGTCTACATCTAACACTCCATATAACAAGGTATAGCCATTTAAATTGCTGATAGATTAAAAATACAGAAAAAAAGATGTCAACATGAAATCAAAATGCACCCTGTTTTCTTTCTTAATACATTATTTTCCAGGTTTTATTGCGGTAAGTGTTTCAAAACGGAAACCCAGATCGTTTTGATTATCGTCTTTTCAAATAATGTTCCAGGGAAATGGAGATAAAATAAGAGTTTCAGTCTGGATTGCTGTGAAGCCGAAAGATGAAATTTCAAAGTCATAAAACAAACAGGAAAAACTAAATGACATTCCAGAATTCCAGCATCTCAGAGTCACATTTCATCATATTCCACATATTATAACGGCATAAACATATATATTACGAGGGCTTGGAGCCAGAGGGGCGTAAGTGGCTTTTGACAAACTTTACAGGAGAGACAAAACAAAATTTTGTCCACACTTCAATCACCTGTATTATTAACCTTAAACTACAAACATTGTAACCACAGGCATACTTACATGAATGAGTATTTAAAGGAGCTATGTGTAGGTTTTTACTTAAAAAAATCTTTAAGATAGAGTTTTCATTTGTACATGTATGAGCCAACCATGATGTAATAAAAAGAATGACACCTTGACTGTCCACCACGGTTGCCTCTATCAGCCTGTAGGCTCAATTGTGTGTGGAGGAGTCGGCCCGAATCGGCGCGAAAATTCACAAAATGTGACGTCATGCGCGTTCTCGTCTACTTGGGCTTACATCCGTACGGCACGGCAGCCATTATTAGTAAGCAGCGGCAATCGGTAGTGTTTTCAAATGGTGTTTTCTTACCTCAAACATTATGCTGGTGAATCTCGATGAGCCTTCAGTGGTTGTTGCGGCAACCCTGGTTGATGTGGTCGTACGAGCGTGTGCGCACCGAGAACGAGCATGAGACTGCCTGCAGTTCCTCTAACGGCCACTGGTGTCAGTAACTGTTAGAAATTTCAGAACCTACGCAATGCTCCTTTAAGTAATAAACTTATGGCATATTAACACAATGAACATATTCTAAAACATTTTAAAATAAAAAAAAATATGGCAAAAACGTCAGATACGCCTTTTTGGCACCAAACATTTCCAAGTCTTCTATGGACATATTGGGCGTATCTTCTGAACAATGCAGAAAATAATTGGTCAAAAGGGGAATTGATAATTAACACTTGAACAAGTAATTAATTTTCATTTAACTCGTTAATTAATTAATTAATTTTTCATTTCACTTTTCCATTCTGTGCATCTGCTGAACAGTAGCCTACAGACTGTAATGAAAGTCACTGAACTTGCTAAACACACTTCTGATTGGCAATTCATGAGTTGTTTCATTACATTCATTAATTTTTTTTCAAATACTTGATACAATTGACAGTTCTCTTGTTTTCTTTTTACTCATTTCACTTTTCTCTTTTGTTCAACCGTTTCAATTACTCTGTGAGTCTATTCATTGACCACATCCAAAGAATCATGTCGCGTCTTATTTGCTTTTCTGTTCACTAGTTTGTTTAGTTCTCCTCACTGTCCACTGTCAGAGCATTGTAGAGCTCTGTGTATGTGTGAGGAAGACCCTCACCTACATGTGTTTTTCAGAGCCAGAAGGGCGTAAGTGTGGACTTAGGCCCTTCTGGCTCCAAGCATTACTCGCACTTTGGTGTTAGGTCTTTATTGTTTTGTTGCTTTATTCAATACAGTTTGATCTCAGATAGGTCTTTTTGGCACCATTGGATAGAGCTCATCGAGACCTTTATTTTGATATCAATAACTCATATTCGCCCAAAATGCCACATACTGGCATGGCTCCAAGCCTTTATTGTTCAGCCTTTGCTGAAAAGTGGTCTTTGGCCTCGCCATCCAATCACAAAACAATTAACAATACACAACATCCACCTGATATACATCTAACAATACACAATATCAACGTTTAAAATATTCACATTTCCTACCCCTTATTCAAAAGACTTATTGCATTTGGTACAAACGTTTGTTTATATATTGCTTTAACCACTTTTGGTGTTCTGTAACGATGACGTGATTGTAATAATTCAAAAACATGATTCAAGGGGTGTGTTGTGTCTCTTATTATTAGCCAAAGCTTTTCTCTGAACAGCAATTTGATATAATGTGCGACTGACATTTGCTTAGATCCGATAATTGTACCTGCTACTCTTGTAATTCATGTCTAATTTGACTTTATTCACAGATGTAACTCGTCCAAACCACACAGTTATATTAAAACACTCTCACTCTCTCTTTGCAGAACAACCTGACTTAAATTTCCTTTGATTTGCTTTCTTACAAATAAGATTCACATTATCAGAGGTCAATCATGGTTCCCAAATACTTAAAAGTCTTCTGGCATTCTGTCATCAAGAACATAGTGGCCAATAGTTTAAAAACGCTGATCATATAAAGTGCATTAATTCACACTGTTAAAGGAACCGTTCATGCATGGTCAACTTTTACTTTTTATTTTTAATGGAAAAGCCTCCGCAAACTTTTCCTTTGTGCTCCAGAAAAAGATTATTAATGTTCTGAAACAACTTAAGGGTCAGTAAACACTGACAGGACCTTCATCTTTCCCTTTAAAAGTCAGATTTAATTATAGTTTTATATTTTGTGATATGATAGAATTTAGTAATGCAATATATAAATGTTTAAAAAATATCTTAAATAAATAAAAGACACATAATGGGCGGTGTTATTATAGTATCATTGAGATACTAAAACTATACTAGTTTTTATTAATATTTTTGAATTAGTCTTCTGCTGTCATTTTTATTTTTTTAACTAATTAATTTTTTGATTAATAGAGTTTGATTTTCAATTAACTAACAAAAACATATATTCAATTCATAGAGTTGACACATAAAAAAAAAAAAAAGTCATGCAATATGTTAAAATGTACAGCCCATAGTAAAGCATAAATGAGCTTTTCCTAAATCAGAGGTCAAAAGTCATATTCTTGGTAACCCTGGTGAGGAATGATTCGTCATTGATGATTGACAGCTGCCCTCTAGCGGTGAGATCTGGAAGCACACACTCTTCACTCTCAGTTCAAAACCTCAGGCATCACAGAAGAGGAGTGCTTTATCTTGTCAGCAGGGGGCGTAACAGGACATAAAGAAGTTCTGAAATAGTATTTGACTTGTTGGGTCTTATTTGCTTATAATGTTTGAATTGGGATTATCATATTCATATCCCATGATGATACTTCAAGGCACATTATCTGCAGCTTCAGGAAACACAGACTGATTTTTATGAAAACTAACAGATAAAAAAAAAAAAAAAAAAAAGTTTGTCATATAAAATCACATTAAAACAACATTCCTAGTTTTGCATTGATTACAAAAGTCTCTCAGTTGTGGTATCATTTTCAGCATATAGCCAACAATTTTCCCGGTCATTAAGTTTTTACAAAGGTTAATGTACCGGAATGTGAACACTGGGTTCCCTCTGTGTTCTTAAAGCTGTTATGATTATGTTTGATCAATGAAAGATGACACTGAGTCTCTGCGGGTTACAGAGACGTTTGATTGAAAGGATTCTCTGGTGAGACCGGATGGAAACCCAGAGAACCTGTTTTACTAGTGAAGGACCTCTTGTTAATATAAACATATCATTACTGTAAGAAAAAAGAAAAGATTTTTCTAAGTTGTACGTTAAAGATAATTGGAGGATGTTTTACAAGAAGATTGTCTTTTTACTTTAAAATTTCATGTTTATTTTAGCGTGTTAGTGTTCCTGAGTAATTAATTGGGAAATTTGCTAGCAATTTGTGAGTGATTTCCACCCCGGATTTCACATATTGCATTTTGTACTGCGTTTTGAATGTCAGTTGGATTTCAGTGCATTAGATAGAAAGATAGAAATGCAAATATGATGCAAAATATGAGAAATGTCATTTATTGTAAATACAAATAGCACAAACACCCTTTACAGGAAAGGTTTGAAGTGATAAAACAATAGCTCACTCTTTAAAATGTTCTGTATAGAACCTGTGTGTTCTTGAATCACTTTTATACAACTCTTTATGGTTCTATATAATGAGAAAGGTCTTAATATTTTCATGTTTAATGGGTTATTTCAGTTTTTCTAGTGATGAAGTGTTTGCGCGCTGTTTAATTCATAAAATTTAATTAAAATTAACAATGAATTAAAACAAAATTAATTAACTGAAACTAAATCCCATGATGGGAATCCCTAAAAGGTCCTATTTATTACCATAAATATGGTAATATTCAGCTTTTATCATTCAATTGACAGCTTCACCGAAGAAGGACTGAAATCACAAATGAGATCTCTTTAATTTCTCAATTGTTCCTCCCAAATAACAATGAGATTATAAAGATGGTCTTCTTCTTCTCAGAGATAAAGACCTTAGTAAAAAAGACCATCATGCTAAATGAGAATATTATAATCAGCAAAACAAACAATAAATAAAAAAACTTCAATATTGATTCAGTTTTGACCCCATTATATAGACCAATAATTTTATATTATACACCAAAGATTCCTTGCCAGCAAATCCCAAATGAATGCTAACTGGATCAACTACTTTATGCTTTGACAAGTGAAATAAAGAAAATAAACTGCTGAAATCAGATCAAATTATGTCTTAATTAAGTTTTTTTTCTGCTCAGCAATAAAGAATTCAACTGATGCAGAAAATTCAGATATGAACAATACAATTAGATATAACCAGTTCAATAATTAACAATAATTAGTCTACTACTTCATATAAAGTCATAAATATAAAATACATCTATGTAGGCTAATGGAAATATATATAAAGCCATCCTTTTTAAATATTTAGGCCCTATCACAACAATAAAAAGTGAGACGAGGGAAAGTGTTTCAAGAAGCTTTTGTAGAACTATATTAGCGATTAGCATCACAACATTTGAATCTTCAGGCTAAACACAAAGACTGTTGTTTACGTTACGCTTGTGATTGACAGCTGGTTGAATGTAAATCGCACGCATTTGATTTGCTAATAGAGCCCCAACTTGAGAATGTTGGCCACGCCCCCTTACTTTCACCCAATTGCTAAAGAGCACTAAAAAAACACGCATTGTGTTATAAATGCGCGAGCAGCAGCAGGTTCACAGTTAAATAACACGAGGACGACCCGTTGGCTCTTTATATTGGGATCATTGACTGAACATTATTTATATATACTGTACTGTAAAATTGAAATTATTTGATTTGTTCTGTACTATGGGAAAAGAAAGTTTATGGCTGCTGGTAATCGGATTTTCTCTTATTGCAAGCGAACCAATTTTCAACTCTACTGAAGAAGTATTTGCTAGTAAGTTTTTCACTTTCAAAATAACGTAGATACTAATCAGTTTACATTTGTATTGTACATCGGTGCAAAATTATGAATGTTTTTGTAAGATATGCAAAATCAGATTTACAGACTCACACACATACATTCACACGCGCACGCACACACACACACACACACACACACACACACACACACACACACACACACACACACACACACACACATATACATTCACACAGACAGACGCGCGCGCGCGCGCACACACACAACACACACACACACACACACACACACACACACACATGCACATACACACACACATGCACATACACACATAGACACGCACGTCGCACACACGCACGCACACAGACACTCACTCACTCAATAAGAATGCGTTGCAAGTAACTAATTAAATAAACCTTAATGTTAAACATTTGGAACAGGTGCATGACTACTGTATGTGGAAGTGATTAAGGTACAGGTCCAGGATCAGTGTGGTTCTGCTCGACTTACTCTGGTCATTGCATATACCCTGATCCTGGATCAGCAAGTTCAGTTTTATTTGATTTCCACAACACACATTGTTCCTAAGCAGCTGTCCAGAGAATAAAGGCTTACAAGCCCCAGTAATCACAGCAAAGCCAAAAGCTGTGAGGGAAAAACAAACTGTTTCTGTAGGATGAGAAAAAGAAAAGAAAAAACACTTGGGAGAGACCCATTCTCCTCTGCCTTTCACATATATAATGCCACAATATAAGCCAAAATAACCTACAAAACATTTACATTGGAGGCACATGCTAAAGATGATAAATGTGTGTGTGATGTTAGTTTCAGGGAACTCCACTGATCAGACAGTGGACTACAGCGACATCGAGTCCAAGTTCTCCATCAGGAGTGCAGAATTCCCAGACGAGGATCTTTGCTATCTTGTCCCAGGGCAACAGGAATCTGTTTCGGACTGCAACTTCAAAAATGACTCGCGAACCTTCCTTATTATCCATGGATGGTCGGTACGTCGCTGATGCCTTTTTGTCAGACAGAAAACTCATGCAGATGGTGTCATAATTTAAGACCAAAATGTCCTTTTTTCCCCTATGAATTCCATGAATAATCACACACACACACACACACACACACACACACACACACACACACACACACACACACACACACACACACACACACACACACACACACACACACACACTGTTGAATGTAGGTTGCAGGTCTGTTTGAGAGCTGGGTCTATAAGCTTGTGACGGCTCTGTTTGATCGTGAACCCAGTGCTAATGTCATCGTTGTGGACTGGTTGGATCGGGCCAACCAACACTACCCCAAATCAGCAGAAAACACTGGACTGGTGGGCGCAGACGTGGCCAAGTTCATCAACTGGCTGGAGGTATGCAGAGAAACACGAGCGCAACATTGTTGCTGTAGCATTTCTGTAAGGACAGCCAGGTGAAGGTTACCCCACATGAGTTATGTTTGTGTGAGCAAATATTACAAAAAACATTCCCTGGGCAAAAACATAAACGAGATCTGTCTGTCTGTCTGTCTATCTATCTATCTATCTGTCTGTGATAGCACTAAAACTGCAAATTTGAAATAAATAAAAATTAAGAATTAACAAGAACAAAAATTAAAACAGAAACAAATAAAATTAAACCTAAATAGGAATATAAAAATATCGAAAGCATAAAATAGCAAAATTAGTGGTTTTAACTATATATAATATGGTTTTAATACTATATATAATACTATATATAATATAGGAATAAATATACAAATAAAAGCTTATTCAAAAATATTAATAAAAACTCTACATTTATAAAATACATAAATAATACTAAAATAACTGATCCCCTAAATTATCATTGCAATGCAGAAAATATTGATAATCCTAAAAGGCTTTTTTCTTTTTCTCTTCTTTTTCTTTAATGGAATATTGCAGTGTTTATTAAAATCGATTTCACTCGGATAAACTGTACGTCACAACAGTGAAACAAAGACGATTGCAACTTCCGCTTCATGTCGACTTTAAGCAAACTATAATTTCTCATTTAATGACCCAGACATGTTGTTTACAGCAGGGGTTCCCAACCCCCGGTCCACGGCCCGGTACCGGTCCGTGGGACATTTGGTACCGGGCCGCACAGAAAGAATAAATAACTTAACGTATTTTCCGGACTATAAGTCGCATCAGTCAAAAAATGCGTCATGAAGAAGAAAAAACATATATAGCCCAAGTCGCACTGGACTATACATCGCATTTATTTAGAAATATATTTCACACACAAAAAAAAAAATGTTACAGACGGGACAGTTCTCAGTTACGGACGTGAGCAGAGCGCTCTGAATGCGGCACTAAAAGACTGCTTTAAAACTTTCACAGAGACCTCACAGAAAGCACAAAGCCTGTCTTTAAATTTAATTTAGTTTTGTATTAATTGTATCTTAATTTGAATCAATATTTCATCAACCAATTGCCTGGATGTAATAAATAAGAAGTAAATATATTAGAAAATAGATAAATCACGACACGGAGGCGCCGGCGCGTGAACCTGGAGCTCGTCTCATAAATTAACCGAAACTCAGTGATAAGGTAGCCTACTTGCCTCACAGACCTGAGACATATATAGAAAGCTTGAAATGTCTACTTTTAAACAGAACAATTCAAAACGAAAGAAAACAGACTGTTCTCTGCTTATGTAATCCGTATGAAATGTGCATTTCTCTCTGGCGCGTTCACTACTGCGAAGATCGCGAGTCAGCATCGTCAACTTCATCTTTCCAGCCAACACTGACACAGAAAACACTTGTTTACTAGTAAACAATTAAAATGTCTCCTGCTATATTTTACATATTCATAATCATTAATTTTGCCGGTTCTTTGTGACAGCTTTTAGGGGCTTTATTGGCAGCGCCACCCTTATGTTACATGAACGCATCAGCACCGAAAACATGGAGATTTTTCTCTTTTGGGGGGCATTTTGATTCTCAGAGATTTCTCAGTTGTCTTTAGGCGCGATGTTACGGGGACACTGCTAATAAAGTTGCGAGTAGGCCTACACATTGGATTCACGTTTATTATTATATTTAAAAAATACCCCAGTTTTTATGCCGGTCGTATCATTTTATTTTGTTGTATTTATCCGCCACACCTTAAAGGCCGGTCCGTGAAAATATTGTCTGATATTAAACCGGTCCGTGGCGCAAAAAAGGTTGGGGACCGCTGGTTTACAGGCTTCATGAGATTAAATGCGAGTGTGTGTGTGTGTGTGTGTGTGTGTGTGTGTGTGTGTGTGTGTGTGTGTAAAGGAGCTGGACTATCCGCTGGAGAAAGTGCATCTTCTCGGCTACAGTCTCGGTGCACATGTGGCAGGAGTCGCAGGAAACCTCACCAACAACAAAGTCAACAGAATTACAGGTGGGAAGCCCTTCCTTTAATAGTGCTTATTACACGGCTCGGTGGAATACTTGATTCTGATTGGTCAATCACGCCATCCAGCGGTATGTTATTCCCAGATAACATCCACTGAAAACAGAAACACAGGCTCATCCGGGTCACTGAAGTCAGCGTTATACGCTCGCTAGGAACGTTTTTTCTTCGTGGATGTTGTGCATTTGGTCAGCTAATAAAATATTAAAACTCAGTCAAATCAATATTGTGTGTACAGTTATTTAATTATGCCATCCAGTATCGTGGACTCGCTCTCTTGTTTCATACAAACGCAGCGGCGGCCATTTTGTGGCTATTGTTTTGTACACTGTTGAATTAAAAACAGCTACGATTTTAAAACAGTTTAATCTGAAATCATTATCTCTTAAAAACTAAAACCGCCAGGGTCCTCATCACCCTATCAGGGTTTATTCTGAGATAACAACCAGCTGGATGTACATTATCCCTTACATCTGCTCTTTTTTATGTCCCAGAAGGCACTTTGTCAGATGTTTGTAATGTATCCCCTATGATTACTTAGTAATAACCTTAATGACCACGAATGAGTCTAAAAGTGTAGAGTTTGTTGCTGTTTTGTCATGGTTTTGCAGGTCTCGACCCAGCGGGCCCCAGCTTTGAGAACGCAGAGAGTCTGAGGCGTCTGTCACCGGATGACGCCTCGTTCGTGGACGTCCTGCACACGAACACCAGAGGCTCACCGGACCTCAGCATCGGTATCCAGAGACCCGTGGGTCACGTGGACATCTACCCCAACGGCGGCACTTTCCAGCCCGGCTGCACCATTCAGCACACCATGAAGCTCATCGCCACCTACGGCATATACAGTACGACCTGTTCACTTAGTGCTATTGCTGTACAGTAGTCAACATTTCAAGTGGATCAAAAAAGTTCATCAAAGTTGTCCTAAGACAAGAACGGGTCTTGTTCAAAATTCATGTATAACTTTGATCCTCTTTAAATGTTGACTACTGTACCAATTAGAGCTATTAATTGTTAAAAGATCAAGATTTTGTTTCAAACACCCACGTGAACTTATTCCTAAATGACAATGACTTACGATGACAGCGAATTATACAGTCTATACAGTCATTGTCATGTATAGGTATGAAACCGCTTCACAAACCACAGTGTTTTTGTGTTGCAATAATTACAATTTTCACAGAAGTACTGGGATAAAAGTTTATAGTTCGGGTATATATCTATGATAGCGATCAAAATAGAGTAAATCACGCTTTGAAAGTATTATGACGCTTCAAAAAATGATTGCATCAATTGCATCGTTGCACCAGTAGGTGGCGACAAGTTAGTGTTGTTTGTCATTGAATCATTCATTCAAAAGATTCGTTCAAAAATGCTTATTTATCATCCATTAATGAAACAAGTATTTATGAGTCATTGAATCATTCATTCAACCCGATATAAAAAAAATAAAACAATTTATTCATTATATATTTTTAAACAGAATGCAGCAGTTAACATTTTGGACTTCTATTACATGTTATGTTTAGTTGTCTATTCAGAATCTTTATCTTTATTTTCATAAAAAAAATCAAAAGCTCTATTATCCATTAATATTTTGAATTAGCTTTTGTTTTTATATTTTCAGTTTTCATTTTAGGTTTTGGTAATTTTGTCATGTGCTGTCATTTTTATTTGTTTTTTTTTTTAATTAGCTTCAATTGATATATATTTCTTTATTAGTCATTTTAGCGTTTCGTCTAATATTTATATTCTATTTCAGCTTTAAATTACTGAAAATAATTTAATTGGTTTAGCTAACAATTACAACACTGTTAGTAAAATACTAACTCTATTAAAATTTGTTTTATTTGTGTCATATATATATATATATATATATATATATATATATATATATAATTAATTAATAATAATAAATATATATTTATTATTTATTTATTTGTTTATTTAAAAAAATTCTATTTAGCTTTGATTTCTATTTATTTAAGCTTTAGTCATAATTATTTCAGTTAACATTTATTTTTATTTCAACTTATTTCAGGCAACATAACTTTTTCAACTAATATTTATATTAGATTTTATTTCATCTGTGTTTCAGTTACCGAATATGGTTTTTAATAGTTTTAGTTTTAATTGACAATAACAGCACTGTTGCTGTTCAAAATGCTATTAAAATACATTTTGTTATGTGCCTTTGTCATTTTATTATTGTTTAATATTTTTTTAGCTTTTTTAAATTTTTATTTCAAATTTTCTAATAAGTTTAAGTTTTTACATTCCATTTTATTTCATAACCGAAAATGATTTTTAATGGTTTTAGTTTTAGTTAACAATAACAACACTGTTAGTAAAATGCTTACTCTATTAAAATCAATGCATATATACAGTAAACATAAGCCGTTTTTTCTTTAAACATTTGACCTCTCACCTTCCCTTTGACCTCTATCAGACATGGACCAGATTGTGAAATGTTCCCACGAGCGCTCGATTCACCTGTTCATCGACTCGCTGGTGAACCGTGCGCACCAGAGCTGGGCGTTTCGCTGCGGCTCCAGAGACTCCTTCAACAAGGGACTGTGTCTGAGCTGCCGCAAGAACCGCTGCAACAAGCTCGGGTACAACGTCAACAAGATCCGCAGCAGCAGGAGCACAAAGATGTACCTCAAAACCCGGGACATGATGCCGTATAAGGGTGAGCAACCAGAGCTATTACAAATATACAAGCCAAAACTGATGGAAAATTGACATCTTGACCCTTTATTCAAATATTACTTTTTAAAATTATTTTTTTAGATTTTGTAAGCATAATTTGCACAGTTGTGCTTGGAGTCGATTGTTTTATTTGTGATAATAATGCAATGAAACAATTTGTGCCGAATTGTGCCGACATAATTTTGGGCCAGGCAAGAAATTATAAATGCATGCAAAAACAAAGTATTAATAACTGATTATATTGTAGTCAATGTATGCTTGAGACACCTGTAAAAAGACACCTGTAGTTGTCGTTTGCCAAATAAATTGATCAGATAAATACTTTAACCAAGTTTAGTGGTTTGTTCTTCCCTCATATTTGAAAAAATATATAAAATATTTCTCATATTTTGAAGGAAATGCATCACTGTACATCTAGTTACCTCTCTATACACGTACTAACCAGATACAGGTGCACATAATGATATTTTTAAACTTGTGAAATTAGTTTTGTGATGTTTATATTCCTCTCTCTCTTGTTCTCTTGCAGTGTTTCATTACCAGATTAAGCTGCATCTTTTCAGCGACAAAAACATGACTTTGTTGGAGCAGCCAATGAAAGTGTCTCTGTTCGGGACGACCGATGAAAGGGATGACATCTCGGTCATTGTGTGAGTTACCTTATTTTAAAATACTTTTTTTTTATTTATTTTTTTTATTCAGTGGCCCCGAAATTATTTGGACACTTGCATCACACTTAAAAATATCTGAAATGATACAAGGTCAAGGTCAAATTTATTTATATTGCACCTTACAGTAAAACAATGCTGACCAAGGTGCTGCACAACAGACATAACAAAATATCGTCATACAATAACATTTAAATACTGATAAAATATATCAGAAGAAAAACATCAGAAAATAATAGATTTATTCTATCAAAATAAATCAAGTCTATAAAACAATTAAAACTAAATGTGAAATCGGATTAAGAATAAGACTGAGAAAAATATGGCTTATTCTTAATGACTCCGCAGAAGTAGCAGTGCTTCGCCTTCTGAGAATATAGTTCCCAGTATGTATACGGTTAGAAGATGGCTGTGTCTCATGTGACCTTGTTATTCGTACACGCCGAGACTATACAAATCACAACATGTAAATAGGAAAATGTTGGTGTTATATTGTCACCTATTGGGAGCAGTATGCTAGCTGGAGCCATTTACCTCCAGTCTTTGTGCTAAGCTAAGCTAGCGGTGGGTGCGTCAGACAGAGTTACGGCACGCACGGAGATGAGAAGGGAATGTGTGGACGTATCTAACTCTGGGGGATACGGTGAATAAGATAAAGTCCCACAAAGTCGGCGTGTTCCTTTAAATACAAATACTAAAACCTTAAAATCAACTCTGAATTGAACCGGTAACCAATGAAGGGATGCTAACACAAGTGTGATATGTACCCTCTTATTTTGTCCCTTTTTTTTTTTTTTTTTTACAAAATATAAAAGCAATTTTAAACAGGGTCACTGAGATATGAACATATGTCCGGTAATTTGCACCCAGGCCCAGCCTGACCAGCAACAGCACCGTCTCCTTCCTGGTGACGTCCGATAAAGACATCGGAGAGCTTCTGATGCTGAACATCCACTGGGAGAAGGACTCGTATCTCTACGGCTTCTTCAGCAGCAATCAGTTCATCATTCGCAGAATGAGGATTAAATCTGGAGAAACACAGTCCAAGTGAGTCATTTCAGGTTCATATATTGTCATGTTGGGTTTTGAGTTTTGTTCATGTTCTTGTTTTCAGGTCTTTTATTTTGAAGTTTAGTCATGGTCATGTGTCCTGGTTTGTCATGTGATTTCTGTAACAACTAAATCCACTGTAGGCGAGTGAGTTAAGAACCCATGTAAAGTTTTTTTAATCCAACATGAAAAAATACAAAACAAAGACTTGACTCGACTTGACCAAATCACTCACCGACAGCAGGGTTACATAAATCCAATACTTATATATATATATATATATATATATATATATATATATATATATATTTATATATATATATATATATATATATATATATATATATATATATATATATATATATACAGAGAATAATGACTAACAAGAAACACCTGTGCACAATCAAACAATGAACCAATGAGAACACAGGACACATAACTAGACCAACTAATGAGAACATAACACATGAGAGCAAGGGAATCACATGACAAACCACGAAACATGACCATGTATAAACGACTTCAAAATAAAAGACTTGAAAGCAAGAACATGAACAAAACTCAAACCAAACGTCACACACACACACATCCTGAATCAGCAAATCATTAGAATGATTTCTGAAGGATCGTGTGACACTTCAGCTTTGATAATTCAGCTTTGATCAGAGGAATAAATTACACTTTATCATGTATTCATATAGAAAACACTATTTTAAATTGTAATAATATCTCACAATATTACTGTTTTTACTGTATTTTTAATCAAATAAATGCAGCATTGGTGAGCAAAAGTGACTTTAATAAGAGACAAAAACATTTTTAAAAATCTTACCGACCACTTTTGAATAGTATATTGTATATACAGTAGTGGCCAAAAGTGATGTCCGGAGGGAATTTGTTTTTAATGACTTAATAAGTTTGAGTAAACCGTTGAAAATGTTGATTTTTTATTTATTTATTTATTTTTAAATATGAGGGAAAATAACAAACCACAACTTTTTTTTTGTGGTATTTATCTGACAAAATTATTTGGCAAAAAAGCTACAGGATTTATTTTACTTACTACAGAAAAGCAAAAAATCTTACGGGAAAAATCATACATTTACTACAACATTATCAGATATTAATATTTTATTGGTTCTCTCTTGTTTTTGCATGTGTTCATACTTTCTTTGTTTGACGGCCTGGCCAAAAATGATGTCGGCACAATTTGGCATGTTTCAGTGCGTTATCACAAATAAAACAATTGACTCCAAGCACAACTACACAATATATGATTACAAAATCTTTAACACATTTTTTTTTATCATATTTCAATAAAGGGTGATGATGTAATATCATAACTGCAAAACATACAGGGGGTTTTTGTAGTGAAAGTAAGACAAAAACGTATTATTAATAAATTAAACAAAATAATTAAAGTTTTAATCCTTAAAATTGAATCCCTTAAAAGTCATCTTTGATCTCCAAAATGACATATTAAAAGTTTTTTTTTCTTGGAAAAATATTTATTAATGCCTTAAAATATCTTGAATGTAACTCGACACCCTTGCCTCATTTAGTATTTGTGGTTCTATGAATATGCAAATGAGCCCCGCCTCCACTCACTCACTCAGCTCAGAGATCCACTGGTTGACGATCACACGTTGATCTGATTGGTTACAAGGTAGTTTGTGACGTCAGAAACACCAGCGATTTCAAAGCGTGTGTTTGAGACTGTCTTTGGTTCACTGCAGTTTTAAGGAGAAAATACTCAGCAAAGCTGTCGACTTATGAATTTACACATGGTTTGTCTTAAAGCATATTAAAAACACTTTGTTGTGATATGGTGAACTGACTTTGGTATAGACATATTTTCACCACAGGTGGTCTTTAAAGCAAAAAAAATTATTTTTTATTTTGTTTTGAAGGGTAATATTCAAACCCAGAGATGGAGAGTTTGGTTCCCTCATTCAGGGTGGAGAGCCTGTTGTGTTTGTGAAGTCCAGTGAGACGCCGCAGAGCAGGAGAGAGGAGAGGTAAAGTCGACTTTACTTTCACTGAAAATTAGATATCAGGCCTTCATATATACAAAACTTTCTGTCTCTCTCTCTCTCTCTCTCTCTCTCTCTCTCTCTCTCCACTTATGGATTTTCAGGAAGCACAGACTGAAACATCACGGAAGCTTCTTCAAACAGGGCGTCAATGAAGCCACCACAGTAATGAGAAAAGATCCAGCGTCACGTCATAATGAATCAACAGAGGTCATCATGACAGAAACCACCACAAATCTAAAAACGACTTCATGAGGTCAACGCAGAAAACTTAAAGGATCTATATTGTAGAATTCATAAACTCTTGTTATTAGCGACACCGGTGGCCGTTACGTGAACTGCAGTCATCCACTCGTCGTAAAGTATAAGAGACTGAACGTGATTCAAACCCCTGATATATTTTTCTTAGAAGTAAAAATACCTTTGCAGTGATATACGAACATCCAGACGCCGAACACACTGCTGAGAGCGATGTTTAGATGAAGATGTAAATATGTGCTGTGCGTTTTTCTCTCAGTAACAAAATAAACACACAACAAAAATGACAGTGGTGAGAATAAAGAAGCAGTTAAAGGATTAGTTCACTTCAGAACCCCCACGTCATCCAAGATGCTTGTCTTTCTTTCCAGGGTTTTTCTCCATATAGTGACTTCAATGGGGTCCAATGGTTTGAAGGGCCAAATTGCAGCTTCAAAGTCTCTACACGATCCCAGCCGAGGAATAAGAGTCTTAAAAAAAAAAAAACGTTTAACCTCAAATGCTCGTCTTGCACCAGCTGGGATGCGCCACACATTACATAATCACCATAGACCGTAAAATAAATAGACACAGCGACCCCATTGGATTCAACGGAGAAAAGTGAAGTCAATTAGAAGCTCTCACTTCCTGATGGCTGAGCGTACTGCGCAGACTCACACTGAGCTTGACGACGTAGATGTGGCGTGAGCAACCCGTCTGTCTTCTAGTAGCTGTGCCGAGAGAAATCTGAATCATTCCCTTCCGAAACGTGCAGAGACGGAGAGTGTGAGTAGGAGCTGTCCATGAGCTAGGAGCAGGAGCAACTTTTGCTAAGTATTCTGATTAATTACTTTGTCATTTTGCCTCCACGTCTCCCCGATTGCGCGCGAGCTTCTCCTCCTGTCCATACGGTAATCTCTCTACTGTGCGACAGAGAGTCGAGTGGTTATGACGCAATCGTTAGCCTATTTTTACAAAAACTGCTTCTACGGGGCCATAACGTAAGATACAAGGTAATGGAGCCTTTTATACATTGTCGTGTTTCTTTAGAAATAAATAATGGACAAATGGAGTCTTTAAACGCCTCAGATGTGAAGTTATTCGCTGTCAAAGTGACGCCAAAATGAATGGGAGTCACTGGAATGCTAACAGCAGGTGATGGTCTGCTAATCAATGGCGGCGCCCGGGGAAGCTTCAGTTTTTTCTGAAAGATTACCCCCTTGGTAATCACATTGGAAAGGGCAATCGTAAGTACAATGGTAAAAAAAAAATTTTTTTAAAGTACAGACCTAGTGTTAACAAAGCAAACGTGCAAAGACTAAGTCAAATGGCATTTACACAAAAAAAGGTAAAACAACGATGTCGGGTGATTTTAAAGTTGGAGGAGAAATTTATTATAGTTTTTCGCCCTCACTTACGCCTACATCACGCTTGACCTTTCCAGGTGAATCACAGCTAGTGCAAAACCAGCATTTGTGGTTAAAACGTTTAAATGACAGATCGTTGTGCTAGATAAGACCCTTATTCCTCGGCTGGGACCTTCAACCCGTTGGACCCCATTGAAGTCACTATATGGAGAAAAATCCTGAAATGTTTTAATCCTTAATTTCTTTTTTAGACAAAAGAAAGAAAGAAAGTAAATTATCAGGAAATTTTCATTCTGAAGTGAACTACTCCTTTAAAGAAAGCATCATATATCGTAGCGATGTGGATATATTTGCACCATTCCTGCGATTCACTGACATCATGAGACAGATGAGGTCATTAAAATTACACTGTTATGATAGTTTGATTATGAAGTATATTTGAGACTATAGACTGTATAGATCTGGCCATGTGCGACTATTTTGAATTAATCATGACTTTTTGCCACTAGAGTACAGAATGGCTCTTTCGGCATTATCCTCAACATTAATTTCATGTGTCATTGAAGTTAAGAGAAAGTTAACGGTCACATCCTTTAGATTTTTCCCGGTAAAAACGTCCCGAGTCCTTCATATAAAAATCAGTCTACAGGCTTTCATAGACAAACTAGGAAGTCGGGGAAGGTCTCGTTTTTATTTATTTTTCGTTACAAGCTGTTCACACACTGACAATAAAAAGGGATTAATACTGTACATGAAAATTCTTACATATCGCCCCTTTAAAAGGTTTCTTGATTTTATTTATGCTATTTGCACCCGATTTATCTGAATGTTTTAATTTGATGAGAATGTAGGCTTGTGAATTTCACAAATCACATTTCATCCCAAAATCAAAAGAGAAAAATAAATAAATAAATAAATAAATTATATATACTGTGTGTGTGTGTGTGTATGTATATATATATATATATATATACATATATATATAAAAATACTATATATATATATATATATATATATATATATATATTATATATTTATATTATATATATATATATATATATTTATATTTATATATATATATATACTGTATATATATTAAAAAATAAAAATAAATAATATAAAATTCCAAATGCTTATGACTCATGATGATTCATTCATTTAACATAAATTTAACTTTACCCTCATTGATGATTCACATTACTCTGTTATAAAGTAATTTAACTTTAACTTCATAAATGAAGGGCATAAAATAATGAGAATTAAGCATAAAAAAATAGGTTTCAGTGCAAAGACAACTTCTTATTTCTTTCTTTTGATTTTGGGGGAAAATATGATCATGTTCTTGACCTTTTTTGTGAGATTCGCCCCAAACATAGATGTTTAATTTTCCGCTTGTAGACATATTGTGTGTTAAAAAAACGAAAATGTATCTTTAGAGGGCAGAATAGATTTTTTAAACATAAAACATAAATAAGTCAAGATAAAAATGAACTGAAGTGAAGGTCAAACACAAGGGTTGTATATATGTTGACCTGTAATTATTGATAGTGGTTTATTCACATTCAGAATTTATAGTTAAACAATATTAAATGTGATCTCTACAGCTACCTAGCTTTGAAATCAAACAAAATGAAATCAATAGAATTTAACATTCCAATCAGGTATATATTTTCTCATCAACATTTTTTTTGCTGTATTTCAGGTCAATACCTTTTGGTTATTTTTATATTTTCCTTTTGTTTTGTTTCCTTTTTTGTTGTACACAAATTGAAACGAAATGTCTGGGAATTTTAGTTACACATAGGTCAATACTTGTTCATTGGTCCAGGCTACTAACAAATGACTTGCTTAAAGCATCTTGTGTATTTATGTATGTCACGATCACGCCAGGCTCTCCTTCACTCACACACACTCCTGAACATGGAGCAAAAATGTCTATTCTCACCCTCAACAATCTGCAATATTATTACATACCTGGTCATCGATTGTGTTCTTGCCAAAACCTATTAATAAACACCTGGTTTGAACTTTAACTTGTTTCCTCGTCATTTTAGTCTGAGTGTGTATGTGACAATGTAACATGTCTTCTGAAATGTGATTATAATAATCTTATATACACACTGTATCTGATTAAATTCATATTAGAACTACTAAAGGACTTTCAATAACCAGCACTGAATATTCTATATACAATAACATTTATTGTGATGTATTTTGCTCAAATTGACCGTGTTTTCGCTGTTGACCTCGACAATTATTTTGAACGGCACAAGAAACTCTGATGTTCATTTACATACAATGTGATAAATGCCAAACAAAGATATCTACACCAAGCTGTTGAGAAACATTTGACAAGCAGCAAAAGATTTCACATCTCTTCATTTACAGTTTTTCTTGATCGCTTAAACACTATAACACGGCTTTTGAACTAAAATTTCAAAACCATAACGCCATTTATCAAAAAGCAATCCCATTTCCCTAAACTACCCTGAACAAAATTATAAACGCAACACTTTTGGTTTTGCCCCCATTTTTCATGAGCTGAACTCAAAGATCTAAGACTTTTTCTATGTACACAAAAGGCCTATTTCTCTCAAATCTTGTTCACAAATGTGTCTAAATCTGTGTTAGTGAGCACTTCTCCTTTGCCGAGATAATCCATCCACCTCACAGGTGTGGCATATCAAGATGCGATTAGACAGCATGAGTAGGTGCGTTTCCATTACAGATTTGCTCATTTTTTCTAAATGTCGACAAAAAACTATTGCGAAATGATGGCGTTTCCATTAACCGATGTTATGCGACTAAAACTTCATTTTTTCTTCTCGCGATAAGTACAATCATTCCAAAAATTATAGCAATGGATGTTGGTAGGTTTATGTATATCCCAGCCACTGCACTAGCCATTATTATTAATTGAAGGAGATGCATGTGTGTTTTCCAAGCATTAATGGTAAGGAACAACCCTACTTGTGAGCGGCACATACGAGGAGTTTCTGGGTGTTTCTCCCTCATTTCCGCTTCGAGGTCTTGATCGTGACATTTATTTGAGGTGTAGAATCCATTATTCCTGTAATTCTTTTGTCTTTTATGAGTTTAATAAAGAACTCTGTCTCGTATTCTGTCCAAACACACCACGTCGTCTACGTCAGCTGACCTGTAAATGCGCAAAAACTATTTCCATTGCACTTTTGCGAAATATTTCTTTTTCGAATTGACTGAAAAACCACCTCATGCGAGCATAAAAACTTTTTGGGGATAAATGGGAGTTTTTGCGAAATTGACGTGTTTCCATTGGGCGTATTTTCAATTCGCAATTTCAAGTTACGCAATTTGAAGGGTAATGGAAACGCGGCTATTATTGCACAGGTGTGCCTTAGGCTGGCCACAATAAATTGGCACTCTAAAATGTGCAGTTTTACCATATAACCAAAGAATTTCTGCACAAACTGTCAGAAACCGTCTCAGGGAAGCTCATCTGCATGCTCGTCGTCCTCATTGGGGTCAGGAGGAAGAGTAGATGGGAGTGGAGGAAGAGGTGAAGGAAGTGGAAAAGTAGGAGGTGGTGGAGGAGGAAGAGCAGTAGGGAGTGGAGGAAGAGGATGAGGAAGATGAAGAGGAAGGCCAAAGAGGCAAGCAGTGCCACTCTAGTTGCCCATGTCTTTGTCCATGATATGACTATGAGGGAGACTGGGCAACAAGTACAGCCAAACTTGAGTCGCTTCACCGTCGCCTTGATCATAAGAACCTTCAGAGAGAAAAACAGGTACAGTAGATGTGCTTCAGACTGCTCTCTACTGTAACTTTTGAGTGCAGTACAACACATACATGTTCTGTAGCTGTTGCACTTTATTACTGTAACAAAAAGAAATGCATCAAATTGCCTCACATACAGATAGCGTTTTCTGAATGCTTCCATTTTGTAAAAAGGATGTGTTACAGTTAAAGTAATCAGTACTTCTATTTTTCTAGGACACAGAGACGATGAAATGGAAGAAGCCAGGCAAATATTTACAGTTTTTTCCAATTGCTAACACACTAAAATGACACGCACAGCACAATTATTTTAACTGACACAGACCTCTTCTCAAGTCTCCGAAAGTCTAAACACATTTTCTGCTTTACACACATTTTGCAATTCAAAATGGCACTTTTTAAACGAACATAGACACACAGTTCTCTGCATAACACACAACAATCTGACATAAAGTCACATGTTTGCTATTTCAAAACACTGACATTCAAAATGACACTCCATGATCTGATTGGCCGATACATGCGTCACCTGACCAAACACGTTAA
>NC_138730.1:44610717-44680717 GCF_965113295.1 Leuciscus leuciscus
CAATCTAATTGCATCTTAGATTTTGCACAGTTTGAGCCTCTGAAAAAAAATATTGAGGGGTTTTTTCTCCTCAATATTCTCACTATATCATATAATTTGAGCCATAAAAGCCTGATGTATCACATATCATACTCCACAAAATACACATATGCACTGTAAAAAAAAAAGTTTTTTAAAGTACAATCAACTTCAATTACATTAAAAATGAGTTGAATCTTGTATAACTTACAGTATAAAAAAAGTTTGAGTTAAAGCAATGTAAAAACACATGTTGTCATAACTTTGTCATTTTTTACAGTGTGCAAACTTTTATGTTATCTCATATTTTGTCAAGTAGTTCAATAAACCGTTCCATAAAAAAATAAAAAAAATAAATAAAAAAAAGATTTTTCTGACTATTATTTCACACTTCAGGCTTTACAGGGTTAACAAACTCAGTTCCAGGAGCAGTGTGCAACCTGAGTGCCTGTCAGGTGACTTAGACTAGCACACTTTCTCAAAACGTGTACAAGAAGGTTCACTAACGCAAGGTGATATTTTGAATATGTGTCTAATTATAGTGCACAGAGCGTTTGGAAGATGCAGCACATGAAGTCCACAAGCTCATAAATCATCACACCTGCCGAGCTGTTGCCTTCTAGTCACAGAAAAAATCTACTTCTCATTCACAAGCATTCCTGACATTTGTTCCAATGCAAAACAATACATAAAATGCACATGAAACAGAGCAACTAAACAAAAGTTGGTTAAGGTGTCATTGTTACAGTGTAATTATATATTTAAGTACTGAGTAATATTAATTAACTACATGTACTTACTATAGGGTTAGGGTAGGATTGGGGTTTGGTTGAGGGTTAGTTGCATGTAATTATGCATAATTTACTGTTATTACTATGGTAAGTACATGTAACATATGTAACAAGGACACTGTAAAATAAAGTGTTACCCAAAAGTTCAAGAGGAGCATGTTCATCGAGACCTGTCAATCATAACACAAGAGTAAACACATGAACAGATGCTTATCTTCATCTTTACATCCAATGTATTAATAATTCATGCAGTCCATGAGAAAACTTCTTGTGTTCTGGCTCTCCATCAGTAAATCTTATTATAGAAATATATTAACGTGAAATAAAACATAATTATGTAAACTGTTTTCAATCAATATTTGTTGTGATTATGTAAAAAATTGCATGGAAATACAGATTAAAATCAACTAAATTTAATTCTACTCTGTCATCTACTTATTTCTACGGTGCATTCTGGGATTGTCTAACCATTAAAGGATACATATTTTGCAATAATATTTTATTGCATAAGTCAAGAACTAGACAAAATGCACACAAGATCTGATTGTGTTTTTGGAGCATGGATACTTAAAAAAACAAAACCCTGATGCTGGATTATAAAATAACCTCTATTTGCTCTCATAAAACAGATGTTTACTATTTCTACACTCCTTTTTGTTGCTGACAAACTCAATAAAAGTGTGACACAGATATTTGAAAAATGATTTGCATGTCTGTTCTTAGATGCACAGAGTTCATGGGACAGGACAGCAATAACTCACTCAAGAGTCTGGGAAACAAGTGAAGAGGTTAGAAAGATGAGAGAGAGAGAGAGAGAGAGAGAGAGAGAGAGAGAGAGAGAGAGAGAGAGAGAGAGAGAGAACAATGTCCTCTGATGGGTGTGGCGTGTCTCTGTTGCTGATTGGTCAGATGAAGGGGTGTTGGTGTGACCCACAGTACAAAACAAAGGAACTTCATTATAAGATCATTTAACATGGGGTCCTTCAAATGTTCTTAAAATCACCATGAGATCATTTTTTATGGAATATTGCAGTAGTATTATAAATTATTTATCCGTGCACATCATTATTGTTTTGTTAAATTCGTGTGCCTCGTAATCTTGAATCGAAGTAACTTCCCCTCCCTCTTGCAGCGACAACTCGACTAGCAGGTGAAAAACACGTGACAAAGAAGTGTCCGAATTCAGTACGTAAAAGTACCCGGATGTCCTACTTCTTCCGAGGAGATTCTGAAGTGTGTGTGTGTGTGTGTGTGTGTGTGTGTGTGTGTGTGTGTGTGTGTGTGTGTGTGTGTGTGTGTGTGTGTGTGTGTGATGGACATGTAATGTACCTCCAGGAGTCGAGGAAACACAGGTTGATCCTTCCCTCGAATCCTAAGGGCGTCGAACCAAGATGCGAGGAAAGGGAGCGAGGGAAGGAAATGAGGATAAATAAATGAGGGAGGGGCAAGCCGGTGTTTTTAATACGCTTTAAGACATAATCATGTGTAAATTCATAAGTCGACAGCATTGCTGAGTATTTTCTCCTAAAAACTGCAGTGAACCAAAGACAGTCTCAAAAACACGCTTTGAAATCGCTGGTGTTTCTGACGTCACAAACTACCTTGTAACCAATCAGATCAACGTGTGATCGTCAACCAGTGGATCTCTGAGCGAGTGGAGGCGGGGCGAGTGGAGGCGGGGCTCATTTGCATATTCATAGAACCGAATATAGAATATACTATGTATATGAATATACTAAATGAGGCAAGGGTGTCGAGTTATAGCATCACCTTCTATGAAAAAACCCTTTAGTTTAAATACACTTTTAAAAATTAAAATTAATATTTTTTTAAATTAAATGTGATGTTTTTGAAAATAAAATGTGTTAGTGAACTAAAAAAAATCTAATGAAATAAAATAACAGAAAAAAAATCTAATTAATAAAATATATCTATACATTTATTATCATTTTATTATATTTAAAGTCTGAGTGAAAGATCTGAAAAACTGAGGATAAAAAGGTCACAGGAGTGTTTTAAATGTGAACTTAACCAGTCAGTGTTGCATCTAATCATTGCAACAGAATCTGGAGAACATTACTGGGTTTTTCACAGCAAAGATTTCACCATTCTTAACTTTCATGGGCAGTTCATTGCATTGTTCACGGCCACTTTTTAAGGACGATTTCACATTTTTATGCCTCTCTTGGGGGACATGCTCTTCTTAACCCTTATACACAGTAGAAGTGGCATCTGCATCTCAAGGTTAAAATGTGCCTGTCTCATAAATAAACGCCTGACGTCAGAGACGTCTCACTCTGAGCGATGGCATGCAGAACACACACGTACAGTAATGCGCCAAAACTGTCCGTGTGTGTGTGTGTGTGTACAGTGCACATGTTCCTGCTGATATAATGGGACAAAACGGGAATTAATTAGATGAAAAACTGTTACATGAAAACTAGAAATGTTGCATTGGAACTAAATGAAATAAGTTGAAGAACTAAAACTTAAACTAAAGTAAAAAATTTATTAAACCTAAATAATAACCTTTAAAATAATAATAATAAGGAAGACAAAATTACAACAACAAAAAAACCGGAAAAAAATGCTAATTCAAAATATTAATAACAACTATAACAGTTTAACAGACTCACCTGCAGTTTGACATATGCCCTGCAATTTTTATTTATTTTTCAATTTACAAACTCAAGTATAGGGACAATAATATGCATATAAAAATATACACAAATAGACATAAATTAAATATATTTTGTATCTATAATTTCGTGCATTTATGCTTAAACAGGTTCATAAAAGAAACAATAACACATTCAATACAATTAAGAAAAGCATAATCTTCAGACACTTAAGGGGGGTTGCAAGGAAAATAAATAAAAATAAATAAAGGAATGAATGAATAAACAAATAAATAAATAAATGAATAAAATAAATGAATAAATGAATGTAGGATTGAATGAATAACTAACTAAATAAATAAATAAAATTGAAAGGAAGACTCATACGTGACTTTAATCTTTAAACAAGTTAAAGAGAGTTTGAAACCGCTGCAAATCACACATTATTCTTATTTCAAATCATATATTATTATTATTATTCTTTAAAAATAATATACTTGTAACAGTGCTTAGCCTCGAGCGACATCTAGTGGAGAGACGAATCCAGTTCACACAGGTGTCGACACTCGACAGCTGTAGTGAAACAACCATAGACTGTAAAAAATAAACATTTTTAATGATAATGAATTATTATTATTTATTTATTTAATAAACACGAGAAACAACCCGTGTTATTCTAAAGTCTTTGAACAAACTGTATTCTCTCATTCCTCCAGTGCGGCAGGAGGCGCTACAGGCTCTCAGCAGCGCCACCCGGTTCCTCAAAATCTCTCCCATCCGCGATTTGATGATGTTTGAGCTTCTTTGAGCTTCTAAAACCGATGACAGTTCTTTATTAAACCAACAAATGTCCCAGAAGTGAGCGAACTTCTGTAGATCAACGATAAAGCGGTCGAGGAAGGCGCGAAGATGTCGGCCAGCGCTGTTTATGTGTTAGACCTGAAGGGGAAGGTAAGATAACGGTTCACTAGCACTGAAGGCTAAAGCTAATCAACATCCAACATCAACGTGAGGCGATTTAAATAGAATTATTCTCAATTAAAACCAATAAACGTGTTCCTCTGATCTGAAACCTACGAAGGTTTTTAACAGTCGATCCTCATGTATTAGTTAATGAAACTGAGATTAAAATAATTACAATTAAATTCACCCTTCAAACAGCTGCTTAGAAACTGATATATTTTTGATATTGTGACTCAGCCAAAAGTTCATTATTATATGCCTCTAATTAATAAATAGCAGATATTTGTCACCATCCTTATACTTTAGTTTATTTACCTCCATCCTCGTACTTTAGTTTGTTTAATAAGATCTAATTCATCTGTCACTTTTGAAATATGCTTGACATTTGCTTGAAATATGCTTTATAAATGCAGTTTTCTGTTGTTGTCGTTTGTTTTAGTTTTCGAAAAAGCTCGATAAATGCACTTTTGTGCCGCTACAATGATTTTTTCCCATGGTTATTACAAAGCACATCAGTAATACGTTATAGTATTACCCAAATGCTATAGTATTACCTTGCTAAAATGTTCATGTTCAATCAAATAAAATAAAATAAAATAAAAAACGATTCTATAACCATTGCACTTTTTTGTGTGTGGAGACTTTAACATCTGGGGCCAGTTGCATAAACATAGCCATTATATGTTAAGACTGTGTGTTAAGAACTAGTATGATCAACTAGAAGTTAGTTAGGGCTAATCAGTCTTACTGTTCGGTGTCAAATTAGACCAATCTACGTCTTTATGTTACTGACTTTACAAAGTTATTAACAGTTTTAAAGAATAAAATTGGATAAGACTAGTCTTTAACAGTTTATGCAACTGGCCACTGTCTGTCTTTACATGAACAGGATTAGTGGAGTCAATTTGACACACATCAAACAGCTTATGATATTCAACATGTTTAATTTCCCAGCCGATGACGAGATCTAATTACACATTTAAGCTTTCCTTAAATCGTATTCTATTTACTGTATTGCAAAGTCATTGCCATCAGTATCATTTGACTGTTGAAATTGCAAGTATAGTAAAGAAATGGTGTTTTGCATGTATAACTAGTCTTATAGTTTAATCTGGTAAACTGCTCATTCCTGGCCTTATCATGCATGGTTACCGTAGTGAATCTGGGATAATACGGATACATCCTCGTCTGTTAGCAGGACGTATAAAGACGTTCAGAAAATATCTCCGTCTCATTAGAAGAAAATCAGCAAATATCGGTAATGACTCTGAGATGGCAGTCAGTGAATTTGAATAGCTGTGCAGTAAGAGTCATCGTGTGTGTGTGTGTGTTCAGGTCCTGATCTGCCGTAATTACCGCGGTGATGTGGACATGTCCGAGATTGAGCATTTTATGAGCCTGCTGATGGATAAAGAAGAGGAGGGCACGCTGTCACCCATCCTGGCTCACGGTGGAGTTCGCTTCATGTGGATTAAACACAACAACCTGTACCGTATCCTTCCACACACCGCACACACACACGCAAACTGGACTGCAGCTTATTACAGCACAGGCCAAAAGTTTGGACACATTACTATTTTTAATGTTTTTGAAAGAAGTTTCTTCTGCTCATCAAGCCTGCATTTATTTGATCAAAAATACAGAAAAAAAAAAGTAATATTGTGATATATTATTACAATTTAAAATAATTGGTTTTCAATTTGTTATACTTTAAATTATCATTTATTTCTGTGATGCAAAGCTGAATTTTCAGGATCATTACTCCAGTCTATCACATGATCCTTTAGAAATCATTCTAATATGATGATTCATTATCAAAGTTGGAAACAGTTCTGCTGCCTAATATTTTTTCATAACCTGTGATACTTTTTTAGGATACTTTGATGAATAAAAAGTAAAACATGTTTTATGAAATTGGATGAAATCAAAATTAACAATTCTTATTTTTTTATGGAATATTGCAGTATTTATTATATCTCAATATTGACCAAATAAGTGATTATGATTTTTGCATTAATTAAGCTCAAGCTGCCCTATTAACTTACAATTATGACATGGATAGTTCCAGCTTTTAGATCTGGATCACTGGATGAGCCACAATGTACAAATTACAAAACTGTTATAAGATTAATTAATAATTTTATTGTTTAGTTGTCTCTTTTGGTCATGTTTTATCTCTTTAACCTGCTGATAAACAGTTGTTGCAACATCCAAAAAGAATGCTTGTGTCTCCCTGGTTTTCTCCTTCCTCTACAAAATTGTTCAGGTACGTTATATGTGAATTGTACATTTCTTTTTTGGGGGGCATAAATTGATTTCTCGCTTTATTGGACCATAATTATTAGGGCCAATAGAGTGGAATTAACACAAGGGGGCGCTAACACTTCTGTTAATCAGCCGACACTGATAACAATCTTAAAATCAGCTTCATTAATATATTGTTTTATCATTGCATATTACATTTCACGATCACTTGCTTTATCTTCACTGGTGTTTGATGTGTCTGTTTTTCAGGTTTTCTCTGAGTACTTTAAGGAGCTGGAGGAGGAGAGTATCAGAGATAACTTTGTCATCATCTACGAGCTGCTGGACGAACTCATGGACTTTGGATATCCTCAAACTACAGACAGCAAGATCCTTCAGGAGTGAGTTCGTGTTTGATTTTCTTTTATGAGCCATTAACCCTTTAGAACCTGAAGCTAAAATCAGTGTTTTTCACATATTTAGATTTTTTTGGTTGTAAAATTCTAAAACGATGTGCTATCTTCATGTGCAAGGAGTCATCTCTTTCAGAAAAAGATTAGCTTATTGCGATTGACCATTATTGTGTGTGGTGAGTTTGTAAATAGAATTTAAATAGACAAAAAAAAAAAAAAAAAAGAATAAATTGACTGATTTTTATTTAGAAAGAAACTGAAAAATCACGAACGAAAGAAACTAACACTTATGTTGAAAAATGAACTATAATACATATATACAAGTCTTTTTTGTGACATGATTGGGTTGCACAGTTTTCATGTAGGACACTTTTTTTCAAACACGCACACATACAAATGCACGCATTCATACCATAGACTGTAAAAAAAATATGGATGACGCCCTTTCGCTCTCTTCCATTGGTGAGAACTGAAGCCGCCAGTGTCCCGATATGGCGCTGACATCTTTGGGCTTGAGTTTGCGCGGTAGAGATCTCGGGAACCAGACCGGCGCAGTCGTGAGCAGGAAGTAAAGCCGCGAAATCAAGGCCCCGCCCCCCTCACTCTCGGTGTGAAATAATTAATTATAGAAATTTAGATATTAAATTTAAAGCTCCAATCTCCTCAGTCCTCAGAAGATCCCGAAAAAAAGTCTGTTGGTGCTTCAGTGACTACTTCGCTCAGAGAACCTGTCAATCACAGCTGTCAATCATGACGTCACACCACCGTTTTTATAGCATCAAATAACTAGCTAAAAACAAACTTATTTTAAAAACAAACACTTGAATTTACATCAGCGTGATAAAAACTACAGTAAATGACAGAAACCACCTTCGGAAAAAAGATATTTGAAGTGTAATTAAATTGTTTAGTTGGTCTCAAGTCCCGTTGTATAACACGGGGAGGCGGGGCTTATGACCTATACTAGGACCAGTCACCGGGGGGGCGATCGAGACGTTTTGGCTTCACTTTTCAGGGCTTGTGCGGCACGCTGGATTTATACTAGGCACACACAAATACACATGCCTAGATACGTGAAAGAGTAACGCCATCTGCCTCCCAAGTTTCATTAAAAATCATCCCAATCGCCTCTTCTGCTGTCTAACACTTCTTCCGGCATGTATTTGTTCATTTCTTTTATTATTTTATGCAATCCAACACACTCTAACCTGCCGCGCTTCGTATCTCTCTGTTCAAATCCTTCCTTCCCGCTCTGCCAGAAAGCTGCTGTCATTTGCTGACGGAAAGCATGAAATTACCGTAATAAGTCGTATATTGCCGAAAAGCGCATGTTGTCCACTGTTAGGGGCAATTTGATTGGTTTTGATAGTGCAAACGGTTTAAGAGTTACGGTAAAATGAATACAGCTTGCTGGTATGTGTCGGCGACGACACAGCCGATTCTAAAGGGTTAAAGGAATAGAAAACTAAAAACTAACAGTTCTGTCACCATATACTCGCCCTCAAGCCCATATGACTGACATTCAATGGAAAGTCTTTTTTTAATCATTATTGTGCCCCTATTATTCTATTTGAATAGTTCCTAATTTTGTTTTGTAAGTCTCCTACAACAGGTTTTCATGCATCAAAGAAAAAAAACACTTTATTTGTTCCTTAAGCTCTTTTATCACAGTGTCTGAAAAGGTTCAATCAAGGATTTGGTCTTTCTAAAATCCGCCTTTCTGAGAGCCAGCTATGCTCTCATTGGTCAGATGGTTCAGTCTGTTGTGATTGGTCTACTCTGCTCTGATTGGTCAGATGGCCCAGTCTGTTGTGATTGGTCGAAAACTAAACGCTCGTTAGCATATTTGGAAAGTGGAAAATTTTGCTTTGTCAGCAGAAAACAGCGTCTTTTTGACATGAACGACACGAACCAAAGTCTTCCAGTCTCAAAAACACCTACAGTGTTTGAGGGCGGGGCAAAGAGATGCTGTTCAACGGCAGCCAATAGCCGCGTTTCCACTGTCGGGCCAGGGCCGGGCCAGGGCTTTAAACGGGCCGTGCCGGGCTAAAAGCCTCGGGCTAATAGCACCGGGCCTGCGTTTCCACTGCCGGGCCAGAAGCTCCACAGCGCTTCACTAAAACACGCCCGTAACACGCCTCTCTGGAACAACGTCACCCTAACCCATTCACCAACAAATGGAAGTTTTATCAGAAAACTAATCAGAAATCACTGGAAACAGCGTTGAAACAGCGTTGAAAACAAACATGATAAAAGCGGCCGTTTGCTGGCATTTTTGTTGTTTACTTGAATATTTAAAAACCCAAGCATCGATGTTTTACCACAGGTTTACAATAAAAAGTGATACATTGATCATAATGAATAAATTTATGTCAAAATTGCACATTAGTCACTCAGAAATAAATTACTGTTAGGTCTATTTCACAATAGAAAGAGGACACACTTACTTCTTCAGTCGCGTCTGTTACTGTTTATCTGGTAGTTACAGGACATAGTTACATCACATTTAGAAAGAATGATAATTTCTACAAATATATGCCACCAAAAATACGACCTGAGGAGCTTTAGCACTCTCTCGACTCCCATACAGATATTTTCCATCAGAGAAACAGAGGAAGCTCCCGAAAAAAAAGTTGCTTTATTGTATGATAGTCCGGTATAATGAGACGAGGCTACTGACAGATAAAATAAAAACATGATTGTGATAGCCTTTATGATTGGTCTGATTTCTTCAAGCGTATGTTTTTTTACTATGCGTATCTTCAAGCGTTTACTATGTTTACTATGGTAATGGTTAGCGCGCATAGTCTTTTGCATCACAAACACAAGGCATTCAAACATGAACGCGAGTTAAATTATTTTAAAAGTCTTTAATGCTGACAGAATCATCCGGCGCTGCCGTCTCCCGACTCTGTTTGTAACCACTCCTCTAGCCCGAGCTGGCCCGCTCTGGTCCAAGGTATTCGACGGGCCAGAAATCCTGGCCGTTGGCCCCGAGTAAGCCCCGATCAAGCCCCGGAAGTGACAGTGGAAACGCGACTGGCCCTGGCACGCACTAGCACGGCCCGGCCCTGGCCCGACAGTGGAAACGCGGCTAATGAAGACCAAAGGCTGCCATTATGCTAATTTGTTACAAACCTACGCAGGTTCAGCAGAAAATTAAAGTTACTGACGACACATTTCAGGCAGTTCAGAATCGATTTTTTCTTTTGGGAGACAATAATCTGCACTTTGAGCTTTGAAAGTTTTACATTTAAATTCACAAACAGCTCTATTACATCTGTAAATCTGAAAAAGCATAATAGGGCCACTTTTTTAAAAAGTTGTCCTTCAAGTGAGATAATATGTATCTAATATGTAATATGTGTCTCAATACTGACATAATCCCAGGCCTTTCTCTGATCCTGCAGATATCACTCACTCACTCGTATGTTTTTGCAGAGATTTCCAGCCGTGTGTTCATTTTGCCCGTGTCATTGTGTGTGTCGATACACAGATACATCACGCAGGAAGGTCACAAGTTGGACACAGGAGCTCCACGACCCCCTGCGACCGTAACCAACGCCGTCTCCTGGAGGTCCGAGGGCATCAAGTACAGGAAGAACGAGGTTTTCCTGGACGTCATCGAGTCTGTCAACCTCCTGGTATGTTTTTAGAAACACCTCGTTTCTTTCTAGAGATGTCTCTCTCTCTAGACATGCTCAAAATAAACACAGGAATCCATCATAACAAACAGGACGCAGTAATGTTCATGTCACTGTGCTTCCATTGATGAACCTGCTGTTTTTATAAAGGGTTTAACACTTTTTAGCTGGATCACAATAACATGTTTAAAGCGGTACAGGTCAAGAACTTAAAGGGTTAGTTCACCCAAAAAGGAAAGTTCTGTCAGTAATTACTCACCCTCATGTTGTTCCAACCCCATAAGACTTTCGTTCATCTTCAGAACACAATTAAGATATTTTTGATTAAATCTGAGAGCTGTCTCACTCCTCCATAGGCTGCTATGTGATCATTATCTGCCATCCTAGAAAAGTTAGTAAAGACATAGAGACAGAGCGCATTTAGGCCACGCCCACACCCAGGGGGAAAACAAACGAACTGTCTCCATTGACTTTGCATTGCGAGAGGCTGCCTCCTTGTCATTCCTTGCTTCTAACAAAAGACAGACAAATGCCTAAAAGCTGCTGTGTGACAAGGTGTACAGCAAACAAGCTAAAAAACCCAGAAATAAGTTTTTATTAGCTCTCGACCCCAAAAAACGAGTGTTTTTAGGACATAAAAGTGGATACAGGCAGTTGAGACAGAGCGTCACGTGTCTCATTACTCTGAGAACTAACGTACGCCACTGGAGGAGACCGTAATCGACAACACATGATAGTTTATCTTACAGAAATATAATATATAAAACTGACATTTGGATATTTGACTCACCAGTGACCAAATGTTTAACTTACTGCACACGTAGTGTATTTTTAGTGCATACTGAGTGTCAGGATCCCACAATTGACCCATTCGTTCCAGCCTGTATCCACTTTTATGTCCTCAAACGCTCGTTTTTTGGGGTCGACAGCTTATGAAAACTTATTTCTGGGTTTCTTAGCTTGTTTGCTGTACACCTTGTCACACATCAGCTTTTAGGCATTATTCTGTCTTTTGTTATAAGCAAGAAATGACAAGGAGGCAGCCTCTCGCAATGCAAAGTCAATGGAGACAGTTCGTTTGTTTTCCCCCTTGGTGGGCGTGGTCTTCAGATTATGACGCGTTGCGCTCTGTCTCTATAGGCAAGATTTTTTTGATCATATTCACTAGAGATGCACCGATTACAATTTTCTTGGCCGATTCCGATTTCCGATTTTTCATTGAGTTTGACCTGGCAATACCGATTTTAACCAATTCCGATTTCATTTTTTCTAACCACTTTACAGCACACACAAATATTTATTTTCTATCTTTTCTTTAATAGAACATTTTGCATAGTACATAGAAAATTTTTTGAACAGATAATCGCTATAAAATGGAACTGTATAAATTACTCCTGGTGTGGGAAATTAAAAGTTAATTAAAATTAAACTAAAAGAAAGCTTATACTGTACATTCTGACTAGTTTACTCATTTTTTGAATTTTTTTTTATAAAACACCATATAGTACTTTTACCCAAACTGAATAATAAAAACAAGTTTGAATGGGTAAATTTTCTATAAATATTATTTTCTGACATAGCCTACTCCAGTTCTTGTTAAAACACTGGACAACATGCAAATTATGTGCATTTTGGGCACTTTTTGTGTGAAATAATACTTATTTTGTCCATCAAAAGTGTACTTTCACTTTAATTGAGCGTGAGCTGCAGCAAAAATAGACACGACGGCGAAACCCGCGCTTGACTGCTGCTCACGCACTGCTCCTGCTCGCGGTGTGAATGCACTCATTGATTAACATGCACGCCGGAAAAAATACGCGCTGCTCATGCGCCGCTCACGCTTGCGGTGTGAAACGGCCGTAATTCTCAAGGTTTCCTATTGCGTTCCGTTTGTTGCGCGATGTTAATCATGCGGTGCCCGAGTGCATTTGACCGGCATAAAATCGGCATATGTCAGACTAACCGGCCGGTCGCCGGTCATGGCCGATCACGTGAAAATCGGCCAATTCCGGTCACCAGCCGATCAATCGGTGCATCTCTAATATTCACTGAAACCGACACTATGCTCCAACAGAACAACATAAATCAGCCGGTTTTAGAAAAAAACCTGCGCTTCTACCTCCACCTGGAGCCTATTATTTGTTTAGCAAAAATCCACTGCTCCCGGTTCTTCTGGTCCAATCAGCGCAGGGCTGTGTGAGATCTGAGTGTCAGTCACAGTTCATGCACACGCCACAGATTTCCCCTCCCCACGCACGTTGCAATATCACATGCACACGCCTGAAGTTCGCAGGTGTGTTGGATCGTACGAAGCGTGATGGCGGAGAGAAAATCTACTAACAAGCTTCCAGTTCCTCGGTTATTGCTATCTATGGGTAGATTAGCCAGGGCAGCCTATACCTCCGAGTCCATGGTGTTGATCGATGCTGAAGAGACGGATGTGTTCACAGAAAATCTGGTGCACACGCACTGACAAGCACAAACTCGATGGGTGGGTGCTCGCTGGTAGTGGGGAGGGGCATGAGAGTTGTAAACATGAACATTTTTGGCTAAGTCCCCTCAATCTGCCAGACTTGCCAACTTCAGCTTTAAGTTTATCAAGCGACGAGAAAACGCTTCTGGGTTGTACGTCAGAACGTAGGCTCACTATTTTCCAGCATCACACACATGACCAGCGTCGGCCAATAGTGAGCCTCCGTTCTGACGTACAACCCAGAAGCGCTGCGCTGTTACACTATGTGAACTCACTCAGAGAAACACAGAAGAAAATGAAGAGTTGAATAAAGTCGTTATTTTTGTTTTGTTTGCCCACAAAAAGTATTCTCGTTGCTTGATAAACTTAAGGGTGAGCCACTGTAGTCACTGGACTATTTTAAACACCGTCTTTACTAACTTTCTGGACCGGCAAGTTTTACTAACAGAGAAGCCTATGGAGGAGTGAGACAGCTCTCAGATTTAATCAAAAATATCTTAATTTGTGTTCTGAAGATGATCGAAAGTCTGACGGGGTTGAACAACATGAGGGCGAGTAATTACTGACAGAGTTTTTGATTAGAGTTGCAACTTTCATTTCTACCATAAACGTTATAAAGCAGCTCTCCAGTGTATTTGTTTTTGCTCGTGGACATCTGACCTCGCCGGACTGAACACATGAAATGAACCGGAGAAGATTTCCATGCCAAAGAAGGCGGAGCCTCAGAGCCACACGCTCCTATTACGTAGTTTGAAGGTGTTTACCAGCCAGAGTGAACTTTTCTAGAAAATTTACTTTGGCAAGCTGTTTAAAACTCCAACTTACATTTACATTTATGCATTTGGCAGACGCTTTTATCCAAAGCGACTTAAAGCTGCCGTCGGCAAAATTTTTTTGATCATATTCAGTGTAATCGACACTATAATCCGACAGAACAACATAAATAAGGTGGTTTTAGAAAAAAACCCGAGCTTCTAACTCCACCTGGAGCGTGTTATTTGTTTTGCAAAAATCCAGCGCTCCCGCTTCATCAGGTCCAATCAGCGCAGGGGGGTGTGAGATCTGACTGTCAATCACAGGTCGTGCACACGCCACAGATCCCCCCTCACTCGCGCACGTTAATATCACATGCACACGCCACGCCTGAAGTTTGCCTGGAGATTGCATGAAGCGTGATGGCGGAGAGAAAATCTACTAACAAGCTTCCAATTCCTCGGTTATTGCTATCTATGGATAGATTAGCCAGGGCAGCCTACCTCCGAGTCCATGGTGTTGTTGATAGATGCTGAAGAGACGGACGCGTTCACAGAAAATCAGGTACACACGCACAGTGACGCACTGACGAGCACGACCTCGATGGGAGGGTGCTCGCTGGTAGTGGGGAGGGGCATGAGAGTTGTAAACATTCAACATTTTGGCTAATCGACCCAATCTGCCAGACTTGCCGACGGCAGCTTTAAATTGCATTTCAAGGTACACATTTACATTCTTATCAGTTCATGCTTTCGAACCCATGACCTTGGCGTTGCAAGCGTCAACGATCTACTGTTTGAGCTACAGGAAAGCTTCAAGCGAACTTGGATTTTGTTTGTAACGACGACACACCAGTTAAGTGTTTGACACATCTGACTCATGAGTGCTGATCTTTCTCCAGGTCAGCGCGAATGGTAACGTCCTTCGCAGTGAGATCGTCGGCTCCATCAAGATGAGAGTGTTCCTCTCGGGAATGCCAGAGCTGCGCTTGGGTCTGAACGACAAGGTTCTGTTCGAGAACACTGGCCGTGAGTCCATTTCCCTTTACAGATGCTAATGAAATCAGTGGGGATGCACCGGTATGAACGTTTTGTCCGATAACCGATAATTCCTTATATTTGAGAGCCGATAACCGATATATTGGCCGATAAATCTAAATCCAAATTTGTATATAATTTTTGAGAGCCTGATTACAAAAACAAAAGTCTCACCATTAACAGCCATGTCCTTAGCATACAATTATAATGTTCTCATTATAATATTATGTAGCCAATATGACAGCACATGTCTGTATTTTCCTTTTTTGAAGTGATTCCAATCATATTTGCAAGCTATTCAAAAGCATCAGTGCACATCTGAAGTGTATCAGCTGAAGGAAATAATCCATTATTTATCGGCTTTAATATATCGGCTAAATGTTCTAATCAGACCGATAACAATAACATTATAAATGACCATATATCGGCCGATACCGATATGGTGACCGATATATCGTGCATCCCTATAAACACATTTTGTGGCTTTTATTCCATGTGTATTTCCTTTTATATGCTAGTGTAATCCAATAAAATGTAACATTACATCTATATTATTCAGCTGTATTTGCTTAGAATTTATAAATGCAGGTGTATATACATATTTAAAAACAGTTTTTCATTTATAAAGCACCAAAAAATCTTAACGCCAAGCTTCAGAAACAGGGCTTTACTGTGAATTTCACAGCTGAGGTGTGTGTGTGTTAGTCACTTGTTCGATCATACCTCTCTTCTTCAGGTGGTAAGAGTAAATCAGTGGAGTTGGAGGATGTGAAGTTTCATCAGTGTGTGCGTTTGTCTCGATTTGAGAACGATCGCACCATCTCCTTCATTCCTCCGGACGGAGAGTTTGAGCTGATGTCCTACCGCCTCAACACGCATGTGAGAGCCTTAAATCATTCATACTTATTAAATTCAATTCAATTTTGGGCTATTTTGCATCTATATAGTGTGTTGTTTCATATTAGTGGAACAAAAACGTCCAAAATGAACCTTTAAGTGTATATTTTATTGCACTTTATCTATTTGCGTCTGTAGATTTCAGTTACAATGCATTTCTTTAAAGGCCATTTTTTTCCAAACGAGTCAGAAATCTCCACTTCAGCAGCTTTACATACACCGAACTTTACATTTTTAACATTGGTGAGAGTTACCCTTTAAAAGTCAAAGCAAGCATGTTTGACCATATTTGAGTGCTCTATGTGCCTTTATTTATTGTTCATATATCAACACTTTATTCCTAATTTTGTTTAGATTTTTTTCGGATTTGTGAAGTGATAAAATCCCCTCTGTAAAAACTGTTGAATATAAAATGTACAAAATGAAAAAAAAATTTAATCTGGCTTTTTCCAATATTCAAATCTGTGCAAATTAGTGCATATTTAATGCATAAAGATAATGCAGCATTTGCATATTTAAACATATTTTTGCAATTCTTAATGTAATAGGCCTTTATCTCATTTCCTGGTTTCGGAACGTTCGAAATCGCCAAGCAGTGTACTCGCACTTCCGGTGGTTACTTAGTTACCTTTAGATGAAGAGTAGGTCAGTAAACTTAATAATAAAATTGCGGTATAGACCAGTGTCTGTCAATATTAAACCGCATAAAGACTATTTAAATAGGAATCATGCATGTTCTGCGTCCTCTGTGAATGAATGGCACAGACGCGTTGTTTCATTTACCACACACACACACACACACACACACACACACACACTGAGGCACGCATGACGCTCGCGATGTTTTCAGCCTATATGAGGACATTAATGTACTTCATCAACACAGCCGCTCACAGCTTCATTTGAGAAAAACTCATAAAACACAGAGAGACTCAAAGGTCTACACGGCAACCCGTCAAAATAAAAGGTTGGTTTAACCTTTGAAGAAAGTTTTGATGAAATCATTACATTTTAAATAATTGGTTACCATTAAACCATTAAAATGGACTCAAGAAAACTAAAAATCAACTGGGGAAGTATGATATCTATTAGTTAATGTTCATATATATTTATTTATTTATTTATTTTAATGCTGTCAATCGATAAAGAAAAAAAATTAACTAATTAATTGCAGATTTTTTTTTACTGATTTTTTTTTCTTTTTTTCTTGTGTGTGAACAGGTGAAGCCGCTGATCTGGATCGAGTCTGTAATTGAGAAGCATTCGCACAGCAGAATCGAGTACATGATCAAAGTGAGAACACATCCATCTATGTGAATATTGATTTTATGCCGACACACAGCATCTGAATTGACCCTCGTGTTTCGTCTCTTTTACTCTAAGGCCAAATCTCAGTTTAAGCGACGATCCACTGCCAACAATGTGGAGATTCATATTCCCGTCCCGACCGACGCAGACTCGCCCAAGTTTAAGACCACAGTGGGCAGCGTGAAGTGGGTCCCGGAAAACAGTGAGATCGTGTGGTCCATCAAGTCTTTCCCTGTAAGAAACGCATGCAGTCTGTTGTGCTATTATACATTAATGATAACTACTAGCTGAGGAGTGAAAGTAACATCAGCACTGCAGAAACTCATGTGTGTGTGTGTGTGTGTGTGTGTGTGTGTGTGTGTGTGTCTCTCAGGGAGGTAAGGAGTACCTGATGAGGGCTCATTTCGGGCTGCCCAGCGTGGAGGCGGAGGACAAAGAGGGAAAACCACCGATCAGTGTGAAGTTTGAGATTCCCTATTTCACCACTTCTGGAATACAGGTAATGAACCATCACGTTAGCTACGCTTTTGTCCAGAGTCAAACTGATGTGCAAAATTGCATAAGACTTCTGCGTATATAAAGCACCATTTCCATCCCATGTGTTCAAGAGAACAAAATCATTCCTGGGAAATTGGTGCAAAATATCAGTAATAAAAATGAAAGTTGCTGCAGTCGGGGAAGAAACTGGCTTGTGACGGTCAGAGCTTCACCATTCCAAAACTTTTGCGCCGACAGCTGAGAAAACATGGACACTTCATCATCATCAACCAGTGAAGAAGAGCTTTTCATTTTCTTTAAAAGACAGAAAAGAAGGTTTTGGGAGCACCCAATCTTACAGAACAGAGAGTCTGAAGGGGAGTATGCTAATGTCCACTCTTAGTTTCCTTTTCCTCTCTCCTTTTTCTCACACAGGTGTCCCTGAGGTTTTTCCACAGTTTTTTTTTGCGTCTTCAACTAAACACAGTGCGTTTTGTAATGTCAATACACATTACATGTAACACACGAAGTAACAAGTTAAAATCATTCGACTAGAAACTGTAGATATCACACAAAGAGTTTATAGTAATACTAAAAGCAGCCCTAAATAGTCTCACTACATTTTGTTACATGTTCAAAGTAAACACGGTCTCTGTCTCGATCTTTGACGATAATAGTGTTAGTAAATAAACTTTCTCTCCCAAATGTAGTTTAGCTTGCTACCCTACACAGCACAGGACTATACAACGACTAAAACTATCACACAACACACTCACAGTCGAGATAACCGAGTTGGTTTGCGATGCTACGCCACACATTGTCTTTCAAATCGTTGTCCTTGTAGTATGTGATTGGCTGAAGCCTTTTCTGTCGCCGCAAAAGTAAAAAAAAATCGACATCGAAGCGAAAAAAATAAAAGTTGTTTTTCCGTGTGGAAGCACTCATTAATAATAATAATAATAATAATAATAATTCATTACATTTATATAGCGCTTTTCTCGGCACTCAAAGCGCTTTACATAGAAGGGGGAAATCTCCTCAACCTCCACCAATGTGCAGCATCCACTTGGATGATGCGACGGCAGCCATATTGCGCCAGAACGCCCACCACACACCAGCTTACTGGTGGAGAGGAGACAGTGATGAAGCCAATCAGTATATGGGGATGATCAGGAGGCCATGATGGACAGAGGCCAAGGGGCAAATTTGGCCAGGATGCCGGGGTTACACCCCTACTCTTTCGAAAGACATCCTGGGATTTTTAATGACCACAGAGAGTCAGGACCTCGGTTTAACGTCTCATCCGAAGGACGGTGCTCTTTGACAGTATAGCGTCCCTGTCACTATACTGGGGCGTTAGGACCCACACAGACCACAGGGTGAGCGCCCCCTGCTGGCCTCACTAACACCTCTTCCAGCAGCAACCTGGTTTTCTCAGGAGGTCTCCCATCCAAGTACTAACCAGGCTCAGCCCTGCTTAGCTTCAGTGGGCAACCGGTCTTGGGCTACAGGGTGACATGGCTGCTGGATGTTGGATTACACACACAGCTGATCAAAACATAAAACAATTGCGCGAATTGTGCGTCAAAATCGCGTCCAGTGTGAAAGGACTTTAACTAATGTTAACTAACGAACCTTATTGTAATGTATTAACTAACATTAACTAACGAGTAATACATTTGTTACAGTATTTATTAATCTTTGTTAATGTCAGTTACTAAAAATACAGCTTGTTTGTTCATGTTAGTTCACAGTGCATTAACTAATGTTAACAAATACAACCTTTGATTTGAATAATGTATAAGCAAATGTTATAATCAGGGCTGTCAATCGATAAAAAAAATGTAATCTAATTAATTACATACTGTGTGATTAATTAATCTAAATGAATCGCATACATAATTTTTTGCTGTGAAAGTATTTTAAATATTTCAATTAAAATGAATCAGTGAATAATCAGCATTAGTGACATTAAAGTTCAAAAACTCTTATTATTATTATTTTCACTGTTCAAATAATGGCCATAACAATCAACAATAAGACCTAATATGCTGAGGAAATAAATAATAGGTAATTGTGATTGCTCGTTATTTTTTTCTCAGATTAATTAATACAAATTAACGTGTTATTTTGACAGCCCTAGATATAATTATCATTATTATTAACTAAGATTAATAAATGCTGAAGAAGTATTGTTCATTCTTAGTTAATGTTAACTAATTGCAAAGTGTTACCAAAAGTAGCTCAGGTATTATAGTGTAAGCATCACTTTTACTTGTTACGACTAAACGTAATGCTGACGCATTTTTAATGCATTACATCTTTAACAAAAAAATATTTAATCATTTAATAATGATTAAATGTGTTTCTGATGAATGTGTAAGAGCTGTGTCAGTTTTCAGAGAGTAGTCTCCCTCACCTGAGCAGATTTCTGATGTCATCATCATGATGCGCTTCCTGTTTTTGGCGTAAGGTGGCGCTGTGGACTGTGTAGTTGATGAACTGGTATTGTCCCAGATGCTGAACACCTGTTGCTCAAATGTGTGCTGTGTTTCCCTTTCACACCCATAGATGGCGCTATTAATCTGTATTTTGAAGGATTTATACACTGAAAGTGACAATCAAGTTTTTTTTTTTGGTAATACATTAATAAATGTTTGATTACCAAAATCACACACCCCTTATTGACAATACACTCCGCTTCATTACTAGTCTATGACCAACTCTCAAAAGTAAATTAATTTCACATAATAGCATGTTGCTGCTGTGTTGAGCAATGTTGTCTTGTTGAAATGCTCTTTAGGAAACCTTGTTATTGTCTGTGTACTTTTTCCACGTCTTGGCAAATCTGTGGTGGAATGGGTTCACGTATTGCAACCGAGTAAAAGCAATAGTTCACCTTAAAAATGGAAATTCTGTAATGAATTACTCATAACTTTGTTCATTTTTGAAAAACAAATGGAGAAACCTGAGAGATTTCTGTCCATTCGCCTTAAACTCTGATGCTTCTGAAAGTGCATAAAGAGATCGGCAAAGAAATTTCGGCTTAATCCTAGTCCTTTATATGATTTAACTGATTTAATTTAAGCTTTTATTCACAAATAAAGATTGATCAAGGCACATAGAGCACTCAAATATGGTCAAACATGCTTGCTTTGACACCAAAATGCAACCTAGGGTCTTTTTGATAATCTACTCGAGGCAAACTTTCGTGTAAAAGCATAATTAGAATGGAAACGCCACTTTTAAGTTTGACCGTATTTTTGTTTTCGGTTAAATTGCCTTGTGAATGGGAGTGCTTGGGGCACGACTATGATAGCATCAAAATCGCTATTTTTAAAACACTAATACGGCTCGACACAACATGAAACTGTGCTGGAAGTATCACCAGGGGCTCTACACATGAACTCCAGCATTGAGAACATTGTTTGTGCACACAGAGTTTACTAAAAAGAAAGGTTTTGAACAACTCACTCCGTCCGAAAATAGTCGATCTCCGAATGCGAATGAACTGACTCTGAATTTTAGTATTACTTCTTATATGAGGATCCTTTTTCAAATACAAGGTCAATATTGATTTTCACTGACGACAAAACAACAAATCATCCGTGAATTTATATGGAACTAAGCTTTAGGAGCTTTCCATCTTTACTCGCCTCCCTGTTACGTCGCATTCGGAGATCGACTACTTTTGACTGACAAAATGCCGGCGGACGGAGTGAGTTGTTCAAAATTAGGGCCGCACGGGAAAATGTCATATTGCGATAATTGAGGTCAATATTGCGATTGCGATATAATAAAACAAATGGTTTCATGAGTCAACTTGCTTGGACAAGGAAAATAAATGCACACACAGATTAGTGATAATCTGCCTAAAGAAAAAAGTTCTTTAGTCAAGAGCAGTGAGTGTTTTTCTCAGTTCCCTTTGTTCTTTGATTAACTTTAGCGACAGATATAATTAGTGGCTACTGTGTACTGTCCCTTTAAGAGCAGCCGCTGCTGACAGAGATGGATCTCACACGCGCCTCATTCTCTCCAGAGTCACAACTCTTCACGTTCATCATAAGACTTCTCTTATGTTATGAAGATACTCGACAAAAAGACATTTTGGCATAATTGTGTGTGTTATTGTTCGTTCAAGCGTGAAAGAGAACTGTATTGTGGGCTGTTTTGTGCGCACGCACGATATTAGCGCGAGTCTTTCTGTGTGTCACAGTCAGGACATTCACAGGCAGCGAGCTCTTTTTTGTCTTATCGCGCATGAATGGTTTAAAAGCATATGCATGAATAAGAGCGGGATCATGTAACACTAGCCAAAGGATGCCATAAGAGTTTGCGTTAACAGCGCTAATTTGTTTATTTAATATAAAATCGCAGCATTTTGCATCATATAATCGCGTAGGCTTGACATCGCGATTGCGATATGATTAATCGTGCAGCACTATTCAAAATCTTTCTTTTTAGTAAACTCTGTGTACACAATGTTCTCAATGCTGGAGTTCATGTGTAGAGCCCCTGGTGACACTTCCAGCACAGTTTCATGTTGTGTCGAGCCGCATTAGTGTTTTAAAAATAGCGATTTCTGATGCTATCATAGTCGTGCCCCAAACACTCCCATTCACAAGGCATTTTGACCGAAAACGAAAATACGGTCAAACTTAAAAGTGCCGTTTCCATTCTAATTATGCTTTTACACGAAAGTTTGACTCGAGTAGATTAACAAAAAGAGCCTCGGTTGCATTTTGGCCAGAGTTACCCTGATCTTTATTTCATTAAAAATATCAATTTGTGTTTTGAAGATGAATGAAAGTCTTATGGGTTTGGAACGACATGGTGAGTGAATGATGACAGAATGAACTATTTTTGGTGAACAAAAACTCTCACGGGAACTACACTCTTTGTTATGGTAAGATATCTATTTTTTTGGGGAGTGTAAATGAGGGTTAGATGTTTTTATCGTTGATCGAAATGACACAAATTCCTGTACACACAGTCTCTGGTAAACGTGTTGTGAAATCTGAATGTGCATCTGTCCCACACACTGCATCGGTTTCATTCATGAAAAAGTAAATATGGCGTCTGACACCAGTGTTGTTGACTAAAACTATTAAAAACCATTTTTGTTCATTAAAATAAAGCTGAAATAAAATATAAATATTAGATGAAAGACGTAATCTTAAAGGAGAAGTGTTGCCACTGAAATAAAATACATTGTATGTTACTAAAGTTACTTTTAATAAAAATGAAAGCTAAATAAAAACAAGAATGAATAAGAAAAAGCACTTCACAAATGTATACATAAATATGAAATATTAAAATATTAAAATTAAAGCTAATTCAAAATATGAATACATAAATAATACTAAAATATCACTATAGTGTACTGTTATATTGGTCTATGAAAGCAGAATATTTAATAAATATGTATTCTGCTGGAGTTCTGCTTTAAAAGACATAAAATCATTCACGCAAAATGAATTCTGTTTTTTCAAACTTTTATGATTTTTTTCTTGCCAACTTTTTCTTGACTTTCTTTCTTGAAGAACACAAAAGATAATTTGAAAATGTGTTGTTGTCCATACAGTGAAAGGCAGTGGGGTCCAGTCAGTGTAGTTTGTGTTTGACTGTATGGACAGAAACAGACACATTCCTCAGAGTATCTCCTTTAGCCCAGAACAACATGTGTGTGTCGAGATGATGACAGATCTGTGGCTGAAGCATCTCTCTAAAGCAGCGTGAGTGTGTCATGTGTCTCGTACACGAGTGTGGGTTTTGATTGTGTTGCATTAGAATAAACCGTTTAAGTTACTTGCTGTTGGAGCACCAAAGCTGTGTGTGTTTGAGTGTGTTTGTGTGCGTGTGTGTGCGTGTGTGTGTGACGGTGTCCTGGTCCAGACAGTGGCGGCCGGTCAGAGCCAGGACAGACAGAACAGAACCGCAGCTCCTGCTGAATCTTGTGTTTAGCAGACGGTGTGTTTATTTGTTACGGTCAGTCGTGTGTTTCTCAGGCCTCAGCAGTTTTTCAGGCGGGCAGAGGAGAGGAGAGGACAGGACAGGAGAGGAGAGGAGAGGACAGAAGAGGAGAGGAGAAGACAGGAGAAGAGAGGACAGGAGAGGACAGGACAGGAGAGGAGAGGACAGGAGAGGAGAGGAGAGGACAGGAGAAGAGAGGAGAGGACAGGAGAAGAGAGGAGAGGACAGGAGAGGAGAGGAGAGGACAGAAGAGGAGAGGACAGGAGAGGAGAAGAGAGGACAGGAGAGGAGAGGACAGGAGAAGAGAGGAGAGGAGAGGAGAGGACAGAAGAGGAGAGGAGAGGACAGGAGAAGAGAGGACAGGAGAGGAGAGGACAGGAGAGGAGAGGACAGGAGAAGAGAGGACAGGAGAGGAGAGGACAGGAGAGGAGAGGACAGGAGAGGAGAGGAGTGGAGAGGACAGGAGAAGACAGGGCAGGAGAGGAGAGGACAGGAGAAGAGAAGAGAGGAGAGGACAGGAGAAGACAGGAGAGGACAGGAGAGGAGAGGAGAGGACAGGAGAGGAGAGGAGAGGACAGGAGAGGAGAGGACAGGAGAGGAGAGGACAGGAGAGGACAGGAGAGGAGAGGACAGGAGAGGAGAGGAGAGGACAGGAGAGGAGAGGACAGGAGAGGAGAGGACAGGAGAGGAGTGGAGAGGAGAGGAGAGGAGAGGAGAGGACAGGAGAGGACAGGAGAGGACAGGAGAGGAGTGGACAGGAGAGGACTGGAGAGGAGAGGAGAGGACAGGAGAGGAGAGGACAGGAGAGGACTGGAGAGGAGAGGAGTGGAGAGGACAGGAGAAGACAGGGCAGGAGAGGAGAGGACAGGAGAAGAGAAGAGAGGAGAGGACAGGAGAGGAGAGGACAGGAGAGGAGAGGAGAGGAGAGGACAGGAGAGGAGAGGACAGGAGAGGAGAGGACAGGAGAGGAGTGGACAGGAGAGGACTGGAGAGGAGAGGAGTGGACAGGAGAGGACTGGAGAGGAGAGGAGTGGAGAGGACAGGAGAAGACAGGGCAGGAGAGGAGAGGACAGGAGAAGAGAGGAGAGGACAGGACAGGAGAGGAGAGGACAGGAGAAGAGAGGACAGGAGAGGAGAGGAGAGGACAGGAGAAGAGAGGACAGGAGAGGACAGGAGAGGAGTGGAGAGGAGAGGACAGGAGAGGAGAGGACAGGAGAGGAGAGGAGAGGAGAGGAGAGGACAGGAGAAGACAGGAGAGGACAGGAGAGGAGAGGACAGGAGAGGAGTGGAGAGGAGAGGAGAGGAGAGGACAGGAGAGGACAGGAGAGGACTGGAGAGGAGAGGAGTGGAGAGGACAGGAGAAGACAGGGCAGGAGAGGAGTGGAGAGGACAGGAGAAGACAGGGCAGGAGAGGACAGGAGAGGAGTGGACAGGAGAGGAGAGGAGAGGACAGGAGAGGACTGGAGAGGAGAGGAGTGGAGAGGACAGGAGAAGACAGGGCAGGAGAGGAGAGGACAGGAGAAGAGAAGAGAGGAGAGGAGAGGAGAGGACAGGAGAGGAGAGGAGAGGAGAGGACAGGAGAGGAGAGGACAGGAGAGGAGTGGACAGGAGAGGAGTGGAGAGGAGAGGAGTGGACAGGAGAGGACTGGAGAGGAGAGGAGTGGAGAGGACAGGAGAAGACAGGGCAGGAGAGGAGAGGACAGGAGAAGAGAGGAGAGGAGAGGACAGGACAGGAGAAGAGAGGACAGGAGAGGAGAGGAGAGGACAGGAGAAGAGAGGACAGGAGAGGACAGGAGAGGAGTGGAGAGGAGAGGACAGGAGAGGAGAGGACAGGACAGGAGAGGAGAGGAGAGGAGAGGACAGGAGAAGAGAGGACAGGAGAGGAGAGGAGTGGAGAGGAGAGGAGAGCAGTCGAGCTGCAAGAGTGTGTGTGGGACGTGTTCAAGCAAACGTTCTCCTGCAAACAGTTTGATGCTTGTTGATCTGAAGATCTTGGATTGAGCTGGATTCAAAATCACGCCCTTTTTAGATTTTAAATGAGCAGAAATGAAAGATTTTTAATTGTTTTGTTCAGCTTGATCGCATTCAGGTTCTCTTTTACAGAAAGAAATCAGAATAATCATACGAGTCCTACAAATCTCTGAATTTCTGGAGGCAGGGCTGTCAATCAAAATGAAACCGATATCGCAAGATGTCTCAGTGAGATTATTAAATCACAAATGCTGTGATTTAATTAAGCGTGTGAGATCCTGATCCGCCTGTTCTCAGAGCGCCTCTTATCTCTGATGATGCGTTTACATCTGTTCCTGTTTGAGAAGCTCGGATGTACGTCACAATTAAGAAGAAAAGATTATTGCAACTTCCGTTTCATGCCTTCCATGGTTTAACAGAGAAATTAAGACCGCCTTATTCTACTAATTATGCTTTCTATTATATTATTAATATAAAATGTATTGTTTTATAGTAATTATATTATTAAATAATTTTTCTTAAATACTCATTTTTTTATTTTACAGTGGAATGTTAGTTTACTAATAATAGTATTCTTTCTTTTAGTAATAATAGTAAAATTATTATGGTAAAAATGAAGAAATAATAATTAAAATTTGTATTATTAGAGCTCCACAGTGTATAATAATAAATTATTATTATTATTATTTTATATCAATATTGATATATAATCACAAATATTGCCCTACAGAGAAGCACTGGAAACAATACTTTTTTTAATTCTCATTTTAAATTGCAGTTGCAATTTTTATCAGAAAATATATTATATTATTAACATAACATTTATTTTTATATTTATTATATTATTATATAATTTTTCTTAAATACTGATGTTTTATTTTACAGTGGAATTAGTGTAATAATAATACTAATATTTATTTTAGTAATAATAGTACAATTATTATAGGAAAAAAATGTAAATAAAAAAATTAGAGTATAATAATAATTATTCTTCCTTATATAATTTTTTTATACCAATATTGATATATAATCACAAATATTGCCAAATTGTGCAGACCTACAAACAAGCATTGAAACCCAGAATTCTTCTTTGCACTTGCAATTTTTATCAGAATTTTTATTATTTTTATTTTTTTTTAAATATTGATTTTATTCGATTTCCCCAAATTTTGCAGCAGGTGATATTTGTGCGTCTGACCACTACTGCACCAGCACAACACGCATGACTTGAGGAATCATGCATGTCTGGAGTGCAAACGCTGCTGGGGTTTACTTTGCTCTTCTTCTTTTCTCATTGCAGATGCTTGATCTCTTATATAATGTTGTGTTTGTAGGCGTTCACAGGTCAGTAGCGTGTGCTGACTGACGGCCGTTGAGCGCAGACAGGTGTGTGGAGTGATGAAGTGCTCTTGAAAGGAGACATTCCTCCTTCAGCTCCCACAGATGATAGATGTGTTCTCCGGAGGCGTAGACGGACTCAGAGACACTGTAAATATTGAAAAATAAACAAAACAGACCTGATGGATATTCATGTTTGTTTTCGTAGATCAGGGAAAGGTGTATTCCAGGTCTCGATAACCACCAAAAATACTTCAGCATCATCACTCAGTTCAGTAAAAATAATTTTTAATGCAAATGCACTTGTAAACTGTAATACACACATAAACTATTCGAAAATGCTGCTTGAAAGCTAAAAAACGCATTACTTATGCTTAATATCTGAGGATTTGTTCAGTTCAAATGTTTTTCAGTGTAACATAATGTTAGCATTGTTTGATATTCAGCTGTTTTTGTCTATAACCCACAAACCAGACGAACAATCGACAATAAAATCCACAAACCGCACACTTAAATAGCAGTCTGACTGCCGTGACATCAGATTAAATTACAGAGAATCAAGAGAGTTTGACGGTGAAACAGCAGTTTTTCGAGCTGCTATTCGACTGAACTCTGTGCGACCTCGAGTGTGATGTTCACAAAGAACTAGTTCAATAAAATTACCTCTAATTTTAAAACGGGAGACGCTTGAAAGGTCGGGAACGGTAGATTTCCTCTATATAATGGTAAGTTGTGTTCGTCAGCCCACGCGCGCGGATATCAAACTCAATTTCCCCCCCCCCCCCCAAGAGTTGAGGATGTTTGGGCAAAAAAATGATGAGGGGAAAGTCAGATTTAATTAAGCGCTGAACTTGTGTGAGATTTCCTCTCTCTCTCTCATTTTTGTGTCGTTTTCATTTAGCGCTTTTCATCTGCTTCCCAGCTGTCCTGATCTCCCCCGAACGTCTTCCTCCTCTAAAAAAAACCAAACAATTACAGCTTTGGGAACGTAAAATGCATGTTAGTTCTTCCATAAATCAAGACGTATCGCGAAGAAGCCACATCTGATCCTCAGTGGGCTTCAATTAGAGTTGAATCAAAGTCTTTTGATAACCTTTGATAAACTTAGTGTAATATATAATAATACATTTCTGTGTTTATTCTTTAAGGAGAGTTTTTCTGGACTGACTTTGTCCAATGTTAAATCTGAATCTTGAAGCAAAACCATTTGATTAGTGTCTATTATTATCATTATTATTATTTTTTGTTGTATTTTTCCCTGCCTTTGCCGTTTGTCTTGTGTTTTACATTGTCATTTCATTCAAAATGTGCATTTTAATATCATTAAAATGGCATGTAAGTTAGGTTATAATATGACAAACATTGCGAAATATTTACAACTCGAGTTGCACATTCTACTATTTGACTATCATGTAACTAAAGTTCACCCGTTTCACTGTGTGTGCAAATGCATGTTGTAATATTACATTTATGTTGTTGATATTAGGAGTGACACGATCCGCCTTTTTTACCTCCGATACCGATTCTGACACTGAGTACCGATCCAATACGAAGGCATCAAGCTTGACTTAAAGGGATGGTTCGGAGTAAAATCAACCCAGGGTCCTTTGCACCATGACCTCGAGCCAAACACCCCCCCCAGAAGCCTTTTTCCCCTTGGTTGAACATTATTAAAGTTAGAGCTTATTTAGAGATATCAGCCGAATGTCTTATTGCAGGCGCTAATGGATCCAAGGTTGTATCTCGTAAATTACCCCACTAATAATGCCCAGAATGGTGCCAAACTTCTATAGTAGCACAAATAGGTTCTGTACTCATAAAACTAGGCATTGGAAAGTTTTTACATACATCAGGAGTTTATTTAAATAACACTTACCTGACGGCTAATGCTAACGCTAACCCGGACGTCGACGTCACTTCCATGATTTGGGAAAAGCACGTAAAATTTGGCTCGAGGTCATGGTGCAAAGGACCCTAGATTGATTTTACTCCGAACCATCCCTTTAAACATTATTTTCCTGACTTTGTAAAACAATATACAGACAAAATATATACTATATAATTAAAAGACATATAAAATTTTAAGCGCAGATTTTTAATATATATATATGTATGTAGGATTGATATAGTTGCTTCATCTCTCTCACGCACACACACACACACATATTAAACATACATACGAATAAATAAATAAAAATATATATTTATTTATACATACAGTATATACATTTATTTATTTGTTTCTTTTTTTATGTCCCCCATACGTCTTACTCTTCAAAAGACCAAACGATAACCGCTTTGCAGAGGGAAAATGCATGCTAGTCCTTCCATAAATCAAGACCATCACAAATCGGCCACATCTGATCCCCAGTGGGCTTCAATTAGAGACGCATGACGAAGAGTCAAGTCAACTCGACTCGGCTCCACGGTGAACTTGTTGACTGCTTGGTTCCCGTGAGAGAGGCAGTCTGGGTGCTGACCTGGTCGGAAACCTCAGGAAGGCTTTGATAACCTCTCCCGTCTCCGTGTCCTCCCGCTCCGTACACCAGCCTGTCTCCTGGCCTGAGCGCCAGGCGTCGAGTCCCCTGCCATTAACGCCGCCAGCTGATTGTGCGGCTTTGGTCAAGCCTCAAGCCTCGGGCCGTTTGTCTAAGACTGTCCGACCGCATCGAGAGATCTGCAGTCTGTCTCGATGCACTGGACAGTCTGGTGGCCTTTGGACTATTACCAATAGTCTGTCCTGGTCACAAATAGACACATGCATGTGCTGAAAGCGTGCTATTTTTAGGGTTTTATATGAAAACGGGAATAGGTTTCCCAGCACGGCTATATTTATGTTCTGATGAACGTCGTGTGAAAGCGTGAACGCTGGCAGTTTTTCTGATCCTCGAAGTGCTCGGCTTCTGCAATTAAAGTTGCTTTTCTGTCGATAAGTGTTGTGTGTTTGCACACTGTTATTAGGTGGAACGTGCAGCATCTCATTGCCGGTTCTGCAGTAAATGACCGTTCCTCTATTACCGTCAGGAGCTCATCGGCTCTTGAGGGCACAGACTTTGTAGACGTGTAATTTTCTCAAATATTTCTAAAACACAAACAATCTTTAACTCCCTAAAGCTTTGAGCCCTTCAGGGCCGTGATCTCACGTCAGAGCTATGGCCTAATATGACATGTTCGAGTCTGGCTCGCAACATTTTCTGAGGTCATTACAAACCGATCTTGTCGTATTTCTATTGGTGGCATCCAGAAAAGTGCCATAAAGGCCTAAAATAAAATGTATTTCATTTTTGAACCACAGATTCAGGATAGGACTACAACTAATCTTTTATTATCTTTTATTATAATCTTTAAAAAAAAAAAAATATATATATATATATATACACATATAAATTATTATTTTAGCCATATTTCTCAGTTTTATTAATAAAACCAGGACTGTTTGGTGCAAAATAATATAAAATAAATATAATACATTTTAGTGTTGTTGATTTTAAAGGAGACTTTTTTCTAAATGGTTTTGGTTCTGGTGATTTTTGATCAAAATTTGACTCTTGAAGCAAAACCACAGTGTTCATTTTGACTGTTTATGTTGTTTTAGTCATAGTTTTTTGCACTTTAAATTTGCTCTCATCGCGTCATGTCACATTATTATATATAATAAATAAAATAACAAAAAAATCGTGTTACTATGTGTTATGGAATGGGCTTACGAACAAAGTTACAAGCCACTCTGCATTTTCACTGGCCACAATTTTGACTGATACTATGGAGAAAAACTGCCATATAGATATTTTTATATAATCTCATAATTTGGCAGCAGGAATATTAGGCTACTGTCACTTTAAGACCTGACGCACGGATCCAATATACTGTTACACGTGTTTTCTTTCTCAACTGTTTACGTTCACTTAATACATAACTGACTCTGTTTACGTGAATACTCACCAAGACCGGCATTTTGTCATTATTTTGTGTGTATTTGACTGTTTAAGTGCAGTAAGAAGCGAAAAAGAACTCAGTTTAGTCCTGAGAGTGAGTAAAATTATGAAATTCAAAGCCCTATAACAACAACAACAATATTCATCCAGAGCAAAAGAAAGGAGTGAGTGAGTGGAGGCGGGTTTGTGCGTCACTCGCTGTCGGAGAGATGAGAGAGAGAGAGAATGCACAGCTGGTATCTTCTATCTCTTCTGCGGAAAATGAGTATTGGAAGCATTTCCGATATTTCGGTATAGTTTATTATAGTATACACTTAGTTTATTATTTCAAATGCCTTTTTTTAAAAGACTACGATTGAAAAATGTATATATTATATAAAATTCAAATGCCTTTTTTAAAAGACTACGATTGAAAAATGTATATATTATATAAAATTCAAAGTGTCTAGTAGGAGTGACTGCATTACACCCACATTTGGCGGGTTGGTGGGTGTTAATGTGAAGCCCGGTGTTAATGCCTTGTATTGTTTTTCCCTCGTCATGATGTTGTCAACAGTATGTTTTAATGATGCATCTTTGTCCATCTCATTATCAGTCTAAAAACAACCCTGAAGCACTGTCGTTCAGCAACATCCCTCATGTATATTCTGTTTTCTTGTTTACATAGTGAGTGAATGATGCATGCAAAGAGCTGAGTCAGCGACAGGTCGAGGATTTGATGTGTGTGTGTGCGTGCGTCTGTGGCCGTTTCTGTTCGTGCAAGTCTGACTACCCGTCTCCGACTTTGAGCTCACTCCACAGGCCAGTTAGTTCATGCTAATGAGAGACTGGTGACCACGCAAATCTCAGCACTACCCACACGTCCAGCGTCCTCAGTGACAGCTACAAATACACACTTGTGTTCATGAAGGGCTGACCGAGCCAAAGGCGACCAAAAGCATGACATAAACTCAAACCGAATCGCTACATTTACACAAAACAAGCATCGCACAGTAGCTCGGATGGCTCTGCATTTAGACCTTTACAGTCTGGCCGTCTCGCCGTGCCCGTCTGCTGTTCGCTTGCACTGATGGTGGCCTGGGAAGTTTGTGTGAGCTGCACCCAAGAGTGGCACATCACCGGCCCACGGACGCCAGGACACGGTACTCCCAAAAATACCTCCTGAAACGTGCCCGCGCAAGGGTTGTCCTCATGCTTTAACTGGACCAAGTTCTTTTTTAAAAAAGCTGCATTGATACCTAGAATACATCTCTCATTCTGCGTAAGTCTAATTTGCGTCTGCAGGGCTATTTCTGAACGTTTAGACGGAGGTTTTCAGAGAGAATGGACTCCACGATTAGAACAAAACGCTCGGTAGATTAAAAACCCTGCAAAATCAACACACACACACTGAGCTGCTGGAGGACGCGCTTGGACAGGACTACTGTAATTTCATTTGTCTTAAACGTCCACCCTGATCTCGAGAGATGTTTAAAGGTGACTAGCGACATCAAATGGAATTTATGGCAAAAATAAAGATAGCTTCCAAAATAAAATCCCCAAACACTCCTACCGCCCCGTCCACCCCCGTCTATCATTGTTCTGTCAAACAGATAGTAACTTACTCATTGACTTCATTTTAGAGTTCATGCCTGTCCTTCAGAAAAGTGAATGACCGATTTTGCTTGAAAAAAATAATATAAAATAATAAAATTAAATTTATAAAAAATTGATTTTAAAAATAGATTGTTCTGTAAAAACAGATTGTAACTTACTCATTGACTTCATTTTAGAGTTCACATATATATATATATCATAATATGGGGGGGGGGTTTTGATTATGCTTCTAAACATGAAACTAAACCGCCAGTATGAGGCGACAAGTGTCCGTCTTAATGACCGAGTCATTCATTAAAAAAATACAATTTAAACGGCTGATTCATTCAAGAATGAGGGAGTTGTTTATGAAAGAGTCATTGAATCTTTCACTCAACCGATTCGTTCAAAACACTGAATCATTCAGTAAGGAAACACGGTTGAGTGTTGCTGTGATCGTTGCTGCTGAAATGTGTGTGTGTGTGTATATATATATATATATATATATATTAGGGCTGGGGGAATTAACGCGTTAATCTTTGCGATTAATTTGAAATGTTTAACGCGTCAAAAAAAAATAACGCAATTGACGCAGCACTTTTTTTTTGCCTCGTTTTAATGATTTCCTGTTGCGTCTGCTATTAAAAAGGCCGAAATATGCCGTCCCGCCCCTCCATGTTCGGCGGTCAGGTTTCATTCTCGGGCAGCTTTCATGAGCGGGTCTTTTCCGCTCGGTATGTGCGTCGCGCTCTGTGCTCCGCGCGCACGCGCGTGTGTGTGTGTATGTGTGTCGGCGCGCTCTGTGTTCCGCGCGCGCGTGTGTGTGTGTGTGTGTGTGTCGGCTCGCTCTGTCGTTAAATGGCCCAGCAGCGGCGCGCTCTCCGTTCCGTGTGTGTGTATGTATGTGTGTGTGTGTGTGTGTCGGCGGCTCTGTCGTTAACGGCCCAAAGGCTTCAATCATGTACTAAGCACTGGAAAAGTAAAGTCCACTCAAGTAACGTGAAATTTCTCTGTTGACTTCTGTTTGCTGAGCTGGTATAGTCATGCTGGGCAACAATGGTAAAATGACCTGCTCTGATCACATGCTCTGGTAATAATAGCTTTGTAGGACTGTATTTTGTTTTAATAATTCATAAAATAATAATAATAATAATCTGTTAAATTGATTATGTTGATTGATTATTGAAAAAGAATAATATATTGATATATTGATGTTTAATATTTTAATATAGGGCTATTTTCTGTTCCCTTTTTTTCCTGTGTTGTTTAATTAGGTGATTCTAAGTTTAAATATTGATGATTGCAAGCTTGGGGGAAGCGCAATTAATTGCAATTAATTACAGAAATTGTGCAATTAATTAGTTAATTTTTTTTAATCGATTCCCAGCCCTAATATATATATATATATATATATATATAAGCAAAATACACTAAAGTCAAGAGCTACTTGAGACCGTAAGAAACCACCCAGAATGCCATATCAAGCATAAGACTTTAAAATAGTTGTCTCAGCACATTAAACTTGCTAAACATAATTGACATGGGAAAATACAACACACTTCATCTCTAATTCCGAGTATCAGGGTATCTTGCCATCTCTTACAAAACGTGATTGTGCTCTTTCAGCATGTTTGGGAGGGTTGTGCAAAAAGCTTCTGTTGTGAGCAGTGATGCAAGGCCCCGTCGTAAGGTTGCAACGAGTGACTCAATAGCGCTCGGCACTGAAAGGTGCCGTTTCCCCAATCTCACTTCTTCATGCGCTTCCGCCCGTGGCGTTACTCTCTGCCACTTTCCCAGGCTCTGCTGCCCGTGTGATGCCCGCGCTGGCCTGACCCCGAAGCTAATGCTAAATTATGTTTAGATGACACAAGACTGGGATTTTTGTGCCATTGCGAGATATTCCCAAACCTAATTTTTTGTTGCATCATATTGCATATTGTCAATTGCATATGTGCAAGTAATACTTTGTGCATAAGACAAAGGCAATTATAAAAACCAATGCAATAAAATAAAAAAGAAGTGTGTAGGATTTATCATATTTCATACTTAAATACAATATTTTTGTTCGTTCTTTCTCTTTAAAGCCTCCTGTTGCCAACTTTGCACTGTAAAGATGTTGTGTGCAATGGAAAAGCAACTTAAATGTCGCATATAATAATAATAATAATTCGTTACATTTATATAGCGCTTTTTCTGAGACCTCAAAGCGCTTTACATAGAATGGGGGAATCTCCTCAACCACCACCAATGTGCAGCATCCACTTGGATGATGCGACGGCAGCCATATTGCGCCAGAACGCCCACCACACACCAGCTTACTGGTGGAGAGGAGACAGTGATGAAGCCAATCAGTATATGGGGATGATTAGGAGGCCATGATGGACAGAGGCCAAGGGGCAAATTTGGCCAGGATGCCGGGGTTACACCCCTACTCTTTTTCGAAGGACATCCTGGGATTTTTAATGACCACAGAGAGTCAGGGCCTCGGTTTAACGTCTCATCCGAAGGACGGTACTCTTTTGGCAGTATAGCGTCCCTGTCACTATACTGGGGCATTAGGACCCACACAGAGCACAGGGTGAGCGCCCCCTGCTGGCCTCACTAACACCTCTTCCAGCAGCAACCTGGTTTTCTCAGGAGGTCTCCCATCCAGGTACTGACCAGGCTCAGCCCTGCTTAGCTTCAGTGGGCAACCAGTCTTGGGCTACAGGGTGATATGGCTGCTGGCTTGCTGATTTAAAATATAATTTACACCGAACCAAAGGCACTATTGTTTTGCATCCCTCAAATGTTATTGGTATTTGAAGGAACTTAAGCAGATTTGACTGAATTAATTAACACACAGTGCATTTTATGGTGTCACAGTAAACACTAAAATGGCCTGACCCCGAAGCTAATGCTAAATTATGTTTAGATGATGCAAGACTGGGATTTTTGTGCCTTTGCGAGATATTCCCCAACCCCATTTTTTTTATTGCATACTATCACTGAACAATTGACCTTGCATATGTGCAAGTTATTGATATGTGCATAAGACAAAGGCAATTATAAAAACCAATGCAATTACCAAGAAAAAAAAGAGTGCATGATTTATCATCATATCGCATACTAAAATACAATATTTTTGTTCTTTCTTTGTCAATGTCAATGCCAATTTTATTAATATAGCACCATTAAGCACAGCCTAGGCTGACCAATGAAACATAACAATAAGATGATACAATATAATTAATAAAAACACAATTCAATAAAACTTACTCATTGATTTAATGCCAAATCATAAAAAAAAATGGGTTTTTAACTTTTTAGCCAACTTTGCACTGTAAAGATGTTGTGTGCAATGGAAAAGCAACTTATAGTAACTGTTGCATATCATGCTTTGACACTATTGTTTTGCATCCATCAAGTGGGTTGGTATTTCCATTTGGCTGAATGAATACACACACAATGCATTTAATGGTGTTACAGTGATGGTCTGTGTCTCGACAGGTGCGTTACCTGAAGATCATCGAGAAGAGCGGCTATCAGGCCCTCCCGTGGGTTCGATACATCACCCAGAACGGAGGTAAGACTCTCTCTCTCTCTCTCATCCTCTTTCTCATCCTCTCTTCTCTCTTTCTCTATTTTTGTCTTTGTTTTTCACAGCATTGCAGGTATTTAGCAACAATTAAGCAACGCGGTACAGAATGATGGGAGATTAGTGTTGAATGCGGAGGTGAAATTGTTCTGCGAAAAGAGGATGTTCAGGACAGACGCGTGGAGAGATGGCGAAACCCAGTTAAAATTAGAAACGCTCGTACAGTTTGTAGTACATAGTGTTGGACTTTTGTTTTGTGCAAAATTAGCATTTTTACGTTTGACACGTGCGCCACGTTACAGCCAAGAGCTGAGCCTCCGTTTGTTTCACTTATTTTATTAGTCAAAGGTGTTATTTTTTATATTTTTGAGTGGTATAGTAAAGCAATATATGATATGATTTGTATATAGGCTAATATAATCTGCTAAATGATTAAATATAATCCGATTGAAGGGAACCATAATAACAGTCATTGTAAGTAATAAAAATTGAATTCCAAAATAAAAAGTTGTTAAAAAAATAAAAAGTTGTTAAAAAAAATAAAAATTGAATTCCAAAATAAAAAGTTGTTAAAAAAAATTAAAATTGAATTCCAAAATAAAAAGTAGTTAAAAAAAATTAAAATTGAATTCCAAAATAATAAGTCAAAATAATCAAGGCATGTTTAATTAACACAAGAATGGGTTTAATAATTGTCATTTATATACCGAAATGTCAATTTGCATTTATTTTTGACATTTAGACATGAATTTTTTTTTTTTTAAAGGCACATGATGACAAACTAATTATCTAATCGTTTTATTAAAATGTAACTGATTCACAGGAGCGAGTTGAACTGTAATGCCAGTGTACCGCTGAGGTTTAAAGGGATAGTTCACACAAAAATGAATGACTTTCTTTGTTCGGCTGAACACAAAAAAATATATATTTTGAAGAATGTTGGTAATCAAACAGTTTCTGGTACCTACTATGGAAGTCAAAGGGTGCCGTCAACTGTGTGGTTGCCAACATTCTTCAAAATATCATTAAAAAAAAAGTGAAATATCCCTTTAAACCAGAGACACTATTAAAACCTTTTAGTCTTGAAGCTCAGGGTTGTGAAACTATCCTAATGACATGAAATTTAAGGACAAAATGCAGTGTGTTCATATTGCAAAATTGTTGCATAACTTTCTATAATCATGTAAACTAAATCTAGTTAGTCTTCCTCTATGTGTGCTGTTTACTTGATCTAGCGCTGAATTGACCAATCGGCATCAAGCAAGTTTTATAATCATAATTTGTTCATTTTTGTGAACTTACGTCTCAATTTTACAGATTGATTTAGTTTTTGATTGTGTTTTGATGGGTGGAGAGAGAAAGTTCAGCTGTCACAATTAACCCTGTGTTTTCATTTTTTCCTGTTTCCTGTCGTTCTGGGCATTTAATTAAGCTTTGCTCATTTCCTCCTTTCTTTTTGCAGACTATCAGCTGCGGACTCAGTAAACGTGAGGAATTGGTCCAGAGCTTCATGGGTCAAGGATGTGTGTCTGTCTCTCTCTCTCTCTCTCTTTCTCACACTCATCTGCAGTAGCGTTTGTCTGATTTAAAAGAAATACAGGCCATGCTTTTTGGCTAGATCTTAGATTTATAAATTGGAATTGAATCTTTCATACAGTGTTACTTTAGATTTTGTCCAAATTTTCCCAAATACAAAGAGTAGAAAATGAATCTTGCGAAACACTCCAGAACATCTGAATCATATGAATCTTTACTATATATTTTTTATTTAGTATTGTTACATCATAATCATGATAATTAATCACATTCCCCTTCAAAATTCTCATTGATTCTTTTGATTTTGTGTTGAAATATGAGCCTGATGTCTTTGAGAGGATTCGTGAGATTCACATGTTTTCCTCTACATAATTGCCTGTGCCGAAATCATATCAGCGTCTTTCCTCGTGCTTTAATTCACAAACTGCAGATGTGTGTGTTCAGTTCTGTCGTGTCATGGGCCGTCAGTGTGCGTTTAAAGGGATAGTTCGGCCAAAAATGATATTAAACCCCATGATTTACTCACCCTCAAGCCGTTCGAGATGCATATGTCAATCATTATTCAGACGAACACATTTTCAGTTATTTTAGAAAATGTCTTCGATCTTTCAGTGGTTATAATGTCAAGTTATGGGGTCCACCTCCTTCAAGTCCCAAAAATGTGCATGCATCCTTCACAAAAGTGATCCATCCGGCTCCAGGGGGATAAACGAAGGCCTTCTGAGGGTAATCCGTGCGGTTTTGCCGTAAAAATATACATATTTAAAACTTTATAAATGAAAATAACTGGCTACGTCATACGCCGGCATCCATCTCCCGTGAACGCGCGTCGACCGCTGCCGGTTATTTTCATTTATAAAGTTCTAATAAGTTCTCATAACTTGACATTATAACCACTGAAAGATCTAAGACATTTTCTAAAATAACTGAAAATGTGTTCGTCTAGAAAAATGATTGACATATGCATCTCGAACGGCTTGAGGGTGAGTAAATCATGGGGTTTAATATCATTTTTGGCCGAACTATCCCTTTAACAGTTGAACGGGAATCATGTTCTTTCACGTTTCACGAAAGCGCAGTCCTTAACCAATGGTTTCACGTCACATCTCGTACAGAAAGCGTTCATACGTGTTCAGAAGACGAGGTTTCCATACTGTTTGTGGTTATTTATCCGTTGTAAGGTCACACAGTCTAGTGTATTGCACATTACAGAAGTGTTCAAGTCCAGAAAGGTCAACTGAATAGAAATATTATAGTCTGTAAATCCAAATCGAACCGTTTTACATGAGCAGTCGTTGAAGACGTCCTCAGATAAGTCAGTATTTTTTTACGTTTTTCCTTTTGTTGCTATTAATATTTTTTTATTTTCTAGTTTATTTTTGGGTGTAGTATTCATGTGCTCATCATAATTCAGTATTATTTGTGGGATCTGTTCACAGTACCTCATGTGAGTTTACTCCACTCTGCTAAAAACGCAGGATTACACTCGATTAACACTATTCAACACGACTCAAATCTAAGGTCGACCATCGTGCCATTTTGAAAGTAGAAGAATAGTTGTTTTCTTTTGTTATTACTAATTTGATTATTTGTCCAGATCATTTCATTTGCCTTTTGAAGGATTGAATGTGAAGGTTACCATGTTTTACTGTGGTACTGCATGCAGTGTAGCTGAAATGTGACAATTGCATTCCTCTCAAAATCTTCCTGTATCTCGTTTAAATTATTCGCCTGTCTGTACACGTCAAACATCATAAAGTACCTGTTTAGAAAATACCTCTTCTGATCAGTCTCATACTTTCATCCCAATTTATTCTGGACAAGAACTGCTCATTTAGACAGATATGATGGACATCATACAACCACAGTTCGGTTTATTATCGTCACATTAACCACATAAATCAAGTCGGTCTTTAAGGTTGTGTTCACACTTGGCATGTTTGGTTTGATTAAAACGAACCCTGGTGCGATTGCTCTGTTAGTGCGCTTCATTTGAATAAGTGTGAACACCATCTGGTGACACCAAACAAGCTGAAGAGACGAGTCTCGATCCGCTTCCACACTAACTCTGGTGCGGCTCGACTGATATATGAACGCATCACGGACCAAAGACATGTAAACAAACCAAAAACAGGAAGATGAGACACTAAAAAGGACAGAATGATGAAGCACACCTGTTTTTCTCATTATAGTCGAGATGTTGCTCATCATCACAGTTCAGTTCAGGCATCAGAACCGCGTCTCCTCACAGCAGATCTGTGTGTGTGTGTGTGTGTGTGTGTGTGTGTGTGTGTGTGTGTGTGTGTGTGTGTGTGTGTGTGTGTGTGTGTGTGTGTGTGTGTGTGTGTGTGTGTGTGTGTGTGTGTGTGTGTGTGTGTGTGTGTGTGTGTGTGTGTGTGTGTGTGTGTGTGTGTGTGTGTGTGTGACGGAGGGATTCCTGACGCTGTTTTGACTCCTTTACACATTTATAAGCTCTTCACGAGTTCTCAGCTGGTCAGAATACCATCATATGTAGATACACACACTCAACGAGCGCATTTATCCCAGAACACAGCATCGTTTTAGATGTTCGGTACGTTACGTCACATAAAATACATAATAAAAGCCGACCAATCAGGTTGTGAACGTATCCCTGTGTCTTTTAGCCTGGTTAAAACCAGACCATTCTCAGTAGTAACTGAGTTATGGTCTGGCAAAGCTTCATTAATAACTCATTTCCAAAGGGGCGTCACCAACGGACGTCGCTCAAATGCCTCTGGGCGCAATTGGATAGACCTAAAACCAATCAGAGCGATCGTCATCGTGTAAAGCCATATGCTGCGTCCCTAAGTTACACTACGCCATAAAAGTATGTACTCTTTTTGTGAAGAAAAGCTATTTACTTTTGAATGTGTAGCAAAAAAGTAGGCAAGCTTTGGGACTACTTCGTCATCTTTATCGGACGGATCTGTCGCGTGCGTCCTGTCACGTAAACTGTCCTGTCAATCATCTCGTCACAGTTAAAATCCTCTATTAAATCTGATTTAATTTCCTACCGTTTCGGAGAGAAGTGTAGTAGCACGTTCATCTGCCAGTGGGTCTTTCATGGAGACTGTCCTCGTGTGTTTGCAATTTGAATATAATAATGCATTTAAAAGTTGCTGCGCTTCACCAACGGACGTCGCTCAAATGCCTCTGGGCGTAATTGGATAGACCTCCAACCAATCAGAGCGATCGTCATCGTGTAACGCCCGCCTCAACGTTTCTGATTGGTGCCTCGATTTCGACGGATTAGAAATGGGCTTGAATGAGCTCTTTGCCAGACTACTTGCAGAGCTAATCTAAATTTGCCGGAAGTTTGTCTGGGTTTTCCCAGGCTAGCTAGATCCGGTGTGGTGTTGTAGTTTTTCTAACGTTACTAGTTGTTGCAACATTATGTGAAAAAACGACAAAGTTTGCTAGGCCAAAAAGAACGTTAATCTCGCGATACGCCGTTAAAATGGGTTTGCGTTAACGCCGTTAATAACGCGTTTAACTGACAGCACTAGTTATAATCAATGAAGCTTCTAACTTAAACGCATCTGATTGGCCTTTGTGTTCATAATAAATGAACAGACACGTCTGTGATTGGCTACAGTGCTCAACGCTGCAAAAACACATTGTAAATAGAAACCTTTGACGTTCTCACAGATACGCAATATCCTATTATTACAGAGAAAACTGATCCTAGACCAGCAGTTATAGGCATCTTTTCCCTCTAAAAGCAGTCCGTGGCCAGAGGACGGTAAGCCTCCGTCTATGACCAAACTTGCCCTTTTATTTAGATGTCGTTGTGTTCCTTTGTTGTAGTTCTCGGTCCATGTACATGACTCCACCTGCATAACCTGCATGTCTAATGCATAAGCCGCCTTATTTTTATTTCAATTAATAATTGTTTCCGTGTTTTTTTTCCCCATGATGCCATTACTCTCGGCGGCATTGGCTGTGTTGTACAAGATGGAGCAGCACAAGCTTTGAAAGATTATATAAGGATAATCAGATATATGGTGGTTGGCATTTTCACCATTACGCCCACATTTTAACATTAATTTCTCCTGGCACACGGAGCTTAGTTTAATTGTTCTGCAAAACGTTCCCTTATTGTGGAGGCGGAATATTAGTGTCACGAAAACAAGTTTCGGTTATTCCGGAAAAGTGGAGAATGACGCTTTTAAAATTGCTTGTTAAAATTGATATCATGTTTATTTCACAGCACGCCGAATTTCCGATCACCGGACGTTTTTTTTTAAATATATATACAGTACAGGCCAAAAGTTTGGACACATTACTATTTTTAATGTTTTTGAAAGAAGTTTCTTCTGCTCTTCAAGCCTGCATTTATTTGATCAAAAATACAGAAAAAGAAACAGTAATATTGTGATATATTATTACAATTTAAAATAATTGGTTTTCAATTTATTATACTTTAAATTATCATTTATTTCTGTGATGCAAAGCTGAATTTTCAGGATCATTACTCCAGTCTATCACATGATCCTTTAGAAATCATTCTAATATTCTGATTTATTATGAGTGTTGGACACAGTTCTGCTGCCTAATATATTTGATGAATAAAAGGTTAAAAAGAACTGCATTTATTAAAATAAAAAAATATTTTCTAATAATATAAATCTTCTTTACTATCACTTTTTATCAATTTAACACATCCTTGCTGAATAAAAGTATTGATTTATTTCAAAAAAAGAAAGAAAGAAAATTACTGACCAGTCGTGTATATTGATGTTACAAAAGATTTCTATTTTAAAAAAATTTGCTTCTTTTTTTACAACTTTTTATTCATCAAAGTATCCTGAAAATGTATCACAGGTTATGAAAAAATATTAAGCAGCAGAACTGTGTCCAACACTCATAATAAATCAGAATATTAGAATGATTTCTAAAGGATCATGTGATAGACTGGAGTAATGATCCTGAAAATTCAGCTTTGCATCACAGAAATAAATGATAATTTAAAGTATAATAAATTGAAAACCAATTATTTTAAATTGTAATAATATATCATAATATTACTGTTTCTTTTTCTGTATTTTTGATCAAATAAATGCAGGCTTGATGAGCAGAAGATACTTCTTTCAAAAACATTAAAAATAGTAATGTTTCCAAACTTTTGGCCTGTACTGTGTAATTAATACTTTCATTCAGCAAAGATGCTTTCAATTGATCAGAAGTGACAGTAAAGACATTTATAATGTTACAAAACATTTCAGTTTCTAATAATATGAAGCAGCAAAACTGTTTTCAACATTGATAATAATCAAAAATGTTTCATGAGCAGCAAATCATCATATTCGAATGATTTCTGAAGGATCATGTGACTCTGAAGACTGGAGTAATGATGCTTTGATCACAGGAATAAATTACATTTTATTCACATAGTTGTTTTAAATTGTAATAATATTTTTACTGTATTTTTGATCAAATAAATGCAGTCTTGGTGAGCAGAAGAGACTAAAATACCTTGCCATCCCCAAACTTTAGAACAAAAAACATATTTTATTTTGCATAAAATGTAACTTGAGAGAGATAAGCTTCAATAGAAAATGTTGCATATCTTATTTAATGTGTTTGACTATCCTGATATAGGAATGTGTTTACTGTTGGTAAAAAAAAAGAAAACGGGTTATGTATAGTATTATGGATTTGTTATGGTTACTGTTTGGTGTTCTTCCTCTGGATCATCAGGTTTGTGTGGGAGTAGAAAAGGATCAAATCTTTTGTCTTCATTCCACAGGTGTAAGTACGTACAAACAGGTAAAGCACACTTACACACTTCTACAGCCTCCATTCACACCGATCACATTCCTCAGAGCAGGTTCTCACGGAAAAACCTCCAGAACGCAAAAACCACAGGTTCAGTCCTCGATGGGGATTGAATCACTGACCGGAACTTTTCCTGGCACCTTTTCCCTTTGTGATGTTTGGCACATTACAGTGGGATCTGGCAAAGAAGCGCGGTGTAACTCTACACTGGAGGAAAAAACTATTTTCACTCAGACATTTTTTGTAAATTTCACAAAGAATTACATGCCAAGTGGCAGAATTAAACATGAAATTTACAAGTAGTGCTTCAATAATCTTTGCTTTTGTACAACTGTGAAAAATCATTTTTACAATGTAATATGCCTTAAAAAAAAAAAATCATTTTTAGTGTAATACGCCTTTAAAAAAACAATCATTTTTAGTGTAATACGCCTTTAAAAAAACTAGAATTTTTAGTGTAATATGCCTTTAAAAAAACTAGAATTTTTAGTGTAATATGCCTTAAAAAAAATAATCATTTTTAGTGTAATATGCCTTTAAAAAAAAAAAAATTTTTGTGTAATATGCCTTTAAAAAAAAATCATTTTTAGTGTAATATGCCTTTAAAAAAACAATATTTTTTGTGTAATATGCCTTTAAAAAAACTATAATTTTTTGTGTAATATGCCTTAAAAAAATGATAATTTTTAGTCTAATATGCCTTTAAAAAAAAATCATTTTTAGTGTAATATGCCTTTAAAAAAAAAAATCATTTTTAGTGTAATACGCCTTTAAAAAAATTCTCATTTTTAGTGTAATACGCCTTTAAAAAAATAATCATTTTTAGTGTAATACGCCTTTAAAAAAAAAAAATCATTTTTAGTGTAATATGCCTTAAAAAAAAAATCATTTTTAGTGTAATATGCCAAAAAAAATAAATCATTTTTAGTGTAATACGCCTTTAAAAAAATTCTAATTTTTAGTGTAATATGCCTTTAAAAAAATTATCATTTTTAGTGTAATATGCCTTTAAAAAACAATCATTTTTAGTGTAATATGCCTTTAAAAATGATTATTTTTTAAAAGGCGTATTACACTAAAAATGATTATTGTTTTAGTGTAATACGCCTTTTAAAAAATAATCATTTTTAGTGTAATACGCCTTTAAAAAATATATAATTTTTAGTGTAATATGCCTTTTAAAAAATAATCATTTTTAGTGTAATACGCCTTTAAAAAATATATAATTTTTTGTGTAATATGCCTTTAAAAAATAATCATTTTAGTGTAATATGCCTTTAAAAAACAATTTGTGTAATATGCCTTTAAAAAATAATAATTTTTAGTGTAATATGCCTTTAAAAAAACAATAATTTTTAATGTAATATGCCTTTAAAAAAACTATAATTTTTAGTGTAATATGCCTTTAAAAAAAGAATCATTTTTAGTGTAATATGCCTTTACTATCCATACTAAATTTATCAAATGGGGTCCAATAGTCTGAGACCACTTTTTGAATTAAACATGGTAAAATATAAAACACAAATATTTCTAATATATTTAGAAATATTTTAATTTGTATGTGACTGATGGTCAGATTTTCTGGTAACACTTTGCAATATGGTTTCATTGTTCACATAATAAACTGCACTTCTACAGCATTTATTATTAATCTTTGTTAATATTAATTTCAACATTTGCTAATGCATTATTAAAATCAAAAGTTGTATTTCTTAACATTAGTGAATGCACTGTGAACAAACAACGAACAGCTGTATTTTTTATTAAGTAATGTTAACAAATACAGTAACAAATGTATTGCTCACTGTTAGTGTATTAGGTTAATACATTAAATGTTAACAAATGAAACCTTATTGTAAAGTGTTATGGATTCTCTTCATGCATTGAAACTCAAGATGAAATATGTCAAATAACATGATCATCAGGTCATTAAAACAAAACTTTTCTCTCATATAATTGCATTAAATTAAAAACGCACTAGTTCTCATACTTGTGGGGCCGCTTATTATTAAATTCACGATAGTTATGGCACTTGGTTTTCATAACAGGTGCATATATTGCACAACTTTTCTTGCTGTGTAATTTCATTTCCGCCGCGCACGGAATGAAATCAGGGCAGTGTTATGCACACATGTCAACGGGTGTAACTATGATGAACCCACGGGGTAATAAAAGCATCCCGTGAATGAGTTTTACTGACTGTAATTTCACACTGTTATGAAACTGGAAGAGATTAGCGTTGTTTCGCAATGTCAGACAGCGTGGCGTTACACCGGGTCACACACGACAGGAGCGTCGCACGCACGGAACCCCCGTGTTTGGATTCAACACGGAATCCCGTTGCCAAGCAACCCGGGAGGGAAGCCCTGTCACCTGATCACTCGCGGCCGCGGGGAAGGGCCGTGTGTGCGCGCGCGTGACGTCAAACACAGGTTGTTCTCTCTCTTCTTTTTAGATGACATTGAAAAAGATAAGCACTTAAAGATGAGTCAATGGACCGGAAGGAAACCATCCTTTAATGTTATTACGCAAAACTAGCCTATGTGAAAAATGCCAGATCGCCTACAATCAAGCAAGGTGAACTATACCCTATAATGATGACGCGCGAGGATTGTGGGCAAAACTCTCTGAAATATGCTTTAATTAGTGGCCTGAAACTAAGAGCCGTAAATTACTGTGTTGCAGAAGGTAATGCTGATGTGACAAACCTTTAGAGAGCGATATGAACCTGTTCCTGCACTATAACTGTTTAATGCACAATTAAGCATTGATTTATTAGCCAACATCAGTTTCAGCACAACCTGATCTCCACACCTAGTTTTTACCCATTATCCTGCCTACATTTCGCAAATGATTTAATTGGGGATCAATGAGGTGAACAGCAAACCGCCCACAACTATCAAAACACAGAACTTTATGGAGTTTCTGTAGCCCCGCCCCTTTTCCCGCGCCGCAGTCGTTGTGTTCTGACTTCCGGTTTGTGTTTCTAAGATAATATCGATTTATGAATGAACCGCTCGTTTTAGAATCTTCTCGGTTTACTGACATATGTTGTGATATGCGCTTAAAACATTACAATGCTCATGATAACTTCCCTGAAACTCTAAAATAAGTAAATCCCACATAAATGCTACCGCGATAATAACGGAAGTTCAAAGACAAAATTGTAAAGATGGCTGCGCGCGCGTGTCTCCGGCATAAGGTCTATAAAAATCCAATAACGACCAGATTCACATAATAAAAATGCTGGTTTCAACTCATGTTTGAGTCAAATATGGACAACACCAATTAAATGGGTTGGGTTTGGGTTTGTTTGTCTATATTTGACCCAAACGTGAGTTGAAACATCCCAGCATATATTTTTTTAAGTGTTTAGTTTAGTAACTGATTTTAAAATGAGTGAGTTTTCCCTTCGATTGCCTTGATATTGAATCATAAACAGTTGAACACTTTGGATAATATGTCGTGTCTCACCGAATCATATTCATTAATCAAGACATTTTCACAAACAAAGCATTTTTTATTATTTACTCGAAAAAATGCTGGGTTGTTTCAACCCATGTTTGGGTCAAATATGGACAAATCCAACCAATGGTTTACATTTTTAATTAATCTTTTAACCCTTGGGTTTGTCCATATTTGACCCAAACATGAGTTGAAACAACCCAGCATTTTTATGTGCAAATGCTTAACGCATGGCGTAAAAATGGTTTTAATGAGCAATTTGTTCTACTCGTGTTTCATTAGGCCTAAAAGCTAAAAGTATTCTTGCATTGTAGACTGAACTGAGGTAATTTCGACGTGTTATGGTGTAGTTTTAGGCCTGGTGTGTGTAGATATTCACTCTAACTTACAAATAAAGGCTCTTTATTGGCATGATTTTTTTAACATCCATGGAATCTTTCCATTTCACAACAGGTTCTTTATAGAGGAAAAGTGTACTTTAGATTTATTAAATGTTCTACACACTAAGAAAATATGGTTCACTGTTGACTGAAAGCTTCTTGGGGAACCAAAAATGGTTCTTCTATGACATATTCATATTTTTATGAGTGTTTAATAGTGATTGACTAGTAAAGTGCAAATATTTAGTCCAGGTGGCGCTTGATTCATGTTTTGTAAGTACAAAGTATCCGTGGCTTTTTCCACTAGTTTTATCAGTTCTATCATTTGACAGGTCAAACAGCATTTCGCAAGTTTATGATGACAAATACCAGGTTTACGGTGAGTGTGTGAAAGTGCACAGTAAGGTAGACGTTTGGCCCAGTGTTGCCATATTTACCTCCTCCAGCGTGAGTGTGTGTGTGTGTGTGTGTGTGTTTGGACACACAGTTGCTGTGGTGATAAAGTCATCTAAAGCAGCTCCAGGTCTCTGAGGGAAAGACTGGAGGAGGACGGCTGAGACAGCAGGTTATGCACCAGATCAATCTTTAGATAAACACATCTTACGACACGACTTCCGGCGGTAGCTCACCTCTCCGCACGACATCCACTTCTGGAAAATAATAGGTAAAAAATAAATAATAATATTGTAGCGCAAATGCACACAGTCCAAATATAATTTTCTTCCACTTATCTATTCATAGAATAGCAGATTCACCAGGCCTACATATTTAATTTGTTTCTTTTGTGGTGAAAATAACACTCATTATGTTATAGCATAAGATTGTCCAGATTATATTTCACTCAAAAATAAAAAGGTTGGAATAAAGACACTTTTCAAAAATATATTTCAGAAAATAGCCTATTTATACAAGATGGTATTTGTTGTACAAAATTGAATATATAATATAAAAAAAATATATAAAAAAATATTATATATATATATATAAAATTTTGTATAGGTCTATATCATGATGATATATAAAAAGTCTTGTTTTTTGTGAGGTTTATGCTTAAAACAAAAGAAAATATATTTTTAAAAACAAAAAAGTTTCACTCGGGTAGGAAAAATACACAATATATTATCTGAAAATATATATTGTTTTAATATCATATGCAGTTTTGCTTCTCAAGTAAATGTACACTTCTCATAATATGAAAAATATACTATTGTATTTATATATTAAGGTGTATTTCTTCTACTAAATGTGATTTAAATAATGCCGATTTAAATAAAATGTGTAAATATTTAAATAAAATGAGATTTAAAAATATACTTTATAAGGATATATTATTAAGTATCTGAGGTTTATGCTTAAAACAAGAAAAAAATTTGTATATCTTAATATCATATGCAGTTTTGCTTCTTAAGTACACTTCTCATTACATAAAATAAATAAAAAGATATAATATTGTGGTATCATGGTGTACTTGTACTAAATTGAATTAAAAATGTTGATTTAAATAAAATGTGTAAATATTTAAATAAAAATATTTTTAAAAGCATAAATTAAACGTTTCTGAGGTTTATGCTTAAGACAAGAAAGAAAATATTTTTAAAAGAAAATTTCTATTAGGTGAGAACTTATTTGGCTTCTTAAGTACATTTATTTTGATATTTAAACTGGAAAACAAAACAAAAAGTTTGTTTCCTACATATATAGCCATTTACATTATATTATGTCGCATTTACTAAAAATGTCACTGGATGATGTTTTACTTGCCAAAACATTTAGTTTTAAGTTGCTGCAAGTACAGTATACGGAGACAATAAAGTGTTGTCTAAGTTACTGTATGCATAATTTCTCGTGCACCGACATGTTCAGTGTTGTGGAAAACCTTACAGCTCCATAGCGGTTGTTATGTAATAAACTCAGTCATACTGTCAACATGAATGTAAGTCCAGAAGTCAGGAACTACATCTCAGTGAGAGCCAGCGGAGAGATGAGACGCTCTACGTGACCTGAAACATCAGCAGACGGAGAGCGAGAGCGTGTGTAGACCTGTAACCTGTAGGTCAGGGTTTACGGGACACTTCCGGCGGCTCACGGCGCTCCCATTACAGCCTGAGATGGGCAGTATTTTAATTACATGTATTTGAAATACGTATTTAATTACTTTTGAGTAATTTGTATTTTCCTTAACAAAAATAAATGAAATGTAATTTGTAATTAAATACTTTGAGAGACTGTAATTTTAAATACTTATTTAAATTTATACCATGGGCTGTTTAAATACTCGATTCTGATTGGCTGGAAGGTGTGCATTAAAACCCTTCAATGCACAGGTAGTTCCAGTCAGTTTGATTACAGTTACAGTTCGAAATGAATCCGCTACTATAAACATTGGTAACCATAGTAACACAGTTACACTTGCAAGCAGAGTGAGAGACTCATATGAAAACGTTTATTTAGGTAGGCTAAATGGATGATTTTTGCATATCGTTTAATTTGTATGGTGAATATGGCAATTTTGAGAAATGGGCCCAGGCACAAGACGAAAAAGAAGACTTGTTGAATGACAAAAAGCGGCACAAAGAATTAACAATAAATAAATGACATGATTAGTTCAAATAAAGATTGCCTTGTCACTGTCAGTGTTGCCTGTCATTCATAAATAATTTTAATAAATCCATTAAAGAATCATTAAGTTAGCTATATGCTTAAGCAACGAGGGGACTGTAGCTGCTAGACTTTAAAGAGACGCACACAGGTAACGTTAACTCGCGCACGCATCTCTCTCTCTCTCTCTCTCTGTTCCTTCTCTTTCAGTTCTCTGTCTCTCTCTTTTAATAATGAATTTAAATAAATGTGATGATTCATTCAAATAAAAGCAATCCGATGGCTCTACTTTATTTAAAGTGGACGGAGTGCTAGAACTGACGAGCCGTAACTTAAGAAAATAACCGTCATTTTTACACGTCTGTTAAAAAATTACACTGTGAACATCAGTTACAGCTTTAACTTGTTTTTAACTTGGCAAATAACCAAGGTATAAGCGGGATAATCCACAGCTAGCCATGCATTAAAGGATTTTAATGCACTTCGTAGAGGCAACCACCCTCCGCTTCGCGTCGGGCGGTTCTTCGCCTCTACGTCGTGCATTAAAACATACCTGTCAAGTATCCCGTTTTGGCCGGGAAAGTCCCGTATTTTACCCTTCTTTCCCGCCGTCCTCCCGTATTAGTATTTTCCCGTAAATCTCCCCGTTTTTAACCTTATTAAAAATAATAATAGGCTACGGGCCCCGACGGAGTAAAAAAAACAAAAAAACATTCCTAATCTGAGTCTGTCAGTAGCCTCGCTATAACTGCCACCTGCAGAAGCCTACTACTGTACTGTAGGTGGCAGTTGTCGCGAGGTTAGTGTCTGAGGTCAGATGATGAGTGACAACCCTTACAGTCTATGGTGACAACGCGGGAAAAAACAGAAGAAAAAAAACAGAGACGGATGATGGACGCTACAGAGACGGAATGGCACGCACAGTATTTGTAGTGTTCTCTGTACCTATTATCCTGTGCATTGTTCATAATAAAGTTCGTAAAAAAAGAAAGAAAAAAAAAGACGGAAAATTTCCCTTATTTTCAAATCCAAAACTTGACAGGTATGCATTAAAATCCTTTAATGCATGGCTAGCTGTGGATTATCCCTTACATATAATTTTATTTAGCATATATTAACTTTCATCTAGGCTTAATAGGACCATAGACATAAAACACGAATGGGACCAAATGCAAGAAAATCACGTGATGTGACACATCCAATTGACCCTGTTCACATTTCTAGGTTTCTTAACAGTGGAAGGTGTCATGGGTAAACTTCTATAACAGTGAATGAGAGACTACATTATATATATTATTTTTGTGTATGTTCCCATTTGCTCAAATCGCAAAAGAAAAACGCATTTTTTGCATTTTCTGTATTTTTGTATTTTCAAATTACTTGTATTTTAATTAAATACTTTTTTCACGGCAGTATTTTGTATTTTATTTAAATACATTTGATGAATAAGAATTTGTAATTTGTAATTAAATACTTTTTGATGTATTTGTGCCCATCTCTAATTACAGCCTGGATCAAATCAGATCAGCCTCTCATGTGTTTATAGACAGTAAAGCTGACGTGTAGCAAACCTGCTCTAACATCAGTGCTGACATTTATGCATCATAAAACACGATGCATGGACTGTTTCAGATCAATCTAAGCATCTTTCGTCGGGCAAATACTTAAAGCATCGCAGAAAAGGCAATGCACAATGCAATGTGATGCAACTCTGATTACACTTATGCATTTACTTCGTTAATTCGTTAATAATTCATCAAAGAGACAACGATATTCGTAATATACAATGCCAGGTTTATTAGACAACTATTAGTACGCAAGCCAGAGAAGAGGAGAAATGCTCCTGTGTTTTTAAGGGATGCACGATGTATCGGTCACCATATCGGTATCGGCCGATATATTGTTCATTTTTAATGTTATCGTTATTACCGATAAGAAAATGTGGCTGATATATTAAAGCCGATAAATAAAGGATTATTTCCTTCAGCTGAGACATGCACATTAAAAAGTGATCCGTTGACTTAACTTAAAAAAGTGAGGAAACCCGTGGCCTTAAAGGGATACTCCCCTTTTCTTGGAAATAGGCTCATTTTACATCTCCCCCAGAGTTAAACAGTTGAGTCTTACCGTTTTGGAATCCATTCAGACGATCTCCGGGTCTGGCGGTACCACTTTTAGCATAGCTTAGCATAGATCATTGAATCGGACTGGACCATTAGCATCTCTCTCAAAAAAATGACCAAAGAGTTTCGATATTTTTCCTATTTAAAACTTGACTCTTCTGTAGTTACATCGTGTACTAAGACCGACGGAAAATGAAAAGTTGCGATTTTCTAGGCTGATGGCTAGGAACTATACTATACGTACCATGAGTCCAGCAGGCGTAATGATATGACGCAGCGCCTGAAAATAGGTCTAATAGGTTAGACAAACTTAGTCCCGGTCACGTTGGAAGTTACTAAGCTGGGGACTATTTTCAGGCGCTGCATCATATCATTACGCCTGCTGGACTCATGGTACGGCAGCAAAGTTTCTTGATTATTACGCAGGAATGAGAGTATCAGCCTAGAAAATCGCAACTTTACATTTTCCGTCGGTCTTAGTGCACGATGTAACTACAGAAGAGTCAAGTTTTAAATAGGAAAAATATCGAAACTCTTTGGTCATTTTTTTGAGAGAGATGCTAATGGTCCTGTCCGATTCAATGATCTATGCTAAGCTATGCTAAAAGTGGTACCGCCAGACCCGGAGATCGTCTGAATGGATTCGAAAACGGTAAGACTCAACTGTTTAACTCTGGGGGAGCTGTAAAATGAGCCTATTTCCAAAAAAAGTGGAGTATCCCTTTAAAATTAAGTAAACCATGTGTAATTGAAAAAATTAAGTTATGTGAACTTGACAATTCCACATAACTTAATTTTTTCAATTACATACGAAGTTTACTTAATTTTGAGGCAACAGGTTTCCTCACTTTTTTTAAGTTGTCAACTAATCACTTTTTACTGTGCACTTATATAATAATTATGACTGGAATCACTTCATAAAAGGAAAATGAAGTTAAGTGCAACATGTGCTGTCATATCAGCTGCATAATATTATAATGAGAACATTATAATTGTATGCTAAGGACATGGCTTTTAATGGTGAGACTTTTGTTTTTGTAATCAGGCTCTCAAAAATTATATAAAAATGTGGATTTAGATTTATCGGCTCTCAAATATAAAGAATTATCGCTTATCGGACAAAACGTTCATACCGGTGCATCACTACTGATTTCATTAGCATCTGTAAAGGGAAATGGACTCACGGCCAGTGTTCTCGAACAGAACCTTGTCGTTCAGACCCAAGCGCAGCTCTGGCATTCCCGAGAGGAACACTCTCATCTTGATGGAGCCGACGATCTCACTGCGAAGGACGTTACCATTCGCGCTGACCTGGAGAAAGATCAGCACTCATGAGTCAGATGTGTCAAACACTTAACTGGTGTGTCGTCGTTACAAACAAAATCCAAGTTCGCTTGAAGTTGGAGTTGTACATTTTCTGGAAAAGTTCACTCTGGCTGTAAAACACCTTCGAACTACGTAATAGGAGCGTGTGGCTCTGAGGCTCCGCCTTCTTTGGCATGGAAATCTTCTCCGGTTCATTTCTTGTGTTCAGTCCGTCGAGGTCAGATGTCCACGAGCAAAAACAAATACTCTGGAGAGCTGCTTTATAACATTTATGGTAGAAATTGAAGTTGCAATTCTAATCAAAAGCGATACTGAAACAGTTTTTTCATGTTTAATACTGTAAAGCTGCTTACTTTAAAGCAATGTATTGTATAAAATGCTATGAATTAGGGCTGCACAATGTATCGAAAAATTATCGTTATCACGATAATAGTATATGCGATATCCGTATCGCAGAGAGGTGCGATAAATTGCATTTATTTTATGTGCCAAGCCAATATATCGGTTATCGGCTTTCAAATATAAAGAATTATCGGTTATCGGTATCGGCCAAAATGTTCATATCGGTGCATCCCGAGTGTTTTGTTATATGACTGTTTAGGTTCAATTTATTTTGGATTTCAGTTTTAGTTTGTATGTATTTCTGGTTATGTTCCTCCAGGAGGACGTAATGGTGGTGATTTCCTAACAAAAATGTTCCTAATAAAACCTGTGATAATTTCAGCGGAGTCACATGATTCACTGTGATGGTTCAAGCTTTTAACACGCTGCTCCTGAACACACTCTGGGTTTTCCTCCTGTGTTTGGGAAGGGCGAGTGTCCCTGGAAGCCGTCCTGCATAGCTTCCTTCTGCACATTTTCTCTAGGCTTCATATTTATTTATTTTCTAGCCGACTCGTTCACGAACCTCAGTGATATTTTAGCACATGTGCATGGCAACAGCAAAACAGCAAGGCAGCAGAGGAATTCCTGACCCGACCGCGTTTGTGAATTAGTGATCATGTAAAAAGCCACTGTGGCTTGGAGATTGCAAACAGGCCGTGTGGAGACGCAGAGAGTTTACCAGTCCTCGAAATAGACCCGTTTGTTTGTGCGGAGAGAGCAGGAACGTGTGTTTGACAGCGGGGACCGTTCCACTGTCCTCATAGTGATGGGTCGGTCATGAACGATTCGCTCATTTTGAACGAATCTTTAATATGACTCGGGACTACTGAGTTGTCTCCGAGAGTGATTCGTTAATTTTGTCACATGATGAACGAAAGACTCAGAACCCGAAGACTCGAGAGATGAACTAATCAGTTCTGTGTCCGGTACCGACAGCATAACTCAGCCTATATGGGTCTGTCACGTGATGAACGAATGACTCGAACCCGAAGTCCATAGACTCAAAACGTGAACTAATCAATTCTGTATCCGGTACCGACAGCAAAGCTCAGTTTATGAGGATCACGGGATGAACGAATGGCTCAGATCGGGAGGTGAGGTAAACTGACACATAGCCTGAAGACCAAGATAAATTAATGAATCGTTTCTGTTTCTCATAATTTGGGCTTTTCCTTGCATTGCAATTTTTTTCTTATTCTAAATGCGATCAACATTTGATGTGTTTGGGGAATTTGGCTAACATGTAACATTTTAAATACATTCTGCTGAAATGAACGAAATGACTCGAAAAAAGATTCGTTCATTTTGATGAACGAGATTCAAAGATCCGAGTCAGTAAAATGATCCGAACTTCCCACCTGACGAGGTGTTGAGGGATTGTTCGGGACTTATGCCAGAAAAATGAAGTCATTATCTACAGTTCAACCAAAATGTATTCAGACACCTTCAACATTTCTCTCATTATCACAGTTTATTCGCTATAGTTTAGAAAATAGTAATAAAATATGACAAGAACTCAGTTGATATTTCACTGGTTTTGTCCGTCCTTCTGTTAGACTGTCTCACAAATGAATTATGTTGAATATCTGTCAGCCGTTAAGTTTAACTACGCAATTAGATAATACCAGTTTAGCTCAACCAATCACCAAGCAATGCTTCATTTAGTTCAGTCTGTGTGTAAAAAAGATCACATTAGCAATTAAAGAAAAAAACACTTCAGCAAAACATAATCAGGTCAAAGTGTCGGAAGAATTTTTGGTCCCAAATGTTTATAAATGTTACTGGTAGTCACTGTATGAAGAATATTTGAGTATAATATGTCACAGTTTACTTTATTTTGCTCTCCTCACTTACATAAATGAACTATAGTGTCCTGCACACACTAGTGAAAAAATATAAAAAATGATATCTGGTGTCTGAATCATTTTTGGCTTGACTGTATTTTTTAATGCAATGTTGGAAACATTTTAATCACTTAAAATGCCAATTTTATGGCAAGCAACTATTAGTTTAATTACATTTTTCAATAGCGAGGTAGAAGTGCTGCTGGTTTTTAGCACTCAATGCACAACAAATTACAATATACAAGTCAGGTCAGTAAAAAAATGTGACGCATTTGGACGTATTCAATTGATCAAAAGTGACAGTAAAGACATTTATAATGTTCAAAAAGATTGGGCATGTTCCGGCGCAAACGTTCCCTGGAGCTATTTTGCAGTTTCAGAAAACAATTCCGCCACAGACCAGGAAAAACCTAGTCTAAAGTCAGTGGCGCATTGCTCATGTTATTCAGATGCTATTTTAAGGGCGCATGCTTGGCCATAATGTAGCGTGTGCACAACGCGCATACACTTTGCTTCTCTCATCTACACACAGACGCAGCAGTTCTCATTTTTAGAAAATCATACATTATTACAAGGAAAAATATTACCACACGAGGGAAATCATTGTTGTGTCCATGAAGATGTGTAAAAATAGGCATAAATCTAGCTTACACAATTACCCAAATTATCATACGCCTGTTTAACGGAAGTTAATTTGGGTGTGTTTCTCCATCCCCAATGTCACTTCTCTGTGTTTTACGGCCCTGACGAGAACGTCGGTCTCCTCGGCTGTGAACCGCTCCTGGCGTGCGTCTGGCAAATCCGCCGTTATAATAGCAATCCGCCATGGAACAAGCGCTTGCTCTTAAAGGGAATGTGAGATGACGCTCTGATTGGTTTATTTCACGTTACGCCCAAACCACACCTATGAGTAATGAAGCTACTTCAGACCAACACATTTTAGATTTGCGTCGGGCGCAAGAGTCATTTATCCCGCCGGTATAATAGCAACAGCGCCCGAGATCCGCACACAAAGTTACTTGCGTTTCGCGTTTGATACTTGCGTTTCAGATCGTTAAAATAGGGCCCCTAGTGTTTTTATTGTTCAACATGACTTAATTTTGCCTGTAATGTCCACAGTAGAGCTCAACTACATTTTTGAATATTGAATATTGTGAATATTCTTCACTAAGAGCTCTTAGACCAAACCAACCAATTGTGTGTCAATTCCAACCCTGCATTATTTTATTTCCCCCATGAAACACAATATGCCCTTTTTGGAGATTCACAGATATATCTGTATTCATGAACTGTTTTTATAAATTCTTCAGAAATTGGTCTGAAACTATGGGTGTCGGTTCACTTGTTTCGTTTGGTCCAAAACAAAAAAATAATAATTCAGTCCTGGTCCGCTTATCGTTCACATTGGCATTTTAACACCAAACCTAAAGAAACCGAACCTAAAGACACAGGGATACGTTCACAACCTGATTGGTCGGGTTTTATTACGTATATTTTGCGACAGACCTTCCCGAACATCTAAACCAATGCTGTGTTCTGGGATAAATGCGCTCGTTGTGTGTGTGTGTCGCTGTATATGATGATATTCTGACCAGCTGAGAACTCGTGAAGAGCTTATAAATGTGTAAAGGAGTAAAACACCGTCAGGAATCCCTCCGTCACACACACACACACACACACACACAGATCTGCTGTGAGGAGACGCGGTTCTGATGCCTGAACTGTGATGATGAGCAACATCTCGACTATGATGAGAAAAACAGGTGTGCTTGAGCATTCTGTCCTCTTTAGGGTCGCATCTTCCTGTTTTTGGTTCGTTTACATGTCTTTGGTCCGTGATGCGTTCATATATCAGTCGAGCCGCACCAGAGTTAGTGTGGAAGCGGATCGAGACTCGTCTCTTCAGCTTGTTTGGCTGTCACCAGATGGTGTTCACACTTATTCAAATGAAGCGCACTAACAGAGCAATCGCACCAGGGTTCGTTTTAATCAAACCAAACATGCCAAGTGTGAACACATTACTAGTGTCCCTCATCAGGGACCGTCTCACTCGTGTCCCGTACGAGCCTGTAAGGAAGAAGATGAGACTCTTGCACTTCAAAAGAAGACTCTCCGACTGCTGAAACACTCACCAACATAAACACAGCGTATTCTTGAAGTACCCTAACCCTCATAAAAGACACATTTATAGATGTGCGGATGAAGGGGGCTCATTATAAACCCTCTTTTTTGTGGGGGTCTATTTAAGGCGATTCTCCAGATGTGGTTTGGATTTTTGCTATTTTCACTTCACCCTTGAATTTTCTTCAACCAGAGGAATATCTCAAACCCCTCGGCTTTACCCAAACCCCGCTTCTGCTATAATTACTCGCAATTATGCCGAGATGACTGGATTCTCTCCGGCTGTTCTGATGTCGGGAGTGAGGGGTCATGTGCCCACAGACCAGCCCATCCGAGGTGTCCGTGTCCCAGGGGTATTTTTACCCGGATCGGTGGCACATCATGTATTGGAAAGCGAGGCCGCGCTCCAATTATAGTGGGAGAACACAGTGAACTCGGCAGTTTTGCGGTGAGCAGATGGAAGAGGAATTGTAGAGGAAACAGATGGAGTAATAAAGACTGCGAGAAGAGCAAAAACACTTCACCTGCTGAATTACAGCTTCAACACTATTATATCTTATTTGATAAGTGAGATATGTGTGATCAAAACTGCTGAAAAACCTGTCGCACACAATCTACTACACGCCTTCTGTCGTCTGATTGAGTTTAGACTTTTATAGCAAGTAAATAATTGCAAAAACATCCACCTTCAGCTGTGAAACATCTGAAATCTACATTTACATTTATGCATTTTATCCAAAGCGACTTACATTGCATTTTCAAGGTTCACATTTACATTCTTATCAGTTCTGGGTTTCCCTGGGAATCGAACCCATGACCTTGTCGTTGCAGGCGCCAACGCTAGAGGAAATCTGCACTAATTTTTATCAAGTAACCATAAGAATAACTTTTATATTGTTAGTGATATTTAAAGATGAAAACTAGCTGGACTGAAGCAATAGCATACGTAATTTTATGGAAAAATCATGAGATTCATCAGGCTTTTGAGGAAGGTTTGTTTGTTCATCTCTCAATCATCATTGTATTGCATTGCATTATATGTTTTAAAACTACAGAGCTTTGATCATAAAACTAAGCATTTAAATATCAGCTTACTAAGACATATTATTGGCAGATACTGAGTGACGACTGATATTTATATGCATTTTATGGCAGTAGTCTGATATACTGTTATAAAGACCTCATTGATTTGCCTTACGATCTTTAAGAATTTCTTAATTTTTGGCCATATAAATATCAGCATCTGCACCAAATTGCATATTTTGCTTAGATTAGGCCTCTAAATAAGCTTTTTTCACTCCATATTCTCACTAAATAAGCCATAAAAGCCTGATGTATCAAATATGATACTTAATAACGAAACTGATATTCAAACTTTTTTGGGTTTATTGTTTTATATTTTGTATAAAGTATCAATATAGTATCAAAATAATTTTGTCTGACAACGCGAACCACTCTAGTGGAAAACGGATAATGGATCAAGCCTTCAACACCTGCCCTCAGGTGAACTCAGGGTCAGATTCGTGACCGAGTAACAGAATAGCTCACACTGAAGGTGGACAGGAGCCGAGAGAGTAGATGAGGTGATGTTTCAGGTCAGTAAACAGGGTAAATGTGGTATCCAGTAGGGTGAGGTGTGGAGATTAAGGTTTGTCTGAAATGATATTGGAAAAGAGATATACAGAGAGAGATAGTCATATCACGTTGCTTTGTCACTGGTAATGAATGTTGCTGAACACACAAAATCCTGATTTTACCACAGGTATAAAGTGCTTCAGGCAGACCACTTTACTTTTAAATCATATACAGTGAAGAACACACAGCCTGAAGAGGCTTAATGTTTCATGTTGAAAAATAAAATAAAGCATCACATTTTTAAAATTATAAATACAAATATTATAACATTTTATTTAATAAAATGTTATAATATTTGTATTTATAATTTTAAAATAGAGTAGAATTAAATATTAAAATAATACTTAAAAATGTTATAATATTTATTTATATTTACAAATTTAAATAACATAAATGTTATTATAAAAAATATAATAAAATTATATATATATATATATATATATATATACACACACATATATATATATACACATATACATATATATATATATATATATATATTAAAGACAATTTATTTTTAAATACAATAAAGTCAAAGAATGAACTTATTATAAATAAATAAAAAGAGCATATATCTTAAAATAAAATAAAATGTTATATTATTTTTTTATATTTACAATTTTAAATAAAATAAGCTAACATTTTATTATCAAAATAATATAATAAAATGATACACAAACGCAGGCGCGCACACACACACACACACACACGCACACACATTAAACCTCAGTCTCACCTCACCATATACACATTTGAAGTTTGTGATGATCTACTTTATACCTGACTTTATATCAACACCTTCACCTCCTTATTAGGATGCCAGGTTTTGTGTGTGTGTGTGTGTGTGTGTGTGTGTGTGTGTGTGTGTGTGTGTGTGTGTGTGTGTGTGTGTGTGTGTGTGTGTGTGTGTGTGTGTGTGTGTGTGTGTGTGTGTGTGTGTGTGTGTGTGTGTGTGTGTGTGTGATTATCATCCCCTCAGGCTGTGTTTCACCTGCTTTGATCCTGTAGATCTGATGTTATCTTCCCTCACGGACCCCCGCTGGCTCTGTTCGAGTCTCAGATGATACTGATGATTATCTGAGTGTAAAGACCCCCGGAGCTCCTGTCTGAGGTGTCAAAGGCCTGAGGAGACGCACATCTCTCTCTCTCTCTCACACACACACACACACACACACACACACACACACACACACACACACACACACAGAGAGAGAGAGAGAGAGAGAGAGAGAGAGAGAGAACGTTCGATTGTATGCAGCTAAGCTTTAGGCAATACAAATGTAGTTTGTCATATCTTACTGAAATAAAATGAATGAAAGTCTAAGAGAGAGAGAGAGAGAGAGAGAGAGAGAGAGAGAGAGAGATTTGAAAGAGATTTCCCAGATGTGAGTCTTTTACAGCCAAACCACACTCTCTTCTCTCGCTGACCTTCGTGGTCAGAGCGTTTAGCTATACTGAGCCTCTATTAGTTTTATTTACCTGTGTTTCCCACTCCAAAAATATCAGGCACAGTCGGGGTCGTGCGGGAGGAAGATTATTTCCACTCATACTGTCACAGTCTGACCCTCAAATATCACACTGTACATTTTACTCAAGTTTAGTTGCTTTAGAGAAGCGGACAAATATTCAACAATATGTGACTCTGGACCACAAACCAGTCACATGGGTCAATTTCTGGAAACTGAGATGTATGCATCATCTAAACGCTGAATAAATAAGCTTTCCATGGATGTGTGGTTTGTTAGGATAGGACAATATTTGTCCGAGATACAACTATTGAACATCTGGAATCTGAGGGTGCAAAAAAATCGAAACATTGAGAAAATCTCCTTTAAAGTTGTGCATTTATGTTCACGATTGTGCAGCATTCACTCACACAAATACATGTTTTATATATTTACGGTAGGAAATTTACAAAATATCTTCATGGAACATGATCTTTCCTTAATATCCTCATGATTTTTGGCATAAAAGAAAAATGGATAATTTTGACCCATGTATAATGTATTGTTGGCTATTGCCACAAATATTGTGCAGAGCTGCTTTATAGATGAAATTAACTAATTTAATAATGGATGATCTTAATCAACACTGAACAACAGCCGAAATGCATTAATATTTCTGTTTATATTTCTGTTTATCACTGTGAAGCTGCTTTGAGTCAGTCTGTATCGTATAAAGCGCTATAGAAATAAAGATGACTTGACTTGACATTATATTCTGAACACTTTCTTTAGACAAATCGAACAACTCCTTGTTTTCTCCCTGCTTTTATATTTTATTTTTGCTGTCAGATCTCTGGGAATTTCTTTTAGCAAACCATGTCCTCTCCGTCCATTTAAAACTATATATATTTTTTATAACATATAAATTAGTTTATTTTGTCAAAGCAAACCTTGCTGGAAGATACAGTACGTGTCAACCAATTTTATAAATTATAAGTGTATTTCTAAATAAATACAAACTTTTTAACATTTATTTATAAGTAAATGTATGTCTAAATAAAAAATCATTTATAAATTAATTACAAAATAACTTTAAAACGTTTTAATATATCACCAAAGACACCGTAAGGGGATAATATCTTGGGTTATTTTTTCTACCCAAATCCTGGGTTGAGCCTTTTGGGTCAATTTGTGGGGTTATTTTTATAGTGTTTGGGTAGTTTTTGTGTCACCCAGCTCCTGGGTCAGACCTAACAACCCAATGTTTGGGTAGTTTTGTGTAACCCACATGCTGGGTCAGACCTAACAACCCAATGTTTGGGTAGTTTTGTGTAACCCACATGCTGGGTCAGACCTAACAACCCAATGTTTGGGTAGTTTTGTGTAACCCACATGCTGGGTCAGACGTAACAACGCAGTATTTTTTTTAAGGGTTTAGAGGATTTAAGTTAATCTGTAAACATTAATTTATGTATTAAGAAAAAAAAAAATAAGAAAGAAAAAAATCTAGGACTATAGTAAAAATGAATCAATCCAGTATGTTGGGTCAAATGAACCCAACGTGTTCTGTCCTATATTTACCCAGCCCTTGGGTTGAAAACAAACCCAGTGTTTTTTAGAGCATACCTACTTTATCTATCAGTTCCTTTAAAACTAATTCATTGCACTGTAAACAAATTGGTAACACTTTACAATAAATGTAACTACATGAATTAATTAATATGACACTTCTAGCATTTATTAATCTTAGTTAAAATTTACTAGTATTACTAATACACATTTTTTTAAATCAACAGTTGTATTTGTTAACATTATAGTTAATGCCCCGTGAAATAACATGAACAAAAACAACCGTATTTATATGAACTAACATGATTAATAAAAGTTAAATTGCTCATAATGCATTAATGTTAACAAATGAAACTTCATTGTAAAGAGTTACTAAAAAAAAAATATACGCTACCGTTCAAAAGTTTGGGGTCAGTAAGATTTTTAATGTTTTTAAAAGAAGTCTCTTCTGCTCACCAAGGCTGCATTTATTTGATAAAAAAAAACAAAAAAAAACAACAGTAATATTGTGAAATATTATGACAATTTAAAATGACTGTTTTCTATTTTAATATATTTTAAACTGTAATTTATTCCTGTGATCAAAGCTGAACCTCAGGATCATTACTCCAGTCTTCAGTGTCACATGATCCTTCACAAATCATTCTAATATGATGATTTGATGCTCAAGAAACATTCATTATTATTATCAATGTTGAAAACTGTTTTTTCAATTTTTATTTCAGGATTCTTTAATGAATAGAAAGTTCAAAAGAACAGCATTTATTTAAAATAGAATATTTTCTAACATTATAAATGTCTTTACTGTAACTTTTGATCAGTTTAACTCATCCTTGATGAATAAAAGTATTGATTTATTTTATTTCTTTCCCCAAAAAAATCAAATAAAAATTCTTACTGACCCCAAACTCTTGAACGGTCGTGTTTAATGTTACAAAAGCTTTAGATTTCAGATAAATGCTGTTCTTTTGAACTTTCTATTCATCATAGCATCATGAAATAAAAATGTAAAAAACTGTTTTCAACATTGATAATAATCATAAATGTTTTTTTTGAGCATCAAATCATCATATTAGAATGATTTGTGAAGGATCATGTGACACTGAAGACTGGAGTAATGATGCTGAAAATTCAGCTTTGATCACAGGAATAAATTACACTTTACTGTATATTCACATAGAAAACAGCTGTTGTAAATTCTAATAATATTTCACAATATTACTGTTTTTGTTTGTATTTTTAATCAAATAAATGCAGCCTTGATGAGCAGAAGAGACTTCTTTTACAAACATTAAAAAATCTTACTGACCCCAAACTTTTGAACGGTAGTGTATATAATATCTGTTTCACAGTGTAGAACTTAAAATGTGAAGTTGTATTAAGTGACAACTTGGATATTTGAATGATCTTCATCAAGTTAAATCCATGAAAGTTATTCGAATGCACATTTTTAAGTTGTGATAGCTAAATCGCAGCAGTTGTACAGTGTTGGTTAGTGTGACTTCAGATGGTCAGCAAAAAAAAAAAAGAAGAAATGTCTCACAAATCAAACCAGACAACATGTCTGACTCGCTAAGCATTTCTGCAGGGCGAGTTTAACCCCGATGCTTAAAAAACGTCTCATTTTCGGGCACGACGGAAACATCTTCCAGCGTTTTATAAGACGGAAAAATAATAACACTTGCAACATTCCTTGCAGGGCTGTAATTTTCTTCCGGCGGGCAAAAGCTGTGTGTTATGGTCTGGGTCAGGGAACACATCACAACCCGTCATCAGGGCCGGTTCTCGGGCCCACATCTGCCCCGCGCGGTCAGCCACATCACAGGAGCCGGTCGGGACCAGCGGGAACAACCGGGATCTTCGCACAAACGCAGCCAATCAGAGGAGAGAGAGCCCCGCTTTACTGTACATTTGCCCCCTAACCACCATTTTCTCTAAATAAAGCACGTATTCCTTTTAAATTACAGCATGCAGACCCACCCCTCCCTACAATTAACATGATTTAGACGTTGATGGACGTCCTAAACAATAGTGAGCGAAACCCACTGCAGGACACAGACCGGAGGGCTTTGCGGAGGAGCATTGCTGATCTCCAAAGCACAAGCCCGATGAGAACTAAACTGCAGCTTAAGTCACTATGTGAAGAATGCTGAAAGAAAAACAAAGCTGATATATTCTGGTTGGTTTACACCAATGCTAAGGTTTAGGCCGCTCTCTGTTGCTACGTCAAAAATATTCATAACACTATATGGTGCTCTCTATATGCAAACATTTTCTTGTTTAATTGCTAGGTTAAAATATTAATAATAGATCTCACTACCGGACGTCCTCTGTTGAGTACTCGTGTTAAAAATGGCTGAATGGTTTTGTATCACAATGTTACGTTAAATATGCAAATGAGGCATTATCTAAGCCGAGTTGAAAAATTCTTGTTTCTTTTTGTTGACAAATCTAAAATCTCGTCTGTAAAAGCCTTTAGGGCCAGATTTACTAACAGCTCAAACCCTCTTTTGGCGTTAAAAAACTAGGACTACTGTCAGGATTTACTGAAGACAGGGTTATTTTTGCGGCTGACTTTATTGCATATGCTTTTGTTGGAGTTTCCCTTTCAGACGAGAAATTAATGAGAGGAGAATATTTTAAAAGATCATGCAAGGAGATTTACTAAGGTTTGCGCTCGTCAATTTACTGGTGTTTGTGCCGTTATTTACCGGCCAAAACATTTTCTTAAAGTCCTCCTTTGGTGAAAATCAAGCTTTTAATGTTGTTTATATGTCTATGTGGTGTTTTTAATATGCTTTAAGACAAACCATGTGGATCTCTGAGCTGAGTGAGTGAGTGGAGGCGGGGCTCATTTGCATATTCATAGAACTGCATATACTAAATGAGGCAAGGGTGTCAAGTTACATTCAAGCTGATGATACGGTAAAACCAACACCATCGTTACTGTTCGAATCGCTGAGGAAGAGCTGAAATTCAGCCATCTGACCAATCAGAGTAGATTAGACCAATCACAACAGACTGGACCATCTGACCAATCAGAGCAGATTAGACCAATCACAACAGGCTGGGCCATCTGACCAATCAGAGCAGAGTAGACCAATCACAACAGACTGGGCCATCTGACCAATCAGAGCAGAGTAGACCAATCACAACAGACTGGGCCATCTGACCAATCAGAGCAGAGTAGACCAATCACAACAGACTGGACCATCTGACCAATCAGAGCAGAGTAGACCAATCACAACAGACTGGGCCATCTGACCAATCAGAGCAGATTAGACCAATCACAACAGGCTGGGCCATCTGACCAATCAGAGCAGAGTAGACCAATCACAACAGACTGGGCCATCTGACCAATCAGAGCAGAGTAGACCAATCACAACAGACTGGGCCATCTGACCAATCAGAGCAGAGTAGACAAATCACAACAGACTGGAAAATCTGACCAATCAGAGCAGAGTAGACCAATCACAACAGACTGGGCCATCTGACCAATCAGAGCAGAGTAAACTCTCAGAAATGCGGGGTTTAGAGAGACTGAATCCTTGATTGAACTGAGAGAAAAGAGTGTATGAAACAAATGATATTATAAGAAGTGTTTTTTGACCCTGGATGCTTGTAAGCCTGTTGTTGAGCATTTCAAATAATCAGGGCACTTCAGTCTCATGGCTGTCAGCAGAAACAGCTGAAATATACAAGAGATTTTATTTGTGATTTTCAATTATCAACAAACCTGTCGCGTAACAAACCGAGATCCATCCGAAGCGAAGCTCTTCAGAGAGACCGAAGGAATGCAGAATCCCTGGTTTTCACCTGAAGACAAAACACACATGTACGGCAGCAGTTAGTGTTGACAGACAAGCGCTTATTCAGAAGCATGTGACAGACAAACCTGACGACTCTGAAGGAGAGAGACACGCCAGGCAACGTCTTCTGATCGTGGGAACGCAGAGAAAGTCGGATTACAATCTCTTCAGAAATGTGAGGAAGGCAGCGGTGATTCACCTGCATGACAACACACTCATCACACACAGACCAGCACTAAAGCATGGATATTTTTAGCAAAACAGATCAAACTTTATAAACCTCGTGTCCATTCATTGTGTTTTAAAATATGTGCATGTGACCATAAAGATAACAGAGCTATTGAGATGTCACAAACAGAGATTACGGCTGTTCTTCAGCTGAGACATCATGAATGCATGCGGATTAGACTGAAAGTGTTCTGTGCAAACTTTTGGTTAAGCACAGGGATTTTATTTAGAATAAACAGTCATAAATTACTAATCATTCAGACACAAAAAAAATGCCTGAATGCCAATTTAAAAATCCTCTAAAAATCTAATTATTACTTAAACTTACATTTTTAAGTTCATTTCAACTTAAATTACATTAAACTGACTTAAAAAAAATAGTTGAATCTTGTATAACTCATTCAAAGTTTTTTTTTTTTTTATTGCTTAACTTATTTTGATGAGTTAAAGAAATGTAAAAACACATGTTGTCATTATTGATCAATTGATTTTTCCAGTACTTTGGTACTTTTGTTTTGTTTTTCCAGTACAAATATCTAAACATTCTTAAATCAAGATATATTTACTTCAGAAACAAAATAATTTAAGATATTAAGCCTTGTTTTCTGACAAATTTATCAATTTTAGTGAGTTTATGCTTAAAACAAGAAAAATAAACTTAATTTTAGGGAAAACAAGTTTATTTTTCTTGCATTTTGGGGGCTTTTTCTTTTTTTCTTGCTTGCTTTTAGCAAAAACGTACATTTTGATGCATTTTTGGGGCTTTTTTTTCTTGCTTGCTTTTAGTAACTTACATTTTGATGCATTTATGGGGCTGTTTTTCATTTTTTCTTGCTTGCTTTCAGCAAAAACGTACATTTTGATGCATTTATGGGGCTGTTTTTCATTTTTTCTTGCTTGCTTTTAGCAAAAACGTACATTTTGATGCATTTTTGGGGCTTTTTTTTCTTGCTTGCTTTTAGTAACTTACATTTTGATGCATTTTTGGGGCTTTTTTTTCTTGCTTGCTTTTAGTAACTTACATTTTGATGCATTTATGGGGCTGTTTTTCATTTTTTCTTGCTTGCTTTCAGCAAAAACGTACATTTTGATGCACTTTTTTTCCTTCTTTTTTTGCAAAAACTCACATTTTGATGCATTTTTGGGCTTTTTTTTTTTTTTTTTTGCTTGCTTTCAGCAAAAACTCCTTTTTGCAGTTAGGGGGAAAACAAAACTATAATATCTCTTGTCATTTCTAATCTCTTGATTTAAAAATGTTTAGATATTGTACTATAAAACAAAACAATAATACAGAGTAAGAAATACATTTTTTTTGCAGTGATTCAAAGACATTGAGGCTTTAATAAAGTGAATATTAGAGCAGAGAAAATGAGAAATAGACACTTGATCTGATGAATCACGTTCACACACTTTTATAATCCGTCCGTCCACTTTGTGTGTGTGTGTTTATTGTGTTTCTGGCCTAATGTAAAACACACTTGTGAGTGACGCATGTTGTGGCCTTCTGACTCTCACTCATTTCACAGGGTTTCTCTGTCATAAAGTTAGTGTTTATCAGATGTGCTGCATTATAACTGATCCTGTTGAGCTTTACTGCTGTCAGAACCAGCTGTGACTGCGCAACAAGTCTGTCTTGTTTTTTAAAAGAGCTAATTACATGTTTACTTATTTCAGACAGTCTACTTTATTCTCCATAAATGCTGCGAGCCCATGCCAGAATACACCGAGAGCGCACTAAACACGCTCTTAACTCCGGACTGCGGTCGAGTTGCACTGCGCTTCGTGACGTAGTTTTGGTTAGTTCACATTTGCGAGGGTGAGCGTGAACACTCGACGAGGTGATGTTCATCCTGCACAGAGTCAGTGCATTCAAGGAATATCCCTGATGCACACGTGCAGAGATCATATAAGAGTCAGAGACAGCACACAGCTGTTATTTGAACCGCATGTCAATCAAAGAGAGTGTGTCTCTTAGTCTTACTTCTTAATAGCAGTGCAGTTATTCAACAACAACAAAAAATTGTTAATTGAAATATATCTGAAATAAAATACAATATGAATATTAAATGAATAACTTAAACTTAAAAAACTTAATTGAAAATTACAAATGCTGGCTTGGCAGCTAACCGAATTAAAATAAGTTTAAATACTAAAATTACTAAAATTGAATAAAGTGAAATAAAATAAAAATATATTTAAGCTAAAAATAAATCATAATAAAAAAACTCATAAGAATAACAAATGCACATTAAAAAATTACAAAAACGTGAAGTAAAATGTAAACATTAATTCAAAATATTAATAAATAATATTTTATAAATAATGCTAAAATAACACTGCATATTATCAAGACCAAAATCCCATGGTACATTGCTTTGCTTTTAAAAATAATGGTATTATCATAGCAGCATGTAAACATGTAAAAAAATAAAAATAAAAAATTATGGCATTACCATGGTAAATTGTTTTAAAAATATGGTAATACCATGGTACCATGCACAAAATACCACGGTAAATGCTCAAAAAAATTATTACCATATACTACATCCAAAATACAATAGTAAATGTCCAAAAAATATGGCAATACCATGGTACCATATACAAAATAACCATGGTAAATTATAAAAAAAAAACATATTACCATATACTACATCCAAAATACCATAGTAAATGTCAAAAAATATGGTATTAACATGGTACCATGTACAAAATAACCATGGTAAATGATTTAAAAAAACATTACTACCATTTTTCTACTTCTAAAATATATGTAAATGTCCACAAATTAAATGTAAATGTCCAAAATATGGTATTACTAAGGTACTCTGTGCAAACTAACATGGTAAATGTCCACAACATGGTATTACCACAGTACCATGTACAAAATACACAGTAAACGATAAAAAAAAAACATGATAATACCATACTTTATAAATTTGTAATGAACTAGTAGCGTAGAACAAAACTGTTTTGTTTGGTGTGTGAAGAGACTTTCATCTCTGACTTAAGATTAAGGCATGTAAGAACAGAATAGACTGAGGTTTAAAGCGTGTGTGTGTGTGTGTGTGTGTGTGTGAATGTGTGTGTGTGTGTGTGTGTGTGTGTGCGCAGGTCACTTGTCATTCTCTGTCACGTGAACCGTGCTGTCCGGCCATGTGCTAATTGCTTTATTGTGCCTTCGGTAAACACACACATTGATGAATCTGAAACAATGGCTCCGTGCTGTGTGTGTGTGTGTGTGTGTGTGTGTGAGTGTGTGTGCAGGCCCTCGACACACACGTGAGCCTGCGAGTGAGTAAGACACGAGTGATCTGCAAGTCTCAGCAGGATCTGAGCGCCGGCCACGAAGCCCAGCGTCTCGCCAGCGTTAAGCTGCTGTTACCAACAACCCCAACGTTTCATCAAAACAGAAACCAGCATGTGTGAGAAATAGATTAGTTTCTGCACATTTATCCTGTATGCATGCACACACACACACACACGCTCACACACTCGTGTTTGCATTCGTAGCAATGGCGGATCATTGTCTCGATGTTGACTGAGCATTTATTTGGCTTTCTCAAACACGTCGGCATGAATCTTTCTCTAGATGACAAGGCCTGTCTTCAGGAATCTCACTCTCATGTCAGCAAAACATCTTTATAATGCAAACTGTCGTGTGTAAATGTACAGCACAGACATCGATCTCTATAAACACGCTAACAGATTGATGTCGCTCAAAGTTGAAGCTGGA